>NC_044303.2:109587691-109890722 GCF_007474595.2 Lynx canadensis | reverse complement strand
TCTCTCCCTCTCTCTCTGCCCCTCTCCCCTGCTTGTGCTCTGTCATTCTCTCTCTTAAAAAAAAAAAAAAAGAATGTAAGCAAAAAATGTTTGAAGAGCCCTGTCCTAAAAAAATATAGGGGTGCCTGGGTGACTCAGTCAGTTGAGCCTCCGACTTCAGCTCAGGTCATGATCTCAGGGTTTGTGGGTTCAAGCCCTGCATCAGGCACGCTGCTATCAATGCAGAGTCCACTTCTGATCCTCTATCCCCTTCTCTCTCTGCCCTTCCCCTGCTTGTGCTCTCTCTCTCCAAAACAAACATTAAAAATTTTTTTAATAAAATAAAGTATAATAGTTATGAATAATTTCAACATTTACTTTGTTTTTCTAGTTGTATGGTATGAATATCTTGTTCTTAAAAATACATAAAACTAGGGGCACCTGGATGGCTCAACCAGTTAAGTGTCTGACTTTCGATTTCGGCTCAGGTTATGATCTCATGGTTGGTAAGAGCCAGCCCTGCATCGGGCTCTGTGCTGACAGTGTGGAGTCTGCTTGGGATTCTCCCTCTCTCCCTCTGTCTGCCCCTCTGCCCCTCTCAAAATAAATAAATGTTTAAAAAAAATATATACAAAACTACATGAATTTTAGATATGGCTCTATTAGATAAAAACTGCTGATTTTTGGTTCACTGATAAAATGATGAAAGTGTATGAATCTCAGTGATCATGAATTTTTCTGGTGTGATTGATAAATGTACTCCTACCACTTATTTTACCATGAAAATAACAATTGTAGTAATTCCATTATGTGAGACAACTTTACATAAATATATATTTATATTCAAAGACTCAGAAAATAAGGATACAAACATTATCTAGGAAATACAGAGAAGTCAAGAATATAAAAATGTTAAATTTACAGGACAGTGCTATAGTAATAGAAGTAATTATGTAATTTGAGAACCCGGTATAGCATGTATATTTGGCAGAAATATAGCAGCAAACCATTTGTATATTTCATTCAAAAATCATCAGACTTTGTTCTTTATAAATAATGTGAGTAGGGGCGCCTCGGTGGCTCAGTTGGTTAAGTGTCTGACTTCAGCTCAGATCATGGTCTCATAGCTCGTGAGTTTGAGCCCTGCATCGGGCTCTGTGCTGACAGTTCGGAGCCTGGAGCCTGTTTCAGATTCTGTCTCTCTCTCTCTCTCTCTCTCTCTCTCTGCCCCTCCCCCTCTCGTGTTCTCTTTCAAAAATAAACGTTAAAAAAAAAATAATGTGAGGGAACACAGTCTTGAAGTATTAAGTGTCTGCTTTTATTTATTTATTTATTTTTTTTAAATTTTTTTTTTCAACGTTTATTTATTTTTGGGACAGAGAGAGACAGAGCATGAACGGGGGGGGGGGGCAGAGAGAGAGGGAGACACAGAATCGGAAACAGGCTCCAGGCTCTGAGCCATCAGCCCAGAGCCTGACGCGGGGCTCGAACTCCCGGACCGCGAGATCGTGACCTGGCTGAAGTCGGACGCTTAACCGACTGCGCCACCCAGGCGCCCCAAAGTGTCTGCTTTTAATAATAGTAAATAACAATAACTGGAGGTGCCTGGGTGACTCAATTGGTTAAGTGTCAGAGTCTTGATCTCAGCTCAGGTCTTGATCTCGGGGTCATTAGTTCAAGTCCTACATTGGACTCCACGCTGGTTGTGGAGTGTACTTAAAAAAAAAAAAAAACTAACTAAATAAATCAAATAGTAAATAACTGAACATTTAGGGGACATGCAGAAAAAGAAATGGGTATTTTATTTCATTTTATTTTTTTTTATTTTTTTATTAGAGACAGAGTGAGTAGAGCAGGCTCTATACCTAGTGCAGAGTCCAACACAGGGCTCCATCCCATGACCCTTGGATCATGGCCGAAATTAAGAGTCACACGCTCAACTGACTAAGCCACCCAGATGCCCTAGAAATGGTTATTTTGTTTTATTTTTAATTTTTTTTAATGTTTATTTATTTTTAAGAGAGAGAGAGAGACAGAGACAGAGCATGAGGAGGGGAGGGGCAGAGAGAGAGGGAGAGAGAGAATCCGAAGCAGGCTCCAGGCTCTAAAGTGTCAGCACAGAGCCCCATGTAGGACTTGAACCCGTGAACCATGAGATCATGTCCTGAGCTGAAGTTGGAGGCTCAACAGACTGAGCTACCCAGGTGCCCCCAGGAATGGTTATTTTATAGACACGTTTTTATTACTTATTTTTGAGAGAGAGTGAGAGACAGTGTCAGCAGGGAAGGGGCAGAGACAGAGGGAGACACAGAATCCGAAGGAGGCTCCAGGCTCTGAGCTGTCAGCACAGAACCCAAGGCCAGGCTAAGCTCATGAACCATGAGATCATGGCCTGAGCTGAAGTCAAAGGCTCAATCGACAGAGCCACCCAGGCACCCCCAGAAATGGTTATTTTAAATTAAAGGTTGCTTTCCTTTTTTTTTTTAATGAAATAGTCATTTATAAGATAATTCTGAAAACTCAAATTATAGTTGGTGTTTTACTGTTGTTTTGTTATTCCATAAGTAGTTGGTTTAGCCATGTCAACCTTAGCTCAAAACTAAAAAGAATCAAATTGGTGCACTCAGTCCTCTTAACCACCAACTTACCTGGCTTCTAAGATACAGTTGATAATATCTGTCTTACCCTTTAAGTACTGATTAAGTTGACTGCATGTATCATATGCAGCCTATAGTAGGAAACTAACTTATTGCTTATAACAAGAAAATACTGGAGTCAGTACTTGTCATGAAAGACAAAGTGTTTCTCCAATGTAAAACAGTTTTGGGGATAGGTGAAGGTTTTGCCTGAGCTGTGTGTAATCACTATTAACAGGAGCTTTTTCCCCCCTCATGTTTATCAGCATCGGAGAAACTAATGTAGAAAGAAAGACGAAGAAAAAAAGGTAAGTGTGGCTTTAGGAATATTATGTAGATAATAAAGAATACTCATTGGAGGGATGAAAAGAGTGATTTTAAAACACTTGTGATAAAATTTGGATCTGAAATCTCTTGTCTGTAATTCGTGATTAAGTATCATCCCTTTTTCCTCTCTTTACCTGACTGGAATTTATTGGCTTCATTTCTCCTTTTTCTCCAACTTTCCAGAGTATACCTGGAAGTAGTAAATAATTTCTCTTAGAAATCTCTCTTATTCTATTAGAATAGGAAATATTATTAGACTGGTAAAAAAAAAAAATTGTTGACCAGCTATATATCTGGTGAGAGTAAAGATTATGAAACATTTACCATGCTCTCCAAGGCTTAAATAAACCCAACAATTACACTGCAACTTTATTCTTTTTTTTTTTCAACGTTTATTTATTTTTGGGTCAGAGAGAGACAGAGCATGAACGGGGGAGGGGCAGAGAGAGAGGGAGACACAGAATCGGAAACAGGCTCCAGGCTCTGAGCCATCAGCCCAGAGCCCGACGCGGGGCTCGAACTCACGGACCGTGAGATCGTGACCTGGCTGAAGTTGGACGCTTAACCGACTGCGCCACCCAGGTGCCCCTGCAACTTTATTCTAACGTGATTCATTCTGGAGTATATTCAAAGTAGGAACACTGCTCTTGAACTCCATCCAGGAGAGTTACGTTATTAAAGTAAAACCTGCGGTTGCTGCGGGATTACTAGTCACACAGTCCCCAGCGCATCACATCTAGGGATCCCGTGGTAGCCAGGCTTCAGTGTATCAATATACCTCATTCGCCCATGAAATTGCTTTTTAAACATTCTGTGAAGGGTCAGCTTCCCCTGCATGTAACTGTTCACTGTCTAACAGGTCTAAGAGTGTCACCAGTTCCAGTAGCAATAGCAGTGACAGTTCAGCCAGTGATTCTTCATCTGAGAGTGAAGAAACATCTACCTCATCCTCCTCAGAGGACAGTGACACCGATGAAAGTTCCTCCAGTTCATCGTCTTCATCCTCCTCCACAAGCTCTTCCTCGTCCTCTGATTCAGACTCAGATTCTAGCTCTTCCAGTAGCAGCAGCACCAGCACAGAGAGCAGCTCTGAGGATGAACCACCAAAGAAGAAGAAAAAGAAATAGAATCGCTTCGTCCCTATTGGACTGCTGGACTGAACACATCAGTGTGATTCTCGAAAGGGAATTTAGATTGTGTTAAGGCCAAACAGGTTAACCAGTCAACATTTCTAGAGTTTGGAAGTTTCTAAATGTTTTACACATCATAAGAGCATAAAGAGTATTAATAATGGATTATATATGTGTGTGTGTGTGTATATACATATATATATATGTATATGTATATATATATATATATATATACATATATATATATAAAAGACTTTTTTTATTTTAAGGGTAAATCTTGTTTTTCTTTTTTATCTTTAATATATATCTCTAAAACTTAAAGCTGAATCCAGTAAATCTGTTATTGTGATGAAACTTTTCTTTTCTCCCTGTGAAATGAATGCCACACTTTGTTACATGTTAGTGCTACGTATGAGACGTGTTTTCAGGATAATGAACCACAATGTCTGGCAGTGAATTTCTCATGCTTTTGGCTGTGTTATTATGGAAGATTTACTACCTTGTTACTATAAACTTAGAGGAGTTTTCCTCTTAATAAATGTGCTCGATTTTTATGTTTATGTTCAGAAGGTTATTGTGACTTCTTAAATGAAAAGCTCAAGGAACCTGTTAATATATTTATGCCTTTTCAGTCGTACAAGTGTCCACTTACTGTGTTATGTCGTTCGTTTTCTTCTGGTTCTTAGAGTTACTCTTGTCTGAGGAAAATCAATCTAGAGGAACCTAAAAAGGAACCAAAATTCTGAAAGTACTTAGGAGTCCAATCTTGGTGCCTTTTGATAAGTTGTGTGTATCAGAAAAGAGTCACTTAAAAGTTTAATTTAAGTAAAGTGATATAAATATCTTTGTGTGTTAATATGCTGTAAAAGGTAGGAGAGGAAAAGGAAGAGGAAGAAAGGTAATTTTTACCAAAACTTAGGGCGATGTTGGTTGCCTTTTATTAAGTTTTTCTAAGCATTCATAAAGATTGCCTTTTATTATTTTATTATTATTTTTGTCATTGTGATTTGGCAGTTCATGGCAACTGGTCATATCTGGCGATCTACTGAGTAAATACAAATGACTTGGATTAATCTCATGTGTTTACATAGCATAGACACCGTTGAAATGTAGCATGTAAGATTAAAAAGAAATACTGCACAATATTTCTTAAAAGTGATATACTCTGCTGTGGTGAAATTAGTTGTGCATGACATCATTCTATGATGTCTTTTAAGCTTTTTGGAAAGAGGTATCGTTTGTAGAAAAATCTTGACTTGGGCTAAATAAGGGTTTTTAAAACTATGAATGTTGTCTTTTTTATATTTTTATGAGAAAGTAGAAAACTGCTTTTGAAAAAATGAGCTTCTATTTAAGTGTTGAAATACACGTATGTTGTAAGTTTAAGGAGCCTGTAACTCCTTGTATGTTTTATAGAACCAGCTGTTTTCAGTGATTGTAAATAAACTCTCAAAACATCATTTCAAAGGCTCCATACAGAACATATCAATTGACAGGTAGATTTAATAAGTTACTAATTAATCCCATTTTACAACGGTAGTCTCTATAAGGGCATTTTTAGCAGTTAAAGAACTTGGAAGAGAAAAGAAAAGTGTACTTAGGTTGCAACACTTGCAATTAAATAAAACTCGTTTGTGCTCATGAGCTCAAGCATCTATTATCTCTTTGCTATTTTACTTAATGCTAGCTCTTATTCCTTTGGAGGGTAAGGACATTTAAGCAAATTCTAATTATTTTTATTGTTGTAACTGTTACAAGGTGTACCTGGAGAAGTACAGAAGGCAGGAATTCTATTCTTTTCTAGTCATACAGTTCATTCAAAACAGAATCAGTGGCGGGGCACCTGTGGGGCAGGGTCGGTTGAGCATCCGACTCTTGATGTCCACTCAGGTCATGATCCAAGCGTTGTGGGATTGAGCCCTGTGTTGGGTTCTGTGCTGAGTGTAGAGCCTGCTTGAGATTCTCTCTTTCTCTTCCTCTGACCCCCGTCCCAATACAAATAACAAAAACAGAAAACAGAATCAATGGCAAGGTAGAGTCTAACTTCCGAAGAGTTTCTCCATATCCTGCCTAAAGGCAAAAATTTGGAAGTTGAGTCCCTGACGTATGTCTTTTTTTTTTTTTTTTTTTAGTGTTTCTTTATTTTTGAGGGAGAGAGAGAGAGTACAAGCAGGGGAGGTGCAGACAGAGAGGGAGACACAAAATCTGAAGCAGGCTCCAGTCTCTGAGCTGTCAGCACAGAGCCCGATGCAGGGTTTGAACCCACCAACTGTGAGATCATGACCTGAGCTGAAGTCAGATGCTCAACCAACTGAGCCACTCAGCTCTCCCCCACCCTCAGCAAATGCCTTAAATGTAACATTTCTCAACCACAACCATATCAAGAAGAGTCATTAGATCATAGATTTTCATTCCACAAACATTTCATTAGTACTTTGTCCTGGAATTAAAATATAGTTGTAGGCTACACATTAGCCCTGGTAATGGGGAAAAAAAAAAGTGCAGAGAAGGTATACTTCATATTCATAGGTTTGCAGAAAAAATGCAAAAATGCTGTTGACATATATACCTCACCCAGCTTCCCCTTATGTTAGCATCTTCCATAACCATAGTTCACCAGCTTTTTTATTAATGTCCTTTTTCTGTTCCAGAGTATGACCCAGAAAATACAGTTAGCTACTAGTCAGTCTGCTACTGTCTATAACAGTTCCTCAGTATCTCCTAGTCCTTCATGCCCTTATTGTTTTAAAAGAGTGTTTTATCAATTTTTTTTGTCTGATGTCCCTCAGTTTGGGTTTATTATGTTGTGATTGAATTAAGGTCGTACTTTTTGGAAGAAAATGACAGCAGTGAAGCTGTCCTCCATCCGCCCTATCACAGGATTTCTAGTGTCAATATGTCTTATTTATTATTAGTGATGTTGATTTGGTTATTTGCTTAAGGTGGTTTCAGTCAGATTTCTTCATTGTAAAGTTACCCTTTTAGTTAACAGATATCTTGGGAGAGATACTTGTGAGACCAAATTGTTACTCTATACTCACCCACTAGTTTTAGTGGATCTCATCTACAATTATTCCTGTGATGTTTTGCAAGTGGTGATGTTCTGTTTCCCTCTCTCCTACGCTAATTGGAACTCTCTAAGATTGTGCTAGCTGTCTCTTCTCCACCATTTTTTAATCTTTTAAGTTTTTGAAAATGCAATTGGCTTTATTAAGTAATTCATGAATTGGTTAGCATTCCATCTAGCAAGTAGAGAGATGCTCCTCTCCCATTTATTTGATTTTTTTTATACTGTGTACTCAGATGTTTATTTTGTCCTGTGAGTTAAAATCCAATAATACCATTGTTTCTTTTGTTGTTCACATTGTTCCTCCTTTGGCTATTAGGAGAGCTCCTTCACTTTGGCTCCTTTATTCTTTAAACAAATCCTCATTGTTTCTTTGCTTGTTGGTTGGCTTTTGGTATTTCCTTACATCCTGGAACCACAAGATGTTCCATGTTTGATGTTCCAGTTCAGGTCTCCCTGACCCACCTTTGGAACCAACCACTTCTCTAAGAGGTCTGCCCTGGTTTTTGATTGAAGAATGGTGTTTAGAATCCAGGATCTTGGTGCTATCTTTCTAGGTTTTCTGGATTTTGAGTAACAGTGTACTAAGGTAGTTAGACAACACATGGAATCTTGCCATTAGCTGGAAGAAAGAAGGAGCCATCACCTTCAACATTTCTCCTCTAGCTTTACTTCTCTAGGACTTCCTCAGGAGCGATGCTTTCTCTGACAACAGATGGAAGAGGCAAATTCTTTAATTAAAAATCGTCATTACTGCATCCTTTCCCCCATTATAATATATCTACATTCAGACATGGGCCAAATACCTGTTTTCTCACACCAAGCTGAGCTGTTGGCAGGGGAAGAAAAATGTTATGTATATGTATGACCGTACTGCCATACCTCAGATTATGGGGCCTTAATTGGAAGAAGTTGGCCCAAAGCAATATGTCAAATTGTATGTTTGTATGCTGCCCTGCAGGTTTTTACACCCTGGGCAAATTGTGCCAGAAAAAGATTTAGATGTGGGATGTGTGTGTGTGTGTGTGTGTGTGTGTGTGTGTGTGTGTAAAAGAGAGGGTGAAAAGGAGAGAAATGCATCATTAAAGAGGAAAAGAGAAAGGAAAGCCAATACGATACATGGGCTGCAAATGTTAGATTAATTTTAGGAAGGGGTACAGGTGGAAGTTGAAGACCTAGAAATTGCCAGTGTTCTTGAAAAGTCTTTTATGTAACCTCAAGGGTACTTGTGCTGGCCACTCAAGGTAATCCGTAATATCAACCATAAACATAAGTAGAACGCCTGTTTGGAAGATCCTATAAAACAATGTATAATAACACTTCAATAATGGTTTCCTTGGAGTTCACTCTCTAGTTGGGGAGACCAGACACACAGAAACCTGAACAACGAAGAGGGCTTTCAGTTAAACATGGAAAATTGAACCCATGTGTTTATTACCATTCCTCTGAAATCCAACCAAGATGGCATCAAAAAACAGCATAAACGCATAAGGCAAAGAGGGAGAGGAGACGAGATGAAACACAAGAAATGACAATTCTTTCAGAAGCTGTAAAATTGATGGAATAACGGCTACCGATTTAAACCAAGCAAGGCCAAAGCACAAGCCGGCAGTAAGAGAAAAGCAACAGGAAGCAAGCTGATTTGTGCCACGGAACTCTGGAAAGTCTCCAAACTTGATGGCACCATACACTTGTCAGCCAAGGTGCAGGCAAGGCTTGAAGACAAAAACACCAGTGGAAAGTTTATGTGAGAATCTGAATCTACACTCCTCTCCTGTTCGTGCTGTCTTGGTGGTTTGTTTTATATTTAATCCCTTTATCGTGAGATTTTATGAATACACAGTAGTGAGCCCCAGTGTTCAACCTGCCATGATTAATGATTAAAATGGTTATTATGTTAATTTAAAATTAGAGATGATACAAGTTGCCATATGCAAAGAGCTACTTGGGGTGTAGACAGTAAGTGCTATTAGACCACAATGATAAATTCCTAGCTACATCTTACTCTCCCCCAAAATTTCTGGACAAAACAAGAATGAAAATCCATAGAATTGCTGAATAACTTTTTTTATATGGACATTGTGTTGCACATTCGATAAAATGATTACCCTCCTTAGGAAGTCCTGAGAGTACTCCGAAAAGGTGGTTTCTGTACTAGGCAAATCCATAATAAAGTCTGGGATCACAAAACATGTAAGCCAAGGCCATTAGATATTTGCACAAAGAAATCATCGGTAACTAGCTCTCTTGAAGGGAATCATGAGTATGTGGACAAAGGAGAAAATGCTCATTCACGCAAAATTTAACAGCTATTGCTAAGTACCTGTCTCTGTCCTCCAAGGATTCACAGGCTATTAATTGACAATTACAGGTATTGCTTGAGTGATAAAAAGAAGTTTCTTGAGAGCTTAGAGTCTGAAACATTTGCTAGGAGAGTTTGGATAAGCCTTTCATAGGAGGTGTATTTGGCTGAGAAAGAATTGGTGGGCATGGCTGGAAGTCTGCTCTTGTGGACACCAACATGGGTTGAGGCTATATGGGAGGCTGGGGAAAGGGATTGCTATATTCCCAAGGCTTATCTATCATACTAAGGAATTTGTGTTTTATCTGGGAGATGGCAGGAGAGCCTCACGTTAAAAAAAAACAACACAAAACATTTAAAATCTCAAGAATGTCAAGATTAGAAGTAGAGGATTAAGTGACTTGATCTATAAGCCAACCCAAACCCTAAGACTCCACTAAGAACCAAATTGTGACCTGGGCACCTGGATGGCTCAGTTGGTTGAGCATCCAACTTTGGCTCAGGTCATGATCTCACAGTTTTGTGGGTTTGAGCCCCACGTCAGGCTCTGTGCTGACAGCTCAGAGCCTGGAGCCTGCTTTGGATTCTGTGTCTCCCTCTCTCTCTGCCCCTTACCTGCTCCTGCTCTTTCCATCTCAAAAAGAAATAAACATTAAAAAGCAAAACAAACAAACAAAATTGTGCCCCAAATTCTGTAATCTCTGTTTGTGATGGTATAACTTTACTTTTGGATCTGGTATTATTAATGTAATTCTAGGAAGAAATCAAAATAATATTAGATCCTTCAGAAAATATCAAAAAAGGAGAAAAGAATAGCAGTAGAACTAGGAAGGAAAAATTAGTACAGAAATAAGGAAGAAATTAATAAAATCCATGATGTTAATGGTGTGGGTAAATATATATGTATGTGTGTGTGATTAATACTCAATTATATAAAATACATTGCTTTATTTCATTAATTGATCAGCTTGTAATCAACATTTAAATGCTCAAGAAAAATTGTTTCTTCACATGTTATTAGATTTATTGGTTTAATATCTAGCTTTAAGTTAAAAGAATAAGAGATACTATTGTAGGCGTCCAGAAGAGAAATGAGGATCACTCCTGGGGACTTTGGTCATCAGAGTCACTTGATACAGTGACTTGTCCCCACCACTAATGCCAGACAGAGTACACCCCCTTATAGGAGCTCTACTGTGTGATTTGTGTGCTCTTGCTTATAATTTATGCAAATTCAAGACATTTATACACACCCAGCCTATTAACAATGAGAGCAGAAAGGAGGCGACAAATGTGACAGAACTTAATGATCAACAGATTGCAGTGGAGGGGTGTACCTAGGAAAGTTTCCAGATCTGTTGTTTGGATAAATATTGAAACAAAAATATCCATTTTGGTACAGTTTTATTATTAAAACTATAATGGCAGATATAACCTTCACAAATATAAACCAACTTGAGCAACAGGAGAAAAGTCAGACTATTTTATTACCATAATGGAATACTACAGTTTTTCAAAATTTTCAGATCTGGGTATCTGAAAGTGTTGTCTCTAGACTTTCATGGTTACTAAATTGCTAACAGCTCTCATATTTGGATGGTAAGATTATAGATGACATTTTTTCTTTCCAATTTTTCTTTAAAACTTTAACATGGATGGAGCTAAAGAGTATACTGCTAAGTGAAATAAGTCAGTCAGAGAAAGACAAACACCATATGATTTCACTCAAATGTGGAATTTAAGAAACAAAACAAATGAACAAAAGGGAAAAAGAGAGAGAGAGAGAGAGAGAGAGAGAGATAAACCAAGAAACAGATTCTTAATTATAGAAAGAAAACTAAAGGTTACTAGAGCATGGGGATGGGTGAAACAGGTGAGGGGATTAAGGAGTTCACATGTCCTGATGAGCACTGGATGATTATTATAAAAACTTAAAAAAAACTTTATTGAGGTGCAGTTGATAGAATAGTCTGTATATATTGAAAGTGTATAATCTGACACATATACAGTCATAAAATCAACACCACAAGCAAGATCATTAAAACTCACCCCCAAGCTTCCATGTGTCCCTTTGTAATCCTTCCCACCAATTCCACCCAGTTTACTCTATCACCCCGCCCCCAAAAATCCTGGATAGATTTAAACCTAATGACATCAATAATCTCATTAAATATGAATGGTCTAAACACTCCAACTAAAAGGTAGAGATTATCAGATTGGATAAGAGAGCAAGTCATGCTACTGACCAGAAATGCACAAATAGATATGCCAATACTGATAAACAGAAAACTAGAGAGTATGTATTAATGACAAAATAGATTTCAGAAGACAGAATATTACCAGCGCTAAAGAAGGTCATTTTGTATGGCTTTGTGGTCAATACATGAAAAGGACATAACAATCCTAAATAATTATGCACCTTATAATAGATCTTGAAAATATATGTACTGACACAAGTACAGACACTCACGTCAACAGAACAGAATAGAGAACCCAGAAATGGACCTACAAACGAATGGCCAACTAATCTTTGACAAAGCAGGAAAGAATATCCTATGGAAAAAAGACAGTCTCTTCAGCAAGTAGTGCCGGGAAAACTGGACAGTGACACACAGAAGAATGAACCTGGACCACTTTCTTACACTATACACAAAAATAAAATGGATGAAAGACCTAAACATAAGATAGGAAGCCATCAAAATTCTCAAGGAGAAAGCAGGCAAAAACCTCTTTGATCTTGGCCACAGCAACTTCTTACTCAACACGTCTCCAGAGGCAAGGGAAACAAAAGCAAAAATGAACTACTGGGACCTCATCAAAACAAAAAGCTTCTGCAGAGCCAAGGAAACAATCAGCAAAACTAAAAGGCAACTGACAGAGTGGGAGAAGATATTTGCAAACGACATATCAGATAAAGGGTTAGTACCCAAAATCTATAAAGAACTTATCAAACCCAACACCCACAAAACAAATAATCCAGTGAAGAAATGGGCAAAAGACATGAATAGACACTTCTCCAAAGAAGACATCCAGATGGCCAACTGACACTTGAAAAAATGCTCCACATCACTCATCATCAGGGAAATACAAATCAAAACCACAATGAGATACCATCTCACACCTGTCAAAATGGCTAACATTAACAACTCAGGCAACAACAGATGTTGACGAGGATGCGGAGAAAGAGAATCCCTTTTACATTGTTGGTGGCAATGCAAGCTGGTGCAGCCATTCTGGAAAACAGTATGGAGGTTCCTCAAAAAGTTAAAAATAGAACTACCCTACGACCCAACAATCACACTACTAGGCATTTATCCAAGGGAAACAGGTGTGCTGTTTCGAAGGGACACATGCACCCCCATGTTTATAGCAGCACTATCTACAATAGCTAAAGTATGGAAAGAGCCCAAGTGTCCACTGATGGATGAATGGATAAAGAAGATGTGGTATATCTATGCAATGGAGTATTACTCAGCAATCAAAAAGAATGAAATCTTGCCATTTGCAACTACGTGGATGGAGCTGGAAGGTATTATGCTAAGTGAAATTAGTCAGTCAGAGAAAGACAAAAATCATATGACATCACTCATAGGAGGACTTTAAGAGATAAAACAAATGAACATAAGGGAAGGGAAACAAAAATAATATAAAAACAGGGAGGGGACAAAACAGAAGAGGCTGATAAATATGGACAACAAACAAAGTGTTATTGGAGGGGGTGTGGGAGGGGGGATGGGCTAAAGGGGTAAGGGGCACTAAGGAATCTACTCCTGAAATCACTGTTGCACTATATATATGCTAACTAATTTGTATGTAAATTTAAAAAAGAAAATTTAAAAAAAGAATAGAAAATATAGGAATAAAACAGATAAAAATAAAATGAGAAATAGATAAATCCATAAGTATAGTCAGAGATGTCTTTTTTTAATTGTTTCTAATGGGATTTTTAATTTATTTTTGAGAGAGACAGAGTGCGAGCAGGGGAGGGGCAGAGAGAGAGGGAGACACAGAATCTGAAGCTGGCTCCAGGCCCTGAGCTATGAGACTGAGCCCAACACAGGGCCTGAACTCGTGAACTGTGAGATCATGACCTAATCTGAAGTCAGCCGCTTAACCGACTGAGTCGCCCAGGTGCCACTAGTCAGAGATTTCGATATCCATACTCAATATTTGATAGAACAAGGAGACATAAAATCAGTAAGGATATAGAAAACTTGAACAACACAACCAACCAATTCAATTGAAGTTGTATTTATAGAACACTCCACCCAACAATAGCAGAATACATATTCTTTTCAAAGTGCACCCAGAGTATTTACTAAGATATGTTTACTCAGGTAGTCTATGTTCCTAATCATAAAAAAGTCTCATAAATAGAAAAGGATTTAAGTCATGCAAGATATAGACAAGGTATATCTGACCACAGTGGAATTAAACTAGAAATCAATAACAGAACCATTTTTAGAAAATCCCCCAGTGTATGGAAACTGAATAATACACTTCTATACAACCCATGGGCCAAAGAAGAACTCAAAGCTCCTTTTTCCTCAAAAGGAAAATTAGAAAATATTTTTAACCAAAGGTGAAAGCAAAATATACTGGTATTTGTGAGATGCCTCTAAAACAGTACTAAGGGGAAATTTATAGCACTAAATATTAGAAAAAAAAGAAAGTTCCTAAATGAATGAGTTCAGCTTGCACCTTAAAAAACCAGCAGGGACAGGGCACCTGGGTGGCTCTGTAGGTTAAGCACCCGACTTCAGCTCAGGTCATGAGCTCACTGTTGGTTTGTGAGTTCGGGCACCAAATGGGGTGAGTTTGAGCCCCGCTTCAGGTGAGTTTGAGCCCTGCTTCAGGCTCTGAACTGACAGTGCAGAGCCTTCATGGGATTCTCTCTCTCTCTCTCTCTCTACCCCTCGCTCACTCCCCCCCCCCTCAAAAAGAAAGAAAGAAAGAAACTAGAACAAAAATAACTAGAAGGAGGACCTGGGTGGCTCAGTCAATGAAGCTTCCGACTTCCGCTCAGGTCATGATCTCGAGGATCGTGGGTTCGAGCCCCACATCAAGCCCTACATCAGGATCTCTGCTGTCAGTATAGAGCCCGCTTTGGATCCTCTGTCCCCCTTTCTCTCCGCCCCTTCCCTGCGCACATGCTCTCTCTCTCTCTCTCTCTCTCTCTCTCTCTCTCAAAAATAGATAAATAAACTTAAAAAAAGAAACTATAAAAAGAGGGACACCTGGGTGCTCAGTTGGTTGAAAATCTTTTTTAAAAAAATTTTTATGTTTATTTATTTATTTATTTTTGAGAGACAGAGACAGAGTGTGAGCAGGGGAGGGGCAGAGAGAGAGAGAGAGACGCCGAATCTGAAGCAGGCTCCAGGCTCTGAGCTGTCAGCACAGAGCCTGCGGTGGGTTCAAACCCACAAACTGTGAGATCATGACCTGAGCTGAAGTTGGACAATTAACCGACTGAGCCTCCCAGGCACCCCTGGTCAGGTATTCTTTGAATATACCTAGTATGGGGCGCCTGGGTGGCGCAGTCGGTTAAGCGTCCGACTTCAGCCAGGTCACGATCTCGCGGTCTGGGAGTTCGAGCCCCGCGTCAGGCTCTGGGCTGATGGCTCGGAGCCTGGAGCCTGTTTCCGATTCTGTGTCTCCCTCTCTCTCTGCCCCTCCCCCGTTCATGCTCTGTCTCTCTCAGTCCCAAAATAAATAAACGTTGAAAAAAAAAAATATACCTAGTATGACTTGAATCCTTTTACCCTTATTGGGACTTCTTTTATGATCTGGAATATAGACTATCTTGGCAAATATAACTTTGTGGATGTTCTGAGTGCATTCTGAAAAGAATATGTATTCTACTATTGGGTGGAGTCTTCTATAAATGTGAAGGTACAAAGTTTATGTATGTAAAAACTGAAAATGAGGGGCGCCTGGGTGACTTAGTCAGTTGAGTGTTGACATCGGCTCAGGTCATGATCTCGTGGTTTGTGGGTTCGAGCCCTGCATTGGGCTCTGTGCTGACAGCTCAGAGCCTGCAACCTGCTTCGGATTCTGTATCTCCCTCTCTCTCTGCCCTTCCCCTGCTGGCTCTCTCTCTCTCTCTCTCTCTGTCTCTCAAAAGTAACAAATAAACATGTAAAAATTTAAAAAAAAAAACTGAAAATGAAATTGAACCAACATAAAAAAATTAGATTTTATTGTTCGTTAGTGGGTTATTCCCCCCGTGTAAAGTGCTGAAAATCACTACAAACATCTGATGAGGGGCGCCTGAGTGGCTCAGTCGGTTAGACATCCGGCTTCGGCTCAGGTCATGATCTCACGGTCCGTGAGTTCAAGCCCCATTTCAGGCTCTGTGCTGACAGCTCAGAGCCTGGAGCCTGTTTCAGATTCTGTGTCTCCCTCTCTCTCCTCCCCTCCCCTGTTCATGCTCTGTCTCTCTCTGTCTCAAAAATAAATAAACGTTAAAAAAATTTAAAAAAAAAAACATCTGATGAAAATTATGGTTTGGACTGGTATAACCAGCCTTTAAGATGGTTCCCAATGATCCTCATTTCCTGTTATTTATGCCCTTGTATAGTCCCTTCCTACACTGAATCAGGGCTCATCTAAGTAACCAGTAGAATAATACAAAAGTGACAGTGTGTGACTTCAGAGGCTAGGTCATAAAAGGCACTACATCTTCTGCCTTGTCTCTTGAAACTCTCAGTCCATGGCATGAGGGTACTTAAGCAGCCTTGTAGAGAGACCCCAGTGGAGAGGAACAGTCCTCCAATCAACAAGTGGCAGTAACCTACCAGTCACGTCTGATCCTCCAACCCTAGTTAAGTCTTCAAATGATTGATTACCACCTTTCAAGAGGCCCCCTAAGCCAGAACCACCTACCAAAGCCACACCTGCATTCCTGACCCACAGAAATTGTGAGAGTTGATAAATAGTTACTGTTGTTCTAAGCCATTAGGTTTATTTCTCAATGTTTATTTACTGTTGAGAGAGAAAGAGAGAGAGAGAGAGACAGAGTACAAGCCGGGGAGGGACAGAGAGAGAAGGAGACACAGAATCCAAAGTAGGCTTCAGGCTCTGAGCTGTCAGCACAGAGCCTGACAGAGGGCTCAAACCCATGAACTGCAGGGTCATGACCTGAGCTGAAGTTGGATGCTCAACTGACTGAGACACCCACGGGCCCCTAAGCCACTAAGTTTTGAGCCATTTGTTATGAAATAATAATTTGAAAACCCTAATATTTATATGCTTTAAAGTAAACATTTTTTAAAAAATTTTAATGTTTATTTATTTTTGAGAGAGAGAGACACAGAGTGTGAGTGGGGGAGGGGCAGAGAGAGAGGGAGACACAGAATCTGAAGCAGGCTCCAGGCCCTGAGCTGTCAGCACAGAGCCCGACATGGGCCTCAAACTCACAAACTGTGAGATCATCACCTGAGCTAAAGTCGGAAGCTTAACCAACTGATCCACCCAGGTGCCCCAAAGGAAATGTCTATTAAAAGACCACATTTAAGTTTTTGCTCAGTGTTCATTTCTTATGAGAGGTTTTCCTAGCCAACCTAGCTAAAAAAATACCTGTTTTCATGCTATCCCTTTTCCCTTTTTCCTCTTTGTATTTATACCTGAAAGTTGGTCATATGCATGTATTTGTGTGTCTGTGTCTTCACTAAAATAGAAGCCCCGTGATGATAAGGACTCTTTTGTTCACTCCTGCCTCTGCAACCCAGAATGCTTATGATGCTGTCTGGTATATGATAAGCACTCAGTAGATAATTGTTGAAAGAAAGAATAAATGAATGATAAATAAGATTGTTAATGTTTTCATTCGCCTTAATAGTATACTTGGACTCATTTCTGGGGTGGAGGTGGGAGTGATGGGCATATAGAGACTGAGCCATAAGCAAATTTGTACTATTTTTCATAATGTTTGCATTAGAATTATTACACCAAAAAATGTTTTAGGGGTGCCTGAGTGGCTCAGTTAGTGAAATCAGCGTCTGACTCTTGAGTTCAGCTTAGGTCATGAGCTCAGGGTTCGTGAGTTAGAGCCTCGCATCTGGCTCTGCGCTGACAGTGGGGAGCCTGCCTGGGATTCTCTGTCTCCCTCTTTCTCTGCCCCTCCCTCTCTCTCTTTCTCTCTCAAGAAAAAAAAAATCTTTGGGCTGCCTGGGTGGCTCAGTTGCTTAGGCATCTGACTTTGGCTCAGATCACGAATGCAGGGCTCTTGTGAGTTCCAACCTTGCGTCAGGCTCTCCCTCTCAATGCAGAGCCTGCTTGGGATCCTCTGTCTCCCTCTCTCTCTGCCCCTCCCCCACGCACGCTCGCTCACACTCTGTCTCTCAAAAATAAATAAACATGAAAAAAAAAGACATCAGTTTCTTGTAAGAGATAACATTTAAAAAATGTTTTACAAAATGAAAAAAAGTAATGTTTACACCCGTGTTTTTTTTTTAATTCACTTTTCTTAAAAGGACATTGTGGTAGGCAGCTTCTAAAATGGCCCCCCATGACTCCTGACTTGTGGTATTCATGTCCTGGTACGTCTATTCCCAGACTGAATTGGGCTGACTTGTGCAACCAATAGAATATTGCAGAAATTGATGTGGCTTCTGAGACTAGATCATAAAAGACGTAGAAAATTGTAAGTGGGCTATCTCATTACAGCTGAATTTCTTCACAAAAATAAAAAATGAAAAGGAGGCTATAACCCAAGTAAGTTTCTAAGTGACTCATTTGTTATCCAAGCAAAGAAAGCCATTTACTGTGGGCAAGTTCATTAAATCACATTTGATTGCAGCAAAGAAATATATCCAGAGAAAACAAAACTGTTTGAGAGTATTAGCCTTTCTGTTTGAGCGGTTGCTCAGATTTGAAAACAGTGAGAACAACATCAATAATCAATTAAGAAGCAAAGTAAGTGATATCAACTGGATTTCCTGGACCCTCTTTTTTTCATAATGGCTTCTTTAGTCATAATTATCATACCATAACATTTATCTGTTTACAGTTTGTATAGTTCAGAGTTGTACACCATCATCAGAATAAATTTCTAAATATTTTTTATCACCCCAAAAAGAAACCCTGTCCCTATGAGCAGTTTTATTCTTCTCCCTCCTAACCACCCAGTAGTTGGTAACCTTACTAATCTTGTTTCCTCTCTAGATTTGTCTGTTGCAGGCATTTCATATAAATGGAACTACATCATATATTGTTTTATGGCTCACTTCTTTCACTTAGCACAATGTTTTCAAATTTCACCTATAGTGTAGCATGTATCAGTATTTCAGTTTTTAATTGCCAAATGATATTCTATTGTATGGACATACCACAATTGTTTATCCATTCATCAGTTGGACATTTGGATTGTTTTCCATCTTGTGACTATTATGAATACTGTTGCTATGAACATTGTGTACAAGTTTTTGTGTGGATATATGTTTTGAATTCTCTTGAGTATATACCAAGGAATGGAATTTCTGGGTCTTATGGTAACTTTATGCTTAATGTTTTCAAAAACCAACAGACTGTTTTCCAAAGCAGCTGTACCATCTTACAATCCCAACAGCAATCTGCAAATGTTCTAATTTCTCTACATTTTACCAACACTTGTAATTATCTGTCACTTTGATTATAATCATCCTCGTGAGTATGAAGCAGTATCACATTGTGGTTTTGATTTGCATTTCCTGAATGGCTAATGATGTCGGGTATTATCTCATGTGCTTATTGACCATTTGTATATCGTCTTTAAAGAAATGTTCATTCAGGTCTTCTGCCCATTTTTTAAAACCTGAGCATTTGTCTATTCTCTCTTGATGCTGTTCTTTGAAGCAAAGAAGTTTTTAATTTTGATGAAGTCTAGTTTATTTATTTTTCTTTCATTGCTTGTCTTTTGGGTGTCATATTGTTTTAAGGCTCCTGGACCCAATTCCAACCTGGGAGGGGTTCCCCACACCAAACACTAAGCAATTCTTGGGTATCTGGTGGATGTCTGAGACTTCAACTGAATTCTAACACTATCTACCCTGAGATTGCATCAGATTCTGCTCATTAAGGGCTCAGTCTTACAAGACTGCCCTCTGTCCCTCACTTCAGATGCCAGACACACGCCCTAGGCTGTTACTTGTGCTTCTGACCAACCAGCTATAGATTGTGGAGGTTCCAAACAATCTCCTCCTTAGATTCTTTTAATATGCTAGAGCCGCTTGGGGCACCTTGGTGGCTCAGTCAGTTAAGTGCCTGACTTCAACTCAGGTCATGCATGATCTTGCGGTTCATGAGTTCAAGCCCCACATCGGGCTCTGTGCTGACAGCTCAGAGCCTGGATCCTGCTTCAGATTCTGTCTCCCTCTCTCTGCCCCTCCCCCGTTCACACTCTGTCTCTCTCTCTCAAAAATAAATAAACATTTAAATAATTAAAAAAATTAATATGCTAGAGCTGCTCACAGAACTCAGGGATACAGTTACATTCACCAGTTTATTAAAGGATATTATAAATGATATGAATCAACATCCAGATGAAGAGATACATAGGGCAAGGTATGGGAAAAGGGCATAGAGCTTCCATGCCTTCTTCTGGTATGCCACTCTCCCCAATATCCAACCCAGAAGCTCTCAGAAACAGTCCTTTGAGGTTTTTATGGGGCCTTCATTGCATAGTCATGATTGATTAAGTCATTGGCCATTGGCTGATTGGCTGAGTGAGCGGTTGTGGGGTGGGGCTGACAGTTTCAACCTTCTAAATCACATAGTTGGTCCTCCTGGCAATCAGCCTCCATCCTTCAGTGAAGCCCAAAAGTTACCTCATTAATAAACAAAAGACACCTTTATCACTCTCAACACTTAGGGAATGCTAAGGGTTTTGGAAACTGTGAACCAGAGCTGTGGCTATATAACTATATATATAGGAAATGCATTTTGGTCATTCACATATTAATACATTTAAATTATAAACCACAATACCACACGTCTAATAAGCCATTACCTAATCCAAGTCTTAAAATTTCACGCTCATGTTTTATAGTTTTAGCTCTTACAATTAGGTCTGATTCATTTTGAGCTAATTTTTGTATATGGTGTGAAGTAGGGGTCCAAATTCATTCTTTTGTAAAAGGAAATGCAGTTGTCCCAGCAGCCTTTGTTGAAAAGACTATTTTTTTTAATTTGTGTTTTGTTTTAAGTTTATTTTTTTTATTTTGAGAGAGAACGAGTGGGGGAGGGGCAGAGAGAGAGGAAGAGAAAGAGAATCCCAACTCAGGGCTTGAACTCCTGAACCGTGACAATATGACCTGAGCTGAAGCCAAGAGTTGGACCTGAAGCCCTGAAGCCAAGAGTATAACCTGAAGATGAGTTAGATAAGATGTGTTACAGTTGATAGTACCAATATATGAGGAGCAGAAAAATCTCAGTTGAATAGATTTACAAACCTTTTGAAAATGTAAGGTGTTTAAAGCCTTGTGGCAAATATTTGAATTTATCATGTGTTATTGAATAAACAGTGTCAACAGTGATCTTTATTTGCTCTTCTGCACTTAAGCATCATAAATTCCAGGATTTTTTTTTTTTTTTTTTTTTTTTTGGAAATAAACCTGCATAACCTGACCTGCTGCTACGACACAGCAAATTGATGGCTTAGTAGTGGTAAAGTGTTGTTGTGATTGCTTGAGCTCAGGACACAGATGGAATTTTTCTTTAATTGATGTTAAGATAATAAAACATAAAGTTTAACATATTGAGGCGCCTGGGTGGCTCAGTCAGTTGAGTGTCCGACTCTTGGTTTCAGCTCAGGTCATGATCCCAGGGGTGTGGGCTCGAGTCCCATGTCAGGTTCCATGCTGAGCGTGGGGCCTGCCTAAGATTCTCTCCCTCTCTTCCTTTGCCCCTCTTCCCAGTTCATACACTCTCTCTCTAAAATAAAAAAGGTAAAAAAATTTAACATCTTAACCATTTTTAACTGCACATTTCAGTGGTGTTAAGTATATGCCCACTGTTGTGCAACCATTACCACCATCACCAGTATCCCTCTGCAAACCTCATTTTATCTTGCAAAACTGAAACTCTATACCCATTAAACAAAAAAATCCTCATTCTCCCCACCCCCCACCCCAGCCCCTGGCAACCACCATTCTACTTTCTGTCTCTATGACTTTAACTACTCTTGGTACTCACATAAGTGGAATGATACAATACTTGTCTTTTTTGTGATTGGCTTATTTCATTTAGCATAACATCCTCAAGGTTCATCCATGTTATAGCATGTGTCAGAGTTTTCTTCCTTTTTGAGGTTGAATAATATCCTGTTGTGTAAACATACCACATCTTGCTTATCCATTCATTCATCGATGGACACTTGGGCTGCTTCCACCTTTTGGCGATTGTGAATAATGTTGTGAGTTGCACGTTTTCATGAATGAGAACTGCCCTCGACCACCGTTGAACACAAAATAGTTTGGGAATTAGCTTTTACTGAAGACTCAGCAATGCTTCTTAATGAGTTCAACCTAAAATTACAAAGTAAATTGTTGATATGTGAAACTTCTTCCATAGTAAAGTTATTTCAGCAACAGTAACTTTTTTGGGGTACAAGTAATGTCAAATTGCTTCATACACTTCCTGTGCTGTCAGAGTTACAAGGAGAAGTAAAATGTGCATTAGCACACACGTTTGCCGCGTGTATCTTTTCTGAGCTCAAAGTGCATTCCCTACAGTGTTTTCTGGACTTCAGATGTAAAGGAAATTTTCATATTTCAAAATCCACTTAACCCTATGATTGAGACTCTCCTATTCAATCTTCAATTAGAGGTGATTGCTTCTCAACGTAATGATATATTCTAAGGCATAAATCAAGAGAAGAACCTAGTAAAAATCTATACATTTTTTCCAAGAAATGAATACTCTTGTTAATATCACATGCCAACAGATCGATATCAGCATTTAGCAGCACCTATCCGTGTGAAAAGATGTTTTCAAAAGTGAAATAGATAAAACTTCGTTACAGATCAGTATTAGCAGAAGAATATTTGAAAGCACTTTTTTAAAAGTTTATTTTGAAAGAGAGAGAGTGTTTGAATGTGAGTTGGGAGGGGCAGTGAGAGAGAGAGAGAGAGAGAGAGAGAGAGAGAGAGAATACCAAGCAGGCTTTGCACTGTCAGCACAGAGCCCAATGTGGGGCTTGAACTCATGAACCATATGATTATGACCTGAGCTAAAGTTGGTCACTTAACTGACTGAGCCACCCAGGTGCCCCTGAACATACTTTTTTTAAATGTAAGTTCCACACCCACCATGGGGCTTGAACTCGAGACCCCAGGATCAAGATTCACATGCTGTACTGATTGAGCCAGCCCGACACTCCTGAAAGCACTTTTGATGATAGGAAACTCTAACTTTGAATCCTAATCAAGAGAAATGTTATCCTCACTCCCTAGCAAAAAATTATTCTCATCAGTAGACTTGAATTACAAAACTTGCTCAATTACTATACTTTGAACTTCATCAAAAACATTTATGGAAAAAATTAAATCTATTGTTACATACTTACATAAGATCCTTGATTTTGCCGCTTGGCCTGCAAAGCCTAAACTATCAACTATCTCACCTTTATAGAAAAAGCTTGCCAACTCCAGAGAGAAAAGAAGGAGCTTAAAGATCAAGTCTTAGGGTACTTCTGCTTAGAAGTCAGGAAAAGGTAAAGGATCTCTTGCAAATGAGCCTGAAAAGCAGCAGCCAGGGGGGTAAGTGGGAAATTCTGCAAGTGAGGCATCTTAAAATATAAGAGAAGAAAATGTTTCAAACCAGAGAGAATGGTCAACTGTGTTAAATGCTACTAAGGTAAAGGCAAAGATTCAACTTTTGAAACTGGCAGTGTGGTCACTGTTGATGTTCTTGGTGAGTGGTTTCAGTGCATGGTAGTAGTGGACAAGACAGAAAGGAAAAGCTCCAGAAGATTAAATAGCACACCCAAAGTATTTAGCATTGTGCCTACCACATAGTATGTAGAGTAATTATCGAACCAGATATTGTTGTTGGTACCTCACCCATCTCCCCTCACCTCTACCATTTAAAAAAATTTTTTTAACGCTTATTCATTTTTGAGAGAGAGAGAGACAGAGCGCGAGTGGGGGAGGAGCAGAGAGAGAGACACACACACACGGGATCCAAAGCAGGCTCCAGGCTCTGAGCTGTCAGCACAGAGCCCGATGCGGGGCTCGAACCCACTGACCACGAGATCATGATCTGAGGTGAAGTCATCTTCAACATAACTACGATTCAGGAACATTTTAACCAAAAAGAATAATTGCAAGAAGCTTTATTGTTCATTTCAGGAACTTCTCAAAATCCCTTTTAAATGAACACAAAATTGCTCAACTTTTCAGTAGATGACATTATTTTCTAACTTTTTTTTTTCTCATAGTACTGAATCTTTTCTATTTTTGCAGTAGATGACTTTAGATGATGGCCTACACTGTGTGGTAAGCCAAATAGTGGCCCTCAGAAGATGTTCATGTACGAATCCCTGGAATCTTTGAATATGCCATGTTAAATGACAAAGGGAAGTAGGGTCAGATAGAATTAAACTGCTAATTCAGTTGACCTTAAAATAGGGAGATGATTTTGGATTATCTGAGTTGGCCCACAGCAATCACAGGCGTTCTCAAAATAGAAGAGGGAGACAGAATAGGAAGAGTGATGTGATTTAAGAAAGTACTCAACCAGCAATTGCTGACTTTGAAGCAATTTGAAGGGGAACAGGGGCACAAGCCAAGGGGTGTGGACATTCTCTAAAGGTTGGAAAAGGCAAAGAAAGGGATCACCTCCTAGAGCCTACAAAAAGAAGCAGTCTTGCCAATACCTTGGTCCTAACCCAACAAGACCTGTATCAGACTTCTGACTTACAAAATTATAAGATGATAAATTTGTGTTACTTTAAGTCCCTAAGTTTGTGGTTGTTTGTTATGGCAGCAATAATTAATATACTCTCCAAGACTCTTAAAAATCTTTGCTGTGTCCACTAATCCTAACCTATTAGATCATGATTCTCACCAAACTCGAATCAAGCCTCTGAACTGAAAAGCCCCCCAAACTGATAAATACCGCAACTTCCCTGCTCAGAATGTTACTGAATGTTACTGAGACTGTCGGGGTACTGGTCTCTCTTACCAGTAAATGATAAACTCAGCTTTGCCTTATCACCACCTTGTTTGGGTGGTATTTTTGGGGAAGAGCATTTAACAATTGTTTTATCCATGTGCCTAGAATAGTACCTGATATATGTAGGTGTTACGTATATGTAACATATACGTTACATGTTTGATACATAATGAATAAATTACGAGTTTCTAAAATAATATGGAATAATATTTGTGTAGATGAAATTGTGACTTGGTATTTCCTATACATAGATGTGACTTTCAGAAAATAATTTTAGGGATGCCTGGCTGGCTCAGTTAGTAGAGCATGTGACTCTTAATTTGAGGGTTGTGAGTTTGAGCTCCACATTTGGTGTAGAGAGTACTTAAAAATAAAATCTTTTTAAAAAACACATTAATTAAAAAAAAAGGATAAGTTTTAAAGTCTGAACGAAATCTTGCACATGGATGTTATCAGCTTTATTCATTATCATTAAAAAATGGAAACTCAAATGTCCAACTCATGCATGGTTAACCAAACTAGGTTATATCCATATAATAGATTACTACTTAGCAATAAATGGGAATAAATTACTAATACATGCAACAACAATGGTGAATCTCAAAGGCATTATGCTAAGTGAAAGAAGCCAGACTTAAAAGGCTACATACTGTATGGTTCCATTTATGTCATATTCTGGAAAAGGTAAAATTTTAGAGACAAGAAAGCATATGAGTGGTTGCCAGGAACCCAGGTTGAGGTGAGGGGTTCATTATAAAGGAGACCAAGAGAATGTTTTGGTGTAATGGAAATGTTCTATGTCCTGATTGTAGTGGTAGTTTATACAATTGTACACATTAAAAAATATGCATTTTCTTTCTTTAAAATTTTTAATGTTTTTTATTTTATTTTTTGAGAGACAGAGAGGGAGTGTGAGCAGGGAGGGGCAGAGAGAGAGGGAGACACAGAATCCTAAGAAGGCTCCAGGCTCTGAGCTGTCAGCAAGAGTCCGACATGGGACTCAAATCCACAAATGTGAGATCATGACCTGAGCTGAAGTTGAAAGCTCAAGTGACTGAGCCACCCAGACACCCTTGCATTTTCTTGTTTGTGAATTATAAAACACAGAAATCTACTCAGAATTGCTACTGAACAATATATGTTGAATACTTTGTTAAAATCTTGCATGTTAATAAAACAATCATACATTTCTGGGGTGCCTGGGTGGCTCAGTAGGTTAAGCATCTGACTTTGGCTCAGGTCATGATCTCACAGCTAGTGAGTTCAATCCCCGTGTCAGGCTCTATGCTGACAGCTCAGAACCTGGACCCTGCTTCAGATCTGTGTCTCCCTTGCTCTCTGCCCCTCCCCCACTCACACTCGGTCTCTCTCGAAACTAAAAATAAAATAAAATAAAACAATCATACATTTCTTTCATTTTTTTTTCTCTTATAGCTTTATGGTCAGTATTTTCTACTATTTCTTTATTCTGTGCAGTTGACTTACATTGTTCTGGAACATTAAAATAGAGACATTCACTTTGTTAAAATGGATGCATCTGATTAAATGACAAATAACATTTATTCCAAAATAAGTTAAGGAAACTTCTTGTAAAGTTTATTAAATATCAATTTGCATCTTCATACTTCTTTAATTACTGTGTAAAATGACAATCTTTCTTTTACTTCTCTCCATCCCCACTATCTTCCAATATAGCCTTGTAAATCTTCCAAGGCAAAACTTGAAAGAAAGCAAATAAAATTGGCACAACTTCTGCAGAGGACAATTTGACAGTATCTATCAAAGTTAAAAATACCTTTTGATCTAAAGGTTCCAGGGTAAGGATTTACGTATTAGTTGCCCATCGTATGGGGTAATTAGTTATCAGTTACGGCCTAGTTTGTAATAGCTTTGGCTTGGCAACAACCTAAATGCCCACTTATTGGGGACTGACTAAATAAATATTTGCATACAATGGAAATACTGCCGCTGGGAAGAATGAAGCAGTTCTTCATGCAGTGATAAGTGATGATGGCCAGAAGCAGAAAAATGTTCACCTTTAGCCCAGAAGGCTGACCTATAGCTTACATGGTTTTGATAAGGATCAAACATGCACTGACTCCTGCATTCTTAAAGCGTCTCATGAGTGCCTGTAAATCTCACCAACAGTTAATATTGAGGTGAATGTTAAGCACCAGAGAAATCTTCTGAAACTAGTTTTAGGAGTAGAAATTTGAGGAAGACATATATGATCTAATACTCCCTGCAGCTCCCCTCCCCCTTGAGCACTAAGCATGTAGCCACTGCCTTCATACAGCAAAGGTACGGCTCTTTCTGCCCACAGGTTCTGACCCCAGGTTGTAATAAAAGCACCTTCTTGCACCAAAAGCCTCTCAAGAATTCTTTGTTGGCTTGTGGCCCCACATCCATATGGAAGGATACCCAGGATATTTTAAGTGAGAAAAGGAAGGAACTTAACAGTATATACAATACATTATCTTTCCTGTAAAAAGTATGTTATCACTATATTTTCATGTTTATTTATAACATATCTTGGGAGGGATACACTAGAAAATGCCAAATGATTGCCTCCAGGACTACCATAGTTAAAGGGCAGGGATGGGAGGAGTAATTATTTTTCACTCTATTTCATCACAGTTCTTTTTGAGTTTTGCACTAATAATTTCCTCATCTATAGAGATACATAGATAATATCTATATAGATATAGAGAGTGAGGCTTAAAAATAATAGGTGGTCAGTTAAGAATTTTAAAAAGGAAAAATTATACTTTTATTGATGCTGAATTACCAGTGTTAAGGGCTGACAAAAACATTTTCATATGCACATTCCTTATAAGAGTTTATCATAAAGCTCCTCAAAAACCTTGCACCTTACCAAAAGCAATCTTTAACACGCTTTTTTCTAGATTAGTTGGTAGAAAGTAACCTCCCACCCCCTTCACGCTCCTCCCAGCTTCCTGAGGCTTCTGTACAGAAAGAAAACAAGTAAGAGGCAGGAGATTATAAAGTGTTCTTCCAATGGTGAACCAGAGGTAGTGTCTCTGAACAGTTACCAAACTGCGTTCCATGAGACCCTTTGAAAATCCTGTCTGGTCTATAACTATTATTTTACTCTCAATTAAATTATAGTTTGCCCTGACTGGCAGAATGTTAAGAGATGAAGGAAAGCGTTGAAAATGATATCCTGAAGAACAGTATTACTGGCAGAAAATGTTTGGATGGCGAACAGAAAGGGCTGGAGAGGCTTCATGGAAGAAGTTCAAGCGTGGTTCTAAGCATCCTCCTGCAATAAGTCCCTGGAGACTTCCTTTCTCCGCCGACCTGTTGAGGGCCGCTGGACTCCGGGCATCAACGTCAGCACCGGGAAGTCGGTCGAAGGGGCTTCGGGTTCGCCAGACCCTCGCCAGGGGCGCACGACCTGACCCCCCGCCCCTCACCTGAGTCCCAGAACCGGTAGACCCGGCTCGGCCCGTCCCCGGTAGCGGCTACGTGCACAGAAGGGTGTGCGCGTCGCGGATCTGCAGGCCGGGTCCTGCCCGGCGGCCCTGCCCTGTGCGGCCGCGGGGCCTAGGAGGTCGGGTCTAAGCCACCGGGGCCGGTGCTCCGCCCGTCCGGGGTCGTTCGACCCCCACAGCCGCGCACGTCACGGCCCCCGTGTCGCCTCCGGTCACCGCAGGCCCAGCAGGGCCCCGCTTTTCTGGCGGGGCGGGGCGCGGCGTCGCCACGTGACGCCTCGCCCCCGCCCGGCCCTGATCACATGGGTGGCACGGCCGCTGCGTCAGTCACCGTCCTGGCTGCGGGAGTCGAGCCGCCGTCGCCGCCGCCGCCAGCGGACGGGGCGGGGATCCCGGTGCCAGGTCTTCGTCGGCCCGCCCCTGCCGCCTCAGTCGGCCGTCCCGGGCTGGGCCCGACCGTCATGGAGCGGGGCGGGACCTCCGCCTGTTCCGTGTGAGGCGCGTCGCCGCCGCCCCCGCCTGCGCCTTTCCAGACCTGCCGAACCCCCGCCGCCGCCCGGAGCCCCTCGTCCTTGGCAGTCTGTCGCCGCCCCCGGGCGGGCTCGAATGCGCGTCCCGTGAAGGTGCAGGCCCGGCGCCGCCGCTGCCGCAGCTGGGAGATGGTTTGGGCCTAGCGGAGCAGGGATTGGAGGTGAGAGGGGCCGACTGACTGACGGAGGGCCGGGCCGGGCCTGGCCGCGGGGTGCGGGGTGGGGGTGGGGGAGACGGTGAACTGGGTCCGCCTTGGGGGCTCGGGAGACCCTCCAGGCCGGGGCTGCTCGATCCGGCTTCGCCCTTCTTCTTTCCGTTTCACCCCCACCCCCGGCCTGGAAAAAAAAAAAAAAAAAAAAAAAAAAAAAAAAACATAAGGCTAACCATCCTAACAAAAATTTCCAGAAATCCATCTTTTCACCGTTTCTCCTTTCCGCTTTCGTTTCTTAATCCATTCCAGCCCTCAGAAAATTTAGCGACAGATTCGTGATTTTTTAAATATCCTCTTCAGTTTCAAGTTATTTGTAGAGAAAATAGGCCTAGATTTCTGGCTATCATTACCCAACTAGTTCTCGCTTTCCTTCTCGCGATCCTGCGCACGTCTCTCTCCCCCTCTCTCTCTCTCTCTCTCGCTCTCGCTCTCTTTCTCCCTCTCCCTCTCCCTCTCTCTCTCTCGCTCTCTCCCCCCCCACCTCTGCAAAAAAAAAAAAAAAAGGAAAAAAATTTTCCACCTTCGGCTAGCGAAGGGGATTGACTAAAAATGGGAAGGTGGGGGTGTAATACTTGAATAGCCGCCCCCCCCCCGCCCCTAACTTCGCAGTCGGTCTGTTACCTAGTTATCCCGATAGCTCGGGTTTGGATATTGATGTTTAGGCCTTTCCTCCAGCTGCCTGTGCCCGGGGTTAATCTCGTAATTGACGTCAGTGCTTTGTTCCTTCCACTTTGCTGTTCCTTCCACTCTTTGAGGGTGGATCTTGGAGTATAGGAGTTTGAGGACTATCTTTACTGCTTTTTCTCTTACAGTGGTTATCATTTATAGGAAGTTGAAAGTACAAATCTGAAATGCTCGTGCATGGAGTTGCACTAAGACGAAGAGTTCCATTTAGGGTTCTTCTCGTAGTCAGTTGCCATTCAGAGTGGCTTTACAGAAATTTTAAACTAAGGCCAGTCTCTTTTTCAGTGACCGGTATGTCTTGAGGGAACCTAAGCAATAAGTGCCTGTGAATAAGATGTTTGCAAATGTGACATTTAAGATACATGTTGATTTTTAGGACTCATGTGTTTAAAAAGCTCAAAGCTTTGTTTCCATATTGATTCTGCAAAGCTTTGTGAAGTGCTTTTGTCATTTCACTGTACTTTGATTTATCAAAATTGAAATATTTATGTAAATTTTCTTAATTTGGCATTTGATAAGAGCCTTTGTGGCCTGCGAATCTGCCTGGATCTTCTTTGGTCATATGTGCATAAAGACGTGTTGGCAAGTGGCCACTTGTCTTTTAACAAAGCTGGCTTCTTTAAAATTTTCTGGTTTATTTTCCTTATCACTGCATTTTTCAGTGTCTAAACATTAAAAAAAATCCTCCAGAAGTTATTTTTAATGATCTTTTAGAGTCAATTTACCTGGGAGCAGTGATTTTTCTTTTTTTTAAAATATCAGCAGTTTCATTCAGTTTGTGGTGGCTTGTATGCTGATGACTTTAGGTTTTGTTAGCTCTGCAGGAACAGTAGGCAAATTCTACTTTAAATATAAGTTTGCATCAGGTGTGGACAAGATAGGAGGTCTGTGAATGACCCAACCTTTACTGTATGGTTAACACACACACACACACACACACACACACACTCACACTCACAAAGAGCTTAGCTGTATTAATTGGAAAGCACTCCACAGTTTTGGGGTGTAGAGATGATTGTACAGTGCTTTGGTAAAGCTCTGTAATTAAGAATTCCTAAAGATAGAATATTTTCATTCAGATTACTTTCTCTTTGTCATATGACATACATTCTCTGTGCTCTTGAATTGTATGCCTTTTGTAATAGCTGATATATTCTCCTTTTGTATTGTAATTTTCTGATAGGTCTCTTGTAGTGTGTTTAGAACAAGAGCTATGTTTTTATCTCTCCAGTATCATCAGTATTTTACACAGTTGTTAGATTGAATGTGAATGTGATATCCAATCTAAGTTTTCACAAAGGGATAATCTAAAGCAAACTGTATGAGCAAGTGATCAATATTTGAAGGGGAGAAAGTAACTATCAGCTACAGAAGATGACAGAAGGTGAAGGCTTCTAAAAGTTATGTATCTTACCTTTTTTGAAGAGCTAAGGTAAATGTCATGGTTTATGTGTACCTGAGAGGAACAAAGAAAACAGGTATTTCTTCTTTTGTGGCCATCTACTGGTTTAGAATGGAGTCCAAAATGTATGAGGGCTTTTCTTTGTAGTATTTTTCATAAAATCAAAGAAGTACTCTTACAGGTATTAAAGGCACACGTAGACAGTAACCCAGAAGTACAGTACATATTGTAAAAGTTGATGACTTAGGTTTTATTTTTTACTTTAGCTCTATTCTCCAGGTATTTTATTATGAAAACTTTTTTTAGGTAAACTGTACTCAAATTAAAAAAAAATTCTTTTTAACTTTCCTATGTCATGTAAAGGTTTCCCAGCTTTTGAACTCCCAGCCCTCATTATATTTTGCCCATTTCCTTTTTCATTTCCTCTGATAAGTTGGAACGATTATATTTGATTTCTGGGAGGGTGTGTGCCAGTGTCAGTAAGTGTGAAACGAGGTGTAGTCAGTGATTAAAGCTAACCAGACCTGTTACTTTGGTGCTTTTTCCTTTGGTTCAAGAAGGTACCACTACTTGTAACTTTTTATACTGAATATCTTGGTTGCTTGAAGTGATAACTCTAGTAAATGGAAGAGGACATGATAAACATGAGCGTTATGGAGTTTTGGCTGATCATCTGCATTCCTGTCTGTCTTGATGTTCATTTTCACTAGCATCACATCCTGAGAATTTTAATGGTATTGGCACACAGAAAATATTAGAACCAGTGAATTCATTTCCAAAATATTACAAAAACATTTTAATATTGAGACTACTTATTAATCCTGTTTTTTTTAATGTTTATTTTTGAGACAGAAAGAGAGAGTGAGAGTGCAGGGGAGGGGCAGAGAGAGAGGGAGACACAAAATCTGAAGCAAGCTGCAGGCTCTCGGCGATCAGCACAGAGCCCGATGCAGGGCTCAAACCTGTGAACCTTGAGATTGTGACCTGAGCTGAAGTTGGACCCCTAACCAACTGAGCCACCCAGACACCCCTTAATTCTCTCTCTCTTTTTTTTAAAGCTTATTTATTTTGAGAGAGAGGACTAGGGAGAGAGTGTGTGATGCAAGCACGCACACAAGCAGGAGAGGGGCAAAGAAAGAATCCCAAGCAGGCTCAGCCCTCCCAGAACAGAGCCCAATGCAGGGATCCATCCCATGAACCTGGAGATCATGACCTGAGCTGAAATCAGGAGTTGGGTGCCTAATCAACTGCGCCACCCAGCCTAATTCTGTTTTTGAACAAAGCAATTTTATTTAAAATCATCTTTCAAATGGCTAAAATACAAAACTCAAGAAACAACAAGTATTGGTGAAAATGTGGAGAAAAAGGAATCCTTATGCACTCTTGGTGGAATTTCAAACTGGTGCAGCCACCGTGGAAGACTGTTTACTTAAAAAATTGAAAATAGAACTACCCTGCAATCCAGTAATCACACTACTGGGTATTTACCCCAAAACTTTGAAAACACTAATTTTGAGGGATACATGCACCCCTGTGTTTATTGCAGCATTATTTGCAATAGCCAACTATGGAAGCACCTCAAGTGTCAATAGATAAATGGATAAAGAAGATTGGTATATAGATACAATGGAGTACTATTCAGCCATAAAAAAGAATGAAATCTTGCCATTTGCAACAGTATGGATGGATCTAGAGAACATGATGCTAAGTGAAATAAGCCAGAGAAAGACAGATAGCATATGATTTCACGCCTATGTGGAATTTAAGAAACAAAACAAACGAAGGAAAGAAAAAAGAGACAAACCAAAAAATAGACTCAACTACAGAGAACAAACAGATGGTTACCAGAAGGGAGGTGGGTGGCAGGAATGGGTGAAAAAGGTGAAGGACATTAGGAATGCACTTGAAAAAAATTTTTTTTTTTTAAATATAATTCCAGTATAGTTGACACAGTGCAATTGTCTTGATGAGCTCTAAGTAACGTATGGAACTGTTGGATCACTATATTGTACACCTGAAACTAATATAGCAGTGTATGTTAATGACACTGAAATTTAAAAAAAAGTAGATATAGTCAAAAAATTAAAAAAAAATGAAATTTACCTGCTTCATCATGTATATATTTTATTAAAAAATCTGTAACCTGAGGAATGTTCTGAGGGAAGGCAATTTTACCTCTTTCGTGGTGCCAAATGAACCATGGCGGTGGCTTTTAGGAGGGTAGACAAAGCTTATTATTGGGTACCGTTTTAAATTATTTTTATAATTTCCTAGGATAGGTAAAAAGAACCTTGGGCATTGTTTTTCCAGAGTTGTAGGTGTGTGGCAGGGGAAATCAGGGATTGACATCAATACATTGCTCTGGAAAGCCAGTATGGTTTGACTACCCAGATATTGTCATGATCTACCTTGGGACTGTGCTACTCGAGGCTACTTTAGGACTGAATGGGTCTCGCATGATTTTGTTAAGTTAGAGCTGGCTAGTGAGTTACAGTTTTTCACTTTGACTTTTTCTTTTCTTGTCATTATGGTAGCAACAGTTTTATGGAGAGGTGAGTATAGGCCAGTGCTTTGCATTGACAGGACTTCCCACCTCTTTGCAATTGTTTCCATTTCTTCCATCTGAAATAACACTTTTCCTCTCTTGTTCTCTACCCTGTTAAAATTTCACTGTCTGTTAAGGCACAGTGGAAGTACCATTGCCTTCCTAAAGTTTTCCATGATTCCTCTGGATACTCCAACTGGGACCTACCTTTTTTGAATCCCTGCATCACTTTGTATCTTCCTTACTTGTTATGTTAACTAGGGGACTGTACCCTGCTGAGTGACATCTGGCACCATGTATCAGGGAAGACATACTGGTAAAATAAGGACTGTGTAATACTATTTCCTTATATATCTCTAAAAAATAAGGATTAAAACAATAATCCAACTTTTCAGTAAAGAAGTTAATACTAATTTCTTAGTGTCATGATGTATTTAGTCAGTCTTCAGATTTCTCTGATTTTTGCACTTACTCATTTCTATACAATTGGTTTGATAAAGAAGCCATGTTTTTTGCCCTATGAGATTTCTCACAGTCTAAATAGTGCTGGATGCATCCCTGTGGTATTATATAGTATGTTCCTCAGTCCCTTGTTTTTTCTGTATATAGTAGTTACGTTTAGAAGCTTGATCCAATTGAAGCTTGACTTTTTATTTCATTTTTTTAATGTTTATTTATTTTGAAAGAAGGTGAGCCAGGAAGAGGGCAGATGCCTAACCAAGGCCACCCAGGCACCCCTTGAATTTTTATTTTTACTTTGTGTTTTTAAAATTTATTTTGAGAGATAGAGAGCGAATGCGTGAGGGGCAAAGAGAGAGGGAGAAAGAGAATCCCAAGCAGGCTCTGCACTGTCAGTGGGGCGGGGCTTGAACCCATGAATGGCAAGGTCATGACCTGAGCCTAAATCAAGAGTTGGATGCTTAACTGAGTCACCCAGGTGCCCCTGAATTTTTATTTTTATTTATTTATTTATTTTTAAAGTTTATTTTCAGAGAGAGAGAGAGAGAGAGAGAGAGAGAGGGAACAAGTTGAAGAGGGGCAGAGAGGGAGGGAGAGAGAACATCCCAAGCAGACTCCACACTATCAGTTCAGAGCCTGATGCAGGGCTCTTTCCCATGAACCATGAGATCATGACCTGAGTGGAAATCAAGAGTGGGAGGCTCAACCAACTGAGCCAACCAGGCACCCTCTGAATTTTTACTTTTAAATAAACTGTGTTCAAAATGGGGTTTGAACTCATGACCCCAAGATCGAGAGTTGCATGCTCTACTAACTGAATCAGTCAGGCACCCCAAGGCTTGAATTTTTTTTTAAATGGCAAGATTACTTCATGGGTAGTGTTGTGTACTTCCTCTGCAGTCTTTTTTTTTTTTTAATGTTTATTATTTTAAGAGAGAGACAGAGTGCAACCTGGGGAGGGGCAGAGAGAGGGAGACGCAGAATCTGAAGCAGGCTCCAGGCTCTGAGTTGTCAGTACAGAGCTCCACACAGGGCTTGAACTCAGGAGCTGTGAGATCATGACTTGAGCCTAAGTGAGATCCTTAGCAGACTGAGCCACCCAAGTGCCCTGTTTTGTTTTGTTTAATGTTTTTATTTTTGAGAGAGTGTGGAGAGCTCAAGCTGGGGAGGAGCAGAGAGAGGGGTATGGAGGATCTGGAGGGAAGCAGGCTCTGTGCTGACAGCAGAGAGCCCAGTATAGGACTTGAACTCACAAATAGTGAAATCATGACCTGAGCTGAAGTCCCACGTGCTACTAACTGAGCCACCCAGGTGCCCCTCCTCTGCACTCTTAAACTTTATGCCTGTCTTCTCATCCTGTTCGTGAAATTGCTCTTGCCAAGGCCGCCTGTGACTTCTTTATTGCCAAATTATATAGTTACTGCTTACTCCTTTATCTCTTTGTCTACTTACTTTTGTTAACCATTTTCTCCTTGATACTGTTTTCTTCCTGGACTCTTACGACTTTGTCCCTTTCTTCCTACCAGTTGCGTTCTTGCAGACTTAGTTCTCTGCTAATGCTTTGATATTGAAAGTTCTTGATTTTAGCCTTGGCCTTCGTTTTTTTTTGTTTTTTTTTTTTAATTTTTTTTTAATGTTTATTTATTTTTGACAGAGAGAGAGAGAGAGAGACAGAGCATGAGCGGGGGAGGGGCAGAGAACAAGGGAGACACAGAATCCCAAGCAAGCCCCAGGCTTCCAGCTGTCAGCTATCAGCACAAAGCTGGACGTGGGGCTCCAACTCACAGACCGCAAAATCATGACCTGAGCCGAAGTCAGACACTCAACCGACTGAGCCATCTAGGCACCCCCTAGCCTTGGGCTTTTGTTTTCACTCTTCTGGATGATCTCATCCATTTGTATAGCTTCAGCTACCATCTCTTAAGTGTTTTGTGGGAACCAGAACTCTTATTCAACTGAATACCTTCCTTCGGATTGTTTAGTAGGCACTTTGTTTTGGTTAGGCGAGTGACACATATCTAACTTAAACTAAAAAGAACTTGTTGAGAACATACCACATATCCCATGAATTGTAAGAAAGGCAATCAACCCACAAGAGGACAGCTAGAACTCAGGAGCAGCTGGATCCAGGGGCTGCAGATGTGGTTAGGAGTATCTCTTTATTACTCTCTAGATGTTCTTTCTCTATTCAATTTGCCCGTGGTGCAGATGAAATTTAACACTTAACTAATACCTTTTGAGTTTTAAATTTCATATCTGCTGCTATCAGAGAGAGGCTGCCTTGATTCTAAATCTCAATTCCAGGAAAAGGACTCATTTGGTGATATGTCCACCTGTGGAGCACAACTTTGGCTAGGGAGCTACATTGTAATAACATGTTCTAACTGGGGCACCTGGGTGGCTCAGTCATTTAAGCTTCCAACTCTTGGATTTGACTCTTGGTTTTAGCTCAGGTCATGATCTCATGGTTTGTAAGATTCTTTTTTCTCCCTCTCTGCCCATCCCCAGTACTCGTGCATGTGCACATGCGCATGCTGTTTCTGTCTCTCTCTGCCTCTCTCTCGTGTGTATGCATGCTCTCTCTCAAAATAAGTAAATAAACAAACAAAAAAACCCAATATGCTCTAACTGCAGCATTCCAGAGAGAAGTGGAGTAAAGGGCACTCTAAAACATAGTTGTCCCCCTCATTCATCCCATAGCTATTTAGTGCACACACAGTCCTACTTTTATATATGCATATATATGTGTATATATATATATATATATATTAATGTTTACTTATTTACATTGAGAGAGAGAGAGCACACATGCAAGCAGAGAGGGGCAGAGAGAGAGGGAGAGAGAGAATCTCAAACAGGCTTTGCATTGTCATTGCAGAGGCTGATGCAGGGCTCGATCTCATAAACCATGAGATCATGACCTCAGCTGGAATCGAGAGTTGGATCGTTAACTGACTGAGCCACCCAGGCGCCCCTGTTGAATATGTATTTTTTAACATAATATAGCTATCTGCATACAACAGCAGATACCCTCATCTCTTCAGTAGAGACAACCCAATTTCCATCCAAAGGCCCTTGTTCTCTGAGTCCAGATTCACACGGTGATATCCTTTGTTAATTGGTCTAGCTAGATCTGCTTTGTCACATATTTGAAAGTTGTGGGCTAAATACTAAATTTGATCATCCCTGAGATAACTGATACATAGTTGTGGAAAAACAACAAAAACACCAACAAAACTAAAACTGTTTGGTGTGGAGGAGAGAGGAAGGTAGCATTGTTCCAAAACTTACACCATACGTTGCTAGGCAAGTACAGTGTAAGGTAAATGGCAAAACCAGCAAGTATGTGGGCCTTCATCTGTTGACTTCCTTGCAAATGGAGTGAGTTCTTTGGTAAGCCAAATGAAAATTTTCAGTTCTGTCAACTAGGATTGTTTTCCTTGTCTGTTGTTTCAAGTTAAGGTTAACACTGAGAGGACATCTGGAAGGAGTTTTAAGGGAAGGCAGTTCTGTGTTGCCTTAGCATAAGGATCAGTAAGCTATGGTTAGTCGGCCCAGTGCTGCCTGCTTTTGTATGGCCTGTGAGCTAAAAATGTTTTTTATATTTTTAAATGGTGGGAAAAAAATATTGTGGCCTGTGAAAATTATAGGAAACTCAAATTCAGTGTCCGTAAATAAAGTTTTATTGGGACACAGACGACACACCCATTTGTTTCTGTGTTGTTTGTAGCTGCTTTTGCTGCTACAAAGGAGAGTGGAATAGCTGTGACCGTAGGGCCTGCAAAGCCTAAAATATTTACTCTGTGGCTTTGAAAAAGCTGGTCATCTCCTGTCTTAGCAGATCCCTGGTGGATAGCTGAGATTGAGTATTGTTTTAGGATTCAATGTTAGTTTACATGGTCCCTATTTACTGTGGTGGTAGTTAGGGTTTTTTGATTGTGGAATGTGTGTGTGCATGTGTATGAATAGATATAAATAAATTTTAAAAATACATAAAAAACAGATGTGGTCTGGGCATTGGCTTAGCTTAAGTTAGGGATTCAGACTTCACTGGTCACCTGTACCTTGAAGGTATGGTGAAGGGGGGCAAAAATTTCCAGAAAAGCTGGGGGAGAGGTAAGGCTGGAAGCTCATCAGATAGTTTCTGTGAGTGTTCATCATGTACGAATTAATTCTTCTACTGCTTCTCAGTCAATCCCCTCACCCCCAAATCCTGCTCTTTTCCTTGCCTTGGGTAACGTACCACTGTCATCGCCTTTTCATGAAACCTCCAAGTTGTCCTTGATTCCTCTGTTTTACTTCTCACATCTGGCTGGCCCCAAGAGTCTACTTCCTTAACATCTTTAAATTTAAATGCTTTCTCTATATTATCTGTATTCCTAGTATTACTGCCTTAATCCAGGTTTTCACTTTTCACTGAATTATTGCAGCAACCTTCTCGTTTGCTTCCTGACTTCCCTCTAAACTATAAATCTGATTTTGTCTCTTAAAACTTTTTAGTTGTGTTTCATTTTTTGTACTGTTCTTCTAACTAGGGATTCTTCTGTAACATCTGAAGCACTGCTTTGTAGCCAGCTACTCCCTTGGGAGTTTGTTGCTGTGTTTAGATGTTGTTTATTACTGTGTTTGTGCCAAGTTATAATGCATTGTACTAATGATTTTGTGGTGGTTCAGACAAGGAAAGAAGGTGAGTACAACTGGATCGTGTCATGGTAGGTTGTTAATTTAAGCAGGCCAAACCAGTAAGAACCCTGGCATAGTAGTTAGTGTCATGTCTTCACTGTGAGATGTATCTGGTGGATCCCATCTATGTAATTAATCAATATGAAAGAGTTTGTTTACAGTATAAGTGTTTTGTTCCAAATCTCAGCAGTCATTATATTACATACACATTTACTGTAGATTTCAGTTAAGTTACTTAAACCACAAATAAGATAGATTGCAAAAGTTAACAAGTGAGGACTCTTTATTTTATTCTTTTTTTTTTTTTTTAAGTTTATTTATTTATTTTGAGAGAGAAAGGGAGAGAGGAAGTCCAAGCAGAGTCCTTGTCAGTGCAGAGTCTGATGCTGGGCCTAATCTCACAAATGGTAAGATTATGACCTGAGCTGAGATCCAGTTGGACACTTAACCGACTGAGCCACCTGGGTGCCCCAGCAAGTGAGGACTCTTTAAAATTTTTTTTATTGTTTTTTATTTATTCTAGAGAGAGAAAGAGAGTGAGAGACACGGAGCAGGAATGGGGGGAGGGGCGGAGCGAGAGAGGGGCACAAAATCTGAAGCAGGCTCCAGGCTCTGACCTGTCAGCACAGAGCCCGACGCGAGGCTCAAATTCACAAGCTTGAGATCGTGAACTGAGCTGAAGTTGGACACCTAACCAACTGAGCTACCCAGGTGCCCCTATTATTATTATTTTTTTAATTTTTAAAATGTTTTAAAATTGATATTTAAGGACCTCTAGCTGGCATGGTAGTATATGGTTGTATTTCCCTAAACTAGCAACTATAAATACTTGGAATTATTATTTTTTTTTTTTTTATTTTTTTTTTCAACGTTTATTTATTTTTGGGACAGAGAGAGACAGAGCATGAACGGGGGAGGGGCAGAGAGTTACTTGGAATTATTAAATCCATTTAGTATAACATATTTATAAGCATTTCCTGTGTTAGTATTATCGAAGTCATATTGTAGAAGTGGTTTGTAAATATGAAACTAGACCTGAGATTACATATTTCTAGGATCGATTACAACATTGTTCGTGAATTATTATGAATACATCATAATCTTATATTAATGTTATTTTATTTAAAAAATGTTTTTAATGTTTATTTTTGAGAGAGAGAGCACAAGCAGGGGAGGGGCAGAGAGAAAGGGAGAATCTTGCAGAATCTGAAGCAGGCTTTAGGCTCTGAGCTGTTAGCACAGAGCCTCATACAGGATGTAAACCCAGGAACCTCAAGATCATGACCTGAGCTGAAGTAGGAGGCTTAGCTGACTGAGCCACCCAGGCGCCCCATGTTATGTTAATGTTACTTTAAATTTTATTTTGTATTTAATTTTTAAAGTTGTTTCTGTTTTACAGTTAGGGAAAACTTAAGAGCTATAAATATAATGAGTTCATACCTAATTTTATGTTTTAGTATTTTTTTAATGTAATAAAGTCGTCACTCAAGATCTGGGAGATTTCATTTTCTTTGCAGAGGTCTCTTTATATTTTCCAGATCTGATAAACAATCCCACAGGTCTGGTCTGATTTCATGTATCTCTCCAGTCTTAACTTTTATTTTGTACTCCCCCAACCCTATTTTCCACCTGTACTTGATACACCTGTATTCCCTGGTTGTGCTGTGCTCTCTCTTCTTGGCTGTTGCACTTTTTCTCTCTGCTTAGAACCAACCTCCCTCTTTTGCCTTCCTCCCTTTCCTTCCTCCTTCCCTACTGCCATCTTTCTCTAGTCTGGGTAGCTGCACCCAAATCTTGGAGATGAAGAGTACTTTTATTTATTTGTTTTTTTTTAAATATTTTTTTAACGTTTATTCATTTTTAAGAGACAGAAACAGAGCGCGAATGGGGGAGGGGCAGAGAGAGAGAGGGAGACACAATCTCAAGCAGGCGCCAGGCTCTGAGCTGTCAGCACAGAGCCTAACGCGGGGATCAAACCCATGAATGGCGAGATCATGACCTGAGCCAACATTGGACACTTAACCTTAAGACTGAGTCACCCAGGTGCCCCAGAGTACTTTTATTTTTAATATCCTTAGCATTAGTGCAGTGTCTGGCACAGTATATGCTCTGGTTAAGTAATTGGTGAATGAACTAGGAGTGTTAACATTGTACCTTATGTGTTGTATAGGTCTATACTGAAAGATAGTTTTTATTTATTTATTTTTTTTAATTTTTTTTTTAATTTTTTTTTAACGTTTATTTATTTTTGAGACAGAGAGAGACAGAGCATGAACGGGGGAGGGGCAGAGAGAGAGGGAGACACAGAATCGGAAGCAGGCTCCAGGCTCTGAGCCATCAGCCCAGAGCCCGACGCGGGGCTCGAACTCGTGGATGGCGAGATCGTGACCTGAGCTGAAGTCGGACGCTTAACCGACTGCGCCACCCAGGTGCCCCTGAAAGATAGTTTTTTTTTTTATATAAATTTTTTTTTCAACGTTTTTTATTTATTTTTGGGACAGAGAGAGACAGAGCATGAACGGGGGAGGGGCAGAGAGAGAGGGAGACACAGAATCGGAAACAGGCTCCAGGCTCTGAGCCATCAGCCCAGAGCCCGACGCGGGGCTCGAACTCACGGACCGTGAGATCGTGACCTGGCTGAAGTCGGACGCTTAACCGACTGCGCCACCCAGGCGCCCCGAAAGATAGTTTTTAAAATGACAATTGTAAAACCTTCAAAATTCCTTCTGACTTTTGTCTGACTGTTACAAGTCTGAATTAGAAAATATTTTGAAAGTATGTTTACTCTTCTTACTTACAGTTTGATCTTTCAAAGTAAATATTCTTTGTGCCATGATAAATAACCCGTAACTTCTAAGTTATTATTAAAGAGCAGTAGCCTTAAATGGCCTTAACCTTCTTAAAGCAGTATTCCTGTTTACATTTAACTGGAACCTTATTAACAGAATATAGAGTTAATAAAGTGGGTTAAGTTACCAACTCTTGATTGTAGCTCGGGTCATGATCTCACTGTCATGGGATTGAGCCCTGCATCAGGCTCTGTACTGAGCTTGGAGCCTGCTGAATCCCCTCTCTGTCTGTCTGTCTCTGCCCTTCTTCTGTTCAACTGCATGCTCTCTCTCTCTCAAAATAAATAAACTTAAAAAAAAAAAAAAAGAAACGGGGTACTTTGTTACCATCCGTTTTTTCACATATGCAAATGATGATGAAATTACTGAGAAATTCCTTTTAGTGTGCACTCCGAGGATCTTTTGCTGTATAATGTTGTTAAACTTTTGCTTAATGTGGTATATGCATTTTTAAGTAAAAAAATTGCTTTTATTTTGCAGTTTGGACTTGTATTCTTTTCTCTTGGCTTCCTCAGGTACTGCAAATGAAAGCAGTCTTACAGTGCTCTGTTGAACAGATAATTTCTTTTTGGATGTTGTAGACTGAAATACTCAGTTTTTACACCTTCCCACTTTGCCAAGTATGATTCTGAGATTTTACAGTCTAGCACTTACATTTGGTGAACATTTGAGAGTACAGGGTTTAAGTAAAAAATAGAAATTGATCATTTCTGTATGTTTTTTTTTCTTGAACATATGTTGTTTTACTTTTAGATAAACTCTTGTAGAAAAATTGCTTTAAAAGCAACAGAGTTCATTTAATATCACTATTAATGCCTTTATTGGATTGATAATATATTGAATACAGTATAAAGAAGACCTACTCTCTTATTGTTATCAGATATAACTGAAAGTCTTAGGAAATAGGAGACTATCTGTGGATAGAAAATGATGGGCCACATCATATTTTGAAACCCAACTTTTAGTGAGTATTACCACTGACTCTTAGGGCAATAACACTACAGTTGTGACCTTTATGAAACTCATCACGTGTTTTGAGTATGTCTCCTATGCCTGCCACTGTGTTAATCACCACAGGGGTTAAAGAGTAAGTGAAATGATGTTTATGTGGCTCTTACTCTCTAGAGACTTATAATAAGGAGGTGAGTAGGGAGAGTCCCTAGAATATCAGTAAATAATCCTAATGTAATGCAAGTCTTAAGTGCCAGATGAGATACAAAGAAATTCTTTGGAAAGTAAGTGATTTTAGTGACAGAGGAATCTTGGAGGGCTTTTTGGAGGAAGTGGGGTATGCAGTGAACTTTGAAATGGATGTGTTTAGAAATGGGGAGAAGGAAGGATATTCTAAGTAGAGGGACTAGTTTTTGAGTAAATATGTAGATCTGGACGTGTGTAGGTTATTTTTAGGCTCAGATAAACCCTGAAGGTTTTATAGAAATAGGTAAGAATTTAAAAAGCTGTGGACAGTTTTAAATCCTGGGATGAGAATTTAGGATTAGGATTTTCCATAGAGCTTGGAGTTTTTGATTTTTAAGCAGAAGAATGTTTTAAGTACTTCTGTTTCATAAAAATATGAAAGTAATTATCAACTCATATATTACAGAAGTTTCCAATAGGAGACCTTAGTGGGTTTTAGATATTGCATGCTTTGAAAGCAAGAAACTGAATCAAAAGATTTTTCTCCTTTTTTTTTTTAATTTTCAATTTTTTTTTAAAGTTTATTTTGAGAGAGACAGAAACAGCAGGAGACAGGCAGAGAGAGAGAGAGAGAGAGAGAGAGAGAGAGAGAGGATGAATCCCAAGCAGGCTCCATGCTGTCAGCACAGTCCTATTGCAGGGATCAAACTCACAAGCCATGAGATCACAATCCAAGCTGAAGCCAAGATTGGACGCTTAACCAACTGAGGCACCTAGGTGCCCCAAGATTGTTTTCTTTCTAAAAGGAACTGTAGGGGCGCCTGGGTGGCGCAGTCGGTTAAGCGTCCGACTTCAGCCAGGTCACGATCTCGCGGTCCGGGAGTTCGAGCCCCGCGTCAGGCTCTGGGCTGATGGCTCAGAGCCTGGAGCCTGTTTCCGATTCTGTGTCTCCCTCTCTCTCTGCCCCTCCCCTGTTCATGCTCTGTCTCTCTCTGTCCCAAAAATAAATAAACGTTGAAAAAAAAAAATTTAAAAGGAACTGTAAACTTTGACTTTTAACCATCGTTTCCACCCATTCATTCATCTTTAAAGATGAAAATAGACTTCTCAGTTTATTTGTCCATATGCTTTTAGAATTTGGTAGTAACTTTTTGAGAGAAGTTTAAACTAGTTAAATTTGGTTTACATATTTCTCAAGTATTAGTAAAAGCCCAAGAAATATAATTTTACTTGGTTTTGGTTCTGAAAATGGTTTTGGTGTGTAAAACTGTGCAGGACTACTGGGAGAAGGAGCATTTTAGGATTATTATTGAGAGAAATATCTAGAAGGAAGCAGCTGGTTATAAGTAATATGAATAGTCATATTCTTATGTTCACATTTAAGTGTTGAGCATACTTGTGTGTGTAATAAACATTTCTTGAATTCAGACTTAAAATTATCTAGATTTTTTAAAAAAAATCTTTAAGTAGGCACCACTCCCAGTGTGGGGTTTGAACTCACAACCCTGAGATGAAGAGTCGCATGTTTTACCAGTTGAGCCAGCCAGTTGCCCCTGTCTAGTATTTTAAAAAGAATACATTTATCAGTAACCCACTTGGAAAATACTGTTTCAAATGACTTCTTGAACAATTGAATGTGTGTGTAATGACATAATAAACATTGGTTGTGGTATTGTTTGACCTCTAAGATGAGGAAATAAAGTTTTGCTTTATTAGGAAAAGCTTCATAGAGAAAGTGAATTGAGTTATAGTCATAGAATCAGAGTTGTATAGCTTGGCAGATAAGTAAAGACATGTGTTTCAATTCTGATCTAAAATAATTAATGCATACGTTAAGTGTCTGCTAAATTAAAATGTTGCAGATGGTGTCTGATTTTAGTGTAATATGAGTCTTAATTATTCCAGTTTTGAAATACTGGGATTTTGTGATGTTAGGTGAAGAATCTCATGTTCTCTAAGTATTATTTTATAGTGAGATAATTGCTCCTTTCTAACCAGGCCCTGAAGTTCATTAGTTTACTTACTGAAGTGATTGTCCACTAGGTTATGTTCTAGGTATGCAAGGCTGAACAAAACAGACAACATTCTCTGATCATGACCTAGTGGGAGAGGAAATATTAATGAACATCAAAAGAAGTGTATACTTAATTATAATTAGGTACTCTGAGGGAAAATGGAATTGTCTACATGAATTTCCTAATGCTGAAAAAAGCACCACAAGTTCAAGAAGCTAAAAAAAGAAAAGATGATTGGTGGGCACTGGGAAGGGAGGTTATTCATAAGATATAAAATAAATCTGATGAGATAGGTGGGAGTCACGTCAAGTATGAAGTTACATCATTGCTTTGTAGGCCATTTCAGGACCTTAAAGTTTTTCCTAAGGTAAATGGAAAGCTTACTAAAATTTTTAAAGCAGGGGTTGGGTGATATGATCTGGTTTGTGTTTTAAAAAGATCACTTTGGAGGCACTTGGATGGTTTGGTGGTTGAGCTTCTGACTCTTTTTTCTTTTTTTTAATGTTATTTATTTATCTTGAGAGAGAAAGAAAGAGAGGGAAAGTGAGTGCGAGCTCATGATAGGACTCTCTGGGGAGATGGGGAGGGACAGAGAGAGAGGGAGAGAGAGAATCTCATAAACTATGAGATCATGACCTGAGCCAAAACCAAAGTTGGATGCTTAAATGACTGAGCCACCCGCGTGCCCCTTGAGCATCCCAGTCTTGATTTTGGCTTAGGTCATGATCCTAGGGTCATGGAATTGAGCTCCACGTTGGGCTCTGCTGAGTGTGGAGCCCACTCAAGATTCTCTCTGTTCCTCTGCCCCTCTCCCCCACTCATGTTCTCTCTCTCTCTCTCTCTCTCTCTCAAATTAAAAAAAAAGCTACTTCCTTTTCCTCTAAAAATAATTAGATCACTTTGCTGTATGAAATATGGATTAGAAAACAAGGGAACCAGGAATCCAACTGTAACATTTGTTCAAGGAGATAAAGTAATAGCTTGTTTTGACTAGTGGCTGAGCAGAAAGAAGTGAATAGATAAATTAAAAATATATTTTGGGAGGCTGTGGTTATGGGTTGGTTGTGGAGAGAGGTTAAAGGGAGGATTGAACAAGAGCAGTTGGTTGATAGGATGAGGATTACTGGAGCAGGAATTCCTGGCAGTAGGGAAAAACAGATTAAGGAATCAATTCGGGATGTATTTAAGATTGAGATCCCTCAAAGAACATGATCAACGAGGTTCTCTATCTCAAAGAGAAAAATTTGATAATGGTGCATATTTGGGTATTTGTATTGTAGGTATAGGTGGTTTTTTTGTTTTTTTAAGTTTGTTTATTTTAAGAGAAAGAGAGAGAGGGACAGAGAATCCCACGCAGGGTCTGCACTGTCAGCACGGAGCCTGACACTGGGTTCCATCCCACACACCTTGAGACCATGACTTAAGGTCAAGAGTCAGATGCTTAAACCACTGAGCTACCCAGGTGCCCCTGTGTACACATAGTATTTTAAGCCATGAGAATGTAAGGAGAGAATGTAGACTGAATCAGAATAAGACCCATGGCTGAGCACAGAGAAGCATCAACTTCTAAGAAGTCTGGTAGGTAAAATGGGAGGAGACCGAGGTGGTGGGAAAACTGTGAGGGCTGGAGTTGCAGAAACCAAAAGTATATTAAGGAGGAGGGAGCCTGTATGTTGATGTCCTGCATTTGACGTTGTGGTCAAAGTTGAGTGAGCTCCAGAGGTGTCCGGAGGGATTCCAGTATTTGCTGTAGTAACCTCATCAGCCTGCCAAGACAGTGAATATTCGACTTCCACTTGAAGTAAATCAGTTTAGATATAAGACATTTGCTGTATGACATCATAGGTGAAGAAACATACGATATATTTTGGAAATACTGATCTATTCATTAAATCTGACTGGGGACACACCTGCAACTAGAGGAACAGCTTGCGTGATCTGTGAAGATTTCTTTGATGCCTAGAATGTGTGTGATCACCTTTCAGGATTCAGTGTTTATAACAGATAACCTGGTGGTTTTGTACTGTAATGCCAATAGGGCATTTCAGAAGGTGGACACAAAAAAGAAGGAAGAACAGTTGAAGCTTCTCAAGGAGAAACATGGAATCAACACAGATGAACAAAATAAACATTTTCTGCATTTTCATGTTGGACTAAAACCTATAAATGACCACCGTCACCCTTTTTTTTTTGTTTTTAATTAATACTGAATGTTGTGGTTTCTTGAGATTCAAAATGACATGCTTGAAATTTTGATACATGTTATGTTGATACATGTTAGAATTATTATGTGAATAAACTTGCAGCTTTTTGTTAAAAAAATATATTAAGGAGCCATTAGTGGCTGGATGTGTTGAATGGTAGGTCAACTAAGATGATTAAGTGTCTGTTGGATTTAGTAATATGCAAATCACTAGTGATCTTGGCAAAGTGGAGTGTGGGAAGTTGAAAACAGAATGTTGGGAAGTTGGAAACAATAGAAGGTTGAATAGTGATTGGATATGTTTTGGAAAACAATTTGTCTGTATCTACTAAAATTGAAGATATCATGGGCTCCTGCGTGGCTCCATCAGTCAAGCATTTGACTCTTGGTTTTTGCTCAGGTCATGGTCTCACAGTTTGTGGGTTCAAGGCCTGCATTGGGCTTTTTACGATCAGCACAGAGTCTGCTTTGGATCTTCTATCTCGCTTGTGCACATGCTCTCTCAAAACTAAACAAACATTAAAAAAAAACAACATTGAAGATGCTTGCATCCTAGAAATTCCACTTGTAGGTGTCTATTCTAGAAAAGCTTTCACTCATTGGCATAAGAGAAATGCAGAAAAAAATGATCACTACAGCTCTGTGTTGGCAGAAAGAGGGGAAACTATCCATCAACTGGACAGTGGTAAGTTGTGTGAATAACACCTTGGTGAAAATAAATGTGCTATAGTAACATGTATCAACATGGATTAACCTCATAACATAATGCTGAGAATTAGAAAGCCTCAGTCTTTAGAATATACCCTTTTTAAATGTTGAAAAATATGCAAAACAGTGTTAAGGATATATACATAAGTTATAAAAATATAAAAGGAATTTATGGGAATGATTATCACCAAAATCAGAATAGTGGCTCTCACTTGTAAGGTGGAGTGAGTACAAGAGATGTGATCCAAGGATGGTATACAATAGCCTTTCACTCTATTGGCAATGCTGTATTTCCTGAGGTGGTTCATGACTAACACAAGTGTTTATTGCTTCTTACCCTATTTCAGGTAACTTTTTATGACATGAATGGTTGCAGAGGAAGTAGACAAACACCAAGAGTCCTTTTGAGAAGCTTGGCCATGAACGAAAATAGAGAAGAGAAAAGATAGAATGGTAGCTGGAGAGAAAGATGGGATCAAGGAAGCCTTTTTCTTTTTCTTTCTTTTTAAGTTTATTTGTTTTTAGAGTGGGAGAGCATGAGCAGGGGAGGGGTGGAGAGAGAAAATCCCAAGCAGGCTCTGCGCTGACAGTGCAGAGCCTGATGGAGGGCGCGAACTCACGAACTGACTCACGAACTGTGAGGTCAAGACCTGAGCTGAAATCAAGAGTCAGAGACTTAACCGATGGAGCCACCCAGGCACCCTGAGTCTGTTTCTTTTTTTGAAGAAGAATTTGATCTCAAGGTTCGTGAGTTCAACCCCTGTCAGGCTTTACACTGGCACCGTGGGATTGTAGCCTCTCTCTCTGCCCCTCCCCCACTTGGGTGCACGCTCCCTCCCTTTCTCTCTCTCTCTCTCTCTCTATCTCTCTCTTTCTCTCAAGTGTATATAAACTTTTTAAATAAAGGAAGAATATGCTTGGATGCTGGTAGAAAGGATTCATTAGAGAGGGAGAAGTTGAAGTTGCTAGAGAGAAGTCAGTAACTGATAAAGGTCTAGAACGTAGTAAAATGGACATACTTGTTCTTTAACAGAAAAGAGATACTTTTTTCTTTTTTACCCAGAGGAAATAAGAGAATGGATTCAGATGCTGGTAGTTTGAAAGTTCATGGTTGATTGATGAGAAAATTTCTGTCTCTTGTTTAATTTTCTGTTTTTAATCTCTGTTCACTAAGACAAGGCCATTTGTGGAATGCAAGTTAGGAGAGAGAGTCCTAGGACTCCATGAAAATACTTGTGAGAAGTAGGAAAGAACATTCATCTGTGAAAACTAGTAAGATTTTGGGAATCTTTGAGGGCCTAGTTGAGAGTGAGTTATGAAAAATGATTATAAGAAATTCTGCTTATGTATAAAGATACAACGAAGAAAGCACAACCAGAATGGAGTTATCTTTGCTTCCGTGTTTTTCATGGCAGTATTTTAAATCTAAAGGCTGTAGAAGTCTTATTTCTGACTGTGGGGCAAGATCCTTCTCTGCAAAATACTGTTTTGGGACCTGATGGTTTGTTACTATCGGCTTTGCTCTCCAGGTGTACAATATTTGTTTCCCTACCTTTTAGGAAATAACCTCTTCAGATTCTCACAGAAAAATCCTGCCAAAGGAGGCCAAGGGAGATTTCAGTACACATGAGGCTTTTTGCTTTAATACAGTGCATTGTGATAAAATTACAGTTTAATAGCATTTGTTGTAAACTGGATTCTAAAGTGATCATGCTCTTAGCTCTAGTCTCATTTAGATTTTTAGAGTTTAAATAATTTAATAATCTGGTAGTTGAACAGCTCCGTTTGTCAGCAGTATAGATGTTCTGAGACAATAATTGAAAAAAACATTGTAGGTTCTGAACATCATTTGAAAGAGGCAAGTTAAAGGTCACATTTTGCTTTTAATCTTTTTAAAATTTAAATTTGAAACGTTCTAAGACTGCATGTGTTTATTAAAATATTATAGAAGGTGGCTTTCTGCTTCATTGGGAATGCACGTTAAACCTTTTTTTTTTACTGTGTGCTTATTGTAATTTTTTTATTGTGGAAAAATATCCATAACATAAAAGTTATTAGTCATTTTAAGTGTGTAGCTCAATGGCATTGAGTATATTCACAGTATTGTGAAACCATCACCATTGTCTGTTTACAGGTCTTTTTCATCATCCCAAACAAAAACTGTATACTCATTAAACATAATTCCCATTCCTCCTTATCCCTAGCCCCTGGCAACCACAATTCTCCTTTCTCTTTCTGTGAATTTTCTGTGCACCTCATATAAGTGGGATCATATACTATTTGTCTTTTTGTGACTGTCCCATTTCACTTTGCGAAATATCCTTAAGGTTCATCCATGTTGTAGCATGTCAAAATTTCATTCTTTTTTAAGGCCAAATAATATTCCATTGCATATATGTACCACATTTTGTTTATCCACTCATCTTTTGAATGACACTTGTGTTGCTTCTACCTTTTGACTGTTGTGGATAATGGGGCTATGAGCATTGGTGTACCTGAGTCCCTGCTTTCAGTTCTTTTGGGTATAGACATAGTATAATTGCCGGATCACATGAAATTCTTTTATGCTTTTTGAGTAACCACCAAACTGTTTTCCACTCCATCTGCACCACTTTACATTTCCATCAGCAATGAATGCTCAAGCATTCTAATTTCTCAACTTTCTTAACAGCAGTTTTTGTTTGTTTGTTTGTTTGTTTGTTTTGGTAATAGCCATCCTAATGAGTGGTGAAGTGGTATCTCATTGTGGTTTTGATTTATGGTTCCCTAATGACTAATGATGTTGAGTGTCTTTTCATATATTGCTCATTTAAAATTTTTTAAAAATGTTTTTATTTATTTTTGAGAGTGAGAGAGAGGAAGACAGTGTGAACGGGAGAGGGTCAGAGAGAGACGGAGACACTGAGTCAGGCTTCAGGCTCCGAGCTGTCAGCACAGAGCCCAATACAGGGCTTGAACTCAAGGGCCATGAGATCATGACCTGAACCGAAGTTGGACGCTTAACTGACCGGGCCACCCAGGTGCCACTGTTGGTCATATTTTATTTCTCTTTTCTCTTTTAAAATTTTGTTTCCAGTGTAGGTAACAAAGTATTATTTATTGGCCATTTTAATATCTTCTTTGGAGAAATATTTAAGTCCTTTGCCCATTTTTCAGTTGAGTTGTCTTGGCACTCTTAATGAGAATCAGTTATAAATGTAATGTGTTTCTGGACTCTCAGTTCTATTTATTTGATTTATAGATTTGTAGTAAGTTTTGAAATTGGAAAGTGTGTGTGACTTCCAGCTTGCTCTTTTGCAAGATTGTTTTGTCTGTTCGGGATCCTTTATATTTCCATATGAATTTTAGAATCAGATTGTCAACTTCTGCAAAGAAGTCGGCTGGGGTATTGATAACTGTGTTGAATCTGTAGAGGAGTTTAGGGAGTATGTCCATCTTAATAGTTAAATCTTCCAATCCACAAATATGAGATGTCTTTCCATTTCTTTAGGTCTTCTTTCATTTCTTTCAATAACATTTTATAGTTTTCAGAGCATGTTTTCTTGTTTTTTGTTAAATTTATTTCTGAGTATTTTATTCCTAGTGACAATATTGCATGTGAGAAGAAAGTATATTCTATTATTGAGTGGAGTGTTTTATATGTATCTGTTAGGACTAGTTGGCTTATTGTATCGTGTTCAAGTTCATTGTATCAAATCCTGAGAGACTGTAATGTTTGTCCTTATTTATATTCTTTATCTCTTTAACACCAGATTATTTTAATGGTAGGAGACCTCAGTTGTTTGTGATAGGGAAAAGGCAGTTTAAGCAGAAAGTTGGAGGCCTCTGTTATTTAAGGAAATGCACTGGCCTACAGACCATCAGTAGTAAGTCCACAGATATAGAGGAACACTTGAGAAATGAGAGTAATCAAGGATCCTTTTCAAGCTGTTAATATTCCATTATTATTTTTTTAAAAAAATAATAGCATAAAATTCACTTAAAAAATTTTTTTTAACATTTATTCATCTTTGAGAGACAGAGAGAGACGGAGCGTGAATGGGGGAGGAGCAGAGAGAGAGGGAGACACAGAATCTGAAGCAGGGTCCAGGCTCTGAGCTGTCAGCACAGAGCCCAATGCGGGACCCGAACTCACTGATGAGATCGTGACCTGAGCCAAAGTCGGAAGCTTAACCGACTGAGCCACCAAGGCGCCCCATAAAATTCACTTTTTAAGGGTACAATTGAACAGTTTTTAAATCAGTTTATAGAATGTGCAGCCCTCATCACAGTTTAATTGTAGAACATTTCCATCACCCCAAAACGATCTCTTATGCTCACTTGGAGTCACCCTTCGTTTTTTGTTTTATCCTTTATTCTTGTGTAATGGTAAATGCTCAGATACATTCAAATGCTTCTCTCATCTAATTATTATCATCAGAGTAGTATGCGCATTTTATAAAAGATAAAAGTGAAATTTAGGGAGGTTACTGAACCTAAAATGTATGTCTAATATATAATCAGAAATAACAATCATTTATCTTTACGTATCTCATGTATTAAATTACCATGCCTCAACTGTTGATAGCTCAATTGAAGTTTGGAACTTAGATTACTTTAAGATATTTAAGAAATTAGTTAATAGGTAATTGCCTATGTTGGTTTTTGCTTACTAGACATTTTTGAGAATCTTTATTAGCAAGGATACCACTCTACATCTAGATTATCAAATAGTCCTTGCTTATAACTAAACGACAGATATCACTTGACAATTTGAGGTACTGTGCATTGGGAGATAAAGGGTCCTGTTGAAAATTGATAACCTTTGCCTTTCCCGTGATGATTATGGAAAAATAAGGGAGGACTTCTTTTTGGCCCCAAAATATTCATCCAGTAAATAGTTATTACATACATGCCTGAGTTATTCTTCATACTCTTCTGATATTGTTATTCTTTTTTTTTTTAATGTTTATTTATTTTCAGAAAGAGAGTGCAAGTGAGAGCACTCACGCTCACAAGCAGAGGAGGGCCAGAGAGCGGGGAGAGAGAGAATCCCAAGCAGGCTTCATACTGTCAGCACACAGCCCGACATGTAGGGCTTGATCTCATACTGTGAGAACAGGACCTGAACTGAAATGAAGAGTCAGACATTTAACACACTGAGCCACCCAGGTGCCCCTGAGATTGCTATTCTTAATCCGTCATTGCCCTTCTTTTTTCCCAAGAGGTCCTAAGAATCTTCAGAGAAATATGAATGTCTGAGAGGTGACCTCTTTCTAATTTGCATGGTTCCTCTCTAAATACGGTTTGACTTGACTGGGGCTGCTAGTGGTGGATGAGTCTTTTGTAACAAGTGAAGTGGGTGGCGGGGGCTGCCAGTCAAACTGTTTCCTTCCTTAAGTCCTCCAATCCTATGTTGTCCATAGTTGAACTCATTTTTGGTCTCTTTGGATACTGGATAAGTGAGAATTAAGATCTAGATAGCATAATATCTGTAGTATAGGAATTTAAAATTATTTATTTAGCTTAATTATAGTTACCCCACAGAAATAAAGAATGGAAAACTCCAGAGAGGCTGAGCATTTCCAGATCAAGATGAAAGAAGGAAGCAGAAACAAGTCCAGAGAGTACTGACAAATTTCTGCAACTGCAGTGCAGTTTATGTATTGTGAAGAGATTGAAAAGAGTTTAGGCATAACCTGCCAGTACAGTTTGGTGGTGATCTTGGAGGAGGAGGCAGAAGACTTGAAGCGGTACTCAGTAGAGTGAGGATGCACACGTCAGTGTAAGATTTAATCCTAACCGGGGCGCCTGGTGGCTCATGCGGTTAAGTGTGACACTTCAGCTCAGGTCATGATCTCATGGTTTGTGAGTTCGATCCCCGCATTGGGCTCTGTGTGGACAGCTCAGAGCCTGGAGCCTGCTTCGGATTCTGTGTCTCCTCTCTCTGTTCCTCCCCGACTCGCACTCTGTCTCTGTCTCTCTCTCTCTCTCTCTCTCAAAAATAAATAAAGATTAAAAAAAATTAAAAAAAAATGATTTAATCCTAACCTGGTATTCCTCAGTTAAGATATGTGACAAATTGAGAAAGCATTGTTATCACATAATTAAAAGACTGTCACTTTAATAGGAAAATGGACAAAAGACATGAATAGGCAGTTCACAAAAGAAGAAGTATAATGGCTAACACACAAAAAAGTACAACCTAGCTATCAGAGAAATTCGGTAGAATGCAGTTGACTGTAAGATGGCCAAGAACTGTCTATGTGTCGTTCTCCGTTTTATCCCTAGCTTCTAGCCCAGTGCCTAGCAATAATGGATAGGCTCATGTATTTTATGAATGAATGAAATAAACAAATGAAATTGGATTTTTTCCCTCTTAGATTGGTGACACAATTTAAAAAGACTCATGCCCTAGGATTGAGAATGGCATGATTAAACGGCAGTCTCATTATTTTGTTGGTAGGCAGTCCATTGATTCAGTCTTTTTTTTTTTATCTTTATTTATTTATTTATTTATTTTTTAATTTTTTTATTTAAAAAAAATTTTTTTTAACGTTTATTTATTTTTGAGACAGAGCATGAACGGGGGAGGGGCAGAGAGAGAGGGAGACACAGAATCGGAAACAGGCTCCAGGCTCTGAGCCATCAGCCCAGAGCCCGATGTGGGGCTCGAACCCACGGACTGCGAGATCGTGACCTGAGCTGAAGTCGGACACTTAACTGACTGAGCCACCCAGGCGCCCCTAATCTTTATTTATTTTTGAGAGGGAGACAGAATGTGAGCAGGAGCAGAGAGAGAGGGAGACACAGACTCCGAAGCAGGCTCCAGGCTCTGAGCTGTCAGCACAGCGCGATGCAGGGCTTGAACTCACAAGCCATGAGGTCGTGACCTGAGCCGAAGTCAGACCCTTGGCTGACTGAGTCACCCAGGCACCCCTAATTTTTTTTTTTAATTTTTAAAATATTTACTTATTATTGAGAAACAGACAGAGCATGAGCATGGGAGGAGCAGAGAGAGGGGGAGACACAGAATCCGAAGCAGGCTCCAGGCTCTGAGCTGTCAGCACAGAGCCTGACACAGGGCTCGAACTCACAAACTGCGAGATCATGACCTGAGTGGAAGTCGGACGCCTTACCCACTGAGCCACCCAGGTATCCCTTTTTTAAATTTTTTAATGTTTATTATTTATTTTTGAGAGCAAGAGAGCACACAAGCGGGGGAGGGGCAGAGAGAGAGGGAGAAACAGAATCTGAAGCAGGCTCTAGGCTCCGAGCTGTCAGCACAGAGCCCAATGCGGGGCTCAAACCCACAAACCTTGAGATCATGACCTGAGCCAAAGTTGGACACTTCACTGACTGAGCCACCCAGGCACCCCTGTTTGTTTGTTTGTTTGTTTGTTTTTGGTGTGTGTGTGTTTTAATGTTTTATTTTGGAGAGAGAGAGAGAGAGAGAGAGGGAATGAGTGGAGAGGGTAGAGAGAGGGGGACAGAGGATCTGAAGTGGGCTCTGCTCTGACAGCGGTGAGCCTGATGTGGGGCTCAAACTCATGGACCACAAGATCATGACCTGGGCTGAAGTTGGGTGCTCAACTGACTGGGCCACCCTGGTGTCCCCGATTCATTCATTTTGGAAAGCACTTTAGTGATATAAATTAAAAGCGATATAGCATGTACCCTCACAATAGTTTCACATACATACACATTCACTGTAATGTCTGAAATACTAAATTCTGGATATAGCCCAACAATCTCTCAGGGGATTTCTGGTTAAACAAATACTATACAGTCAATAAAAGAATGAAAATTCATATGTATTGATGTGGAACTATGTTCATTGTTTACTAAATAAGAATCGTGTGTGTAATAATTTCTTCATGTGTATGATTATATGTGGCTCCTCACAGTATTATTTCAGGAAAGTGAAATTGTTGATGACTTTTAATTTCTAATTTATATTAAGTTTTGAGCAAAGAGTATTTGAGCAACAGTATTGCTTTTGTAATTGGAGAAACAAAACCATTAAGGTTTATCTCTTTTGAAAAATGTGTAGGTGGAAGAATACTCCTTATTCATGTTTATATGAACAGCCAAAACATTTGCTGAGGACCAATAAAGAAGAGATAGCTAAATAGGAAGACATCCTATGTTTTATATATGAAAACTGTATATTCACATTTCAGTGTCCTGGTGTTTAGCTTGTGAGAATATTAGTTGTTACATTCTGATGTTAGTCGAGTTAGTTGAATCTAATTCTTATGGATATACTCAACACCTAACAATTCTAGTTTACCCTGAACAAAGAATGGTCAGTCATACTATACGTTGTGTCGCATCTATGTATTCTCACGAAGCAGCAATTATGGAAATTCCTCCAAGTTCATTGGCAAAGACCTGCCTCATTTGTTTATTATTAAAAAACTGTGGTTTAACTATTTAGTTAACCATTTTTCCTCTTCTTGGTCATTTCGTTATTTTCAATTGTTTTACCATTAACAGAAGTGCTTCACTAAACATCTTTGTAGCTTATGGCTGTACTGCTAATTCTGTGGGTTATATCCCCACAAGTAAGGTTGCTCAATTAAAGGGTTTATTTTTTCTGAGTTTGAAACATCACTTTACCATTTTAATGACTGTCATTTTAGAAAAATACTTGGCTCTTGTTAGTAAATAGAAGATTTTAAATAAAACATTCTTTTCTCATTGGATTGGATTTTTTAACTGTTAATATCCGATGTATCTTTGAGTTTATTTCTGGGTTTTGTTTTGCAGAGCATTTAGTTCATTTCTGTGTACTACAATGCTGTTTTGATAATGGTGATGACTTTATAGTAAGTTTTACTATCTACTGTGACAAATTCTTCTTGTTCTCTATCCAGTACTAAGTATATAATAGATGCTTCTTGTGTATTTATTAAGTTAATAAATAGATTTAATAAATAATAGATATTAATGTTTAATATTAATATTTTAATGTTTAATATTAATATCTTGTTTTAGGTTGGCACCCTTGTTACTTTAGGGGAACTGAAAGTTGGCATGTTCATAGTGTCCCCTGTTAGCCAAGAATGCTATTACACTTTCTCAAGTGTAATAAACAGTGACATAGAGGACGAGTTGAGGATATTTGGATGATCAGTTTGAACTTGGAAATATGAAGCAGGGGGGGCACATGTTAGACATGAGAGAAATACTTTTTTTTTTTATATTATATGAAATTTATTGTCAAATTAGTTTCCATACAACACCCAGTGCTCATCCCAAAAGATACCCTCTTCAAAGCCCATCACCTCCCCTACCCTCCGTCCCGCCCCCCATCAACCCTCAGTTTGTTCTCAGTTTTTAAGAGTCTCTTATGCTTTGGCTCTCTCTCCCACTCTAACCTCTTTTTTTTCTTTTTTTTCCCTTCCCCTCCCCCATGGGTTTCTGTTAAGTTTCTCAGGATCCACTAAGAGTGAAAACATATGGTATCTGTCTTTGAGAGAAATACTTTAATCTTTAGAGAAGAGACAGTTTGATAGTAAATTCCAAGGGTGAAAATGCTGGAAAGTACCCATAGTGCTCTCCTGTATAAACTTTATCACTCTTTTCCTTCTATCTTTTATTTTAAAAAATTTCAGGGGTGCCTGGGTGGCTTAGTCTGTTAAGTGTCCAACCCTTAATTTCAAGTCAGGTCATGATCTCATGGTTTGTAAGATTGAGCCCCTCATCAGGCTCTGCACTGACAGCGTAGAGCTTGCTTGGGATTCTCTCTCTCTCAAAATAAATAAACATTAAAGGAAATTTCAAACCTATATAATAAAGTATAACATATGTCTGTATTCCCTTGATCTAGATGTACCAGTTGTCAGTATTTTTACTGTAATTGCCAATCCTGCTCTACTGTTCAGTTCTTGTCTGTTTTTCCCTCCTGCCCTCCCTCCCTCCTTTCTTCCACCCTCCCTGTGTGTGTGCACGCTTGCATACACACATACACAAACTTTCTCTCACTCATTCACTCTCTACACATGCTAGATCTATATTTAGATGGGTGCTAAACCATTTTAGACTTGTAGACACGATGATGACATTTCACCCACATATGCTGTGTACGTCCTAAGAACCAAGGACATTCTCCTACATTACTAAATACAGTATTCATAGTTCAAAAACTGAACATTGATAGGATTATCTGAAATACTGTTCATACTCAAATTTCCCAATAATGTCCTTCACAACCATTTTTCTCTCCCCAGAACTAGTGTCTGGGAAATGAAGAATCACATACAGCCTTTAGTTGTTGTGTCTCCTTGAATATAGAAGAATATAAAAGTAACCCCAGCCTCTTTTTGTGTTTCTTTTCATGATACTGACATCTTTGAAGAGTCCAGGCCAATTTTGCAGAATTGTTCTCAACTTAAGTTTTGTCTGCTTGTTCCTGATTAGATTCAGGTTAAATTTTTAGCAGAAAGAATACCTAGGTAGTGATATGTCTTTAGTGCCTCATTTAGTGCCGCACATGATGTTATTTTATCCCATTATTGATAATGTTAACTCTGATTACTTGATTAAGGGTATTGTTTACTTCTCTATATTAAAAATGTTTTTTCCAATTAATGGTCTATGGGGTCATACCGAATATTCTATTCCCCCCAATTTTTTCCCCAGTGGTTTTAGCATCCACTGATCGTTGTTTTGTTTTTTTGAGAGAGAGCAAACATGCGTGTGCAAGCGGGGGCGGAGCAGAAGGAGTGGGAGAGAGAGAATCTTAAGCAGGGCTCAATCCCACAACTGTGAGATCGTAACCTGAGCCAAAATCAAGAGTGAGATGCACAACCTACTGAGCCAAGCAGGTGCGCACCTATTGGTGATTTTGGTCTCAATTATTACTTCACTGTTCACAAAAAAAGTGATTTTCTAATTCTTTTATTTCTTCTATATTGATTAGTTGACATTGTTCTATAAAGAAGGCATTTACTCCCTGCTTTATTTCTCGTTCTTTTATTTTTTGCTATTATTACTGTAGACTGAGGGATTCTTTTGTTGTTGTTGTTCATTTGCTTATATTCCATTTTTGTCTTTATTTTGATGCTCATGTTTCTAAATCTGACTGATGGGAGCACCTTCTGGCTGCTTCTCGTGCCCTTTTCATATGTCCCCATCTGTTTTTGTGCATTTTCTTGCTGTTAAAACAAGATATTTTAAGGTCTATTTGTACTTTATCTGCTGTAGCCTTGGAATGAGCTATTTCTCCAAGAAGTCTTGTTCCATTTTCGTAGGAAATGATATTAGAAATCAGAATTTGGGTACTGAAGGTGCTTCTTTTTTCTGGGATGTCAGTGCTCACAGACGCTTTCAGTGAACAGAGCTGGAGACACTCTCAATAGACAGGCAGGCAGGCAGGCAGGCAGATAGATATAGATACAGATTTTTAAAATAAAAGCCTGTGTTCATTGTAGTGCTACTAGTTCCTAGTCCTCAAAGGTTCTTTTTCTTTTTATTCCTTTCTATATTTATAATCTCTCTTCTTTCATAGTAACATGCCTGGATCCCTAGAAGTCACGGTATATTTACTCATTTGCTCAATCTTGAAACAATGAAATTGCTATACCATTATGCTATACCATAGAATGCTGTTTGAAATAAACATATCAACTTAACATAAGTACTTGATAGGTACTTAAGAACAGTTTACCTTAAGCAATTAAAAAATTTAGAGAACTCTCCTTTCTACTTGCTATTATGCTTTTAAAAATTATTTTATCTGGTAGTCCCACAGATTTTGTTTTGATGTAGCAATTTGCTAATTTTAACAATCCTTTTTCATTCTGGTAGTTGCAAATCTCCTGAGGGATATGCTATATAATAGTTTGCCTGTGCAGCAGAGATATACTTCTAATTGACTTATATTTAAATTTCATGTTAATTTTAAGGGAGCTCAGATTACTGGAATTATTGTTTGTGGGAAACTTTATCTTAGGCAGAGGTATTGATGTTCAAAAACACAGGAACAATTGTGGATCCAATAAATTAGATGTGAAAGTAAGGCTGATCAGAAAAAAATTTGAGGGAATCTGGGTGGCTCAGTCACTTAAGCGTCTGACTCTTGGTTTTGGTTCAGGTCATGATCTTGCGGTTTGTGTGTTTGAGCCGTACGTTGGACTCTGTGCTGACATCATGGAGCCTGCTAGCAATTCTCTCTCTCCCCCTCTCTTTCTGCCCCTTCCCTGCTTGCTCTCTCTGTCTCTCTCAAAATAAATAAACTTTAAAAAAAAGTTAAAAAAAATTAGAGAATAAGAGCTATAACTGGGATATTAGTTCTTATAAGCAATCATTTAATTTTGTTCTGCTTCTTGGCAGTCTTATTAAAAGGGAATATGCAGTTGGATGACTTACATTGTTTAAGAAAACATTTTTGTATTGGATTATTGGAGGACTTTTATTGTGGGAATCATATCTATTTGTGTAATAAATGTACAAGTGTTTTTTTGCATGATTATTTTAGCACTTTAATTAAATCATGGTTTAGGGAAGGCATTTCTTTTTTTAAAAAAATATTTCAGGAATCGAATTCAGGAAGTGTAAGGGAATTAGTATTTAACACATTCCCTAGACTCTTAGGATACAGATCACTTCATATGCTGTAGCACCATATGAAGAGGTGTAAAGGTTTATAGCATTGTCTCTGAAACCTGATTGTTAGTGATATACACTTATTAATTGGTTCAAGTGTATTGTAGAATAATATTATGTTCTTCGGTTTCGCTCTCTGAATACTGAAGTGTAGATGTTTTCTGGTATTTATTTATTTATTTATTTATTTTTTTCAACGTTTATTCATTTTTGGGACAGAGAGAGACAGAGCATGAACGGGGGAGGGGCAGAGAGAGAGGGAGACACAGAATCGGAAACAGGCTCCAGGCTCCGAGCCATCAGCCCAGAGCCTGACGCGGGGCTCGAACTCACGGACCGCGAGATCGTGACCTGGCTGAAGTCGGACGCTTAACCGACTGCGCCACCCAGGCGCCCCTCTGGTATTTATTAAAGAAAGAATCAAATACTTTTTGTGGTTCTGTATGGCACTAAGTACCAGGGGGACCAAAGAAAGCACATATTACTTCAGTACCTCAAAATGGCTTATATTCTTGTCTAAGTTTATTAGAATATTGTACACATAGAAACACCTTAATACACATTTCGAGCATTTAGAATATTTTTTTGAACATTAATTTGCTTTGATACTAAATTGTGCAAATCACAAAGTTTTATTTTTGAATGTTTACTTGCACTGTTCTGACCACTTATAAAAATCTTCAAGAATATATTGGTTTTGCTGTCCATTCTAATTTTACAATTATAATTTATTTCCCATCTTGATTTACTTCAATTTTCTGATTAGATTAGATTTATGAATTATAAGGCTAGAAAGGCTCTACACATACAATCTGGTTTTTCCCTTTGGTGTCTTCCAGGATTTCCCACTCCCTTTAAATAAAACCAGGATAGCTGATTTACTCTATCCCCAGGGAAGAATGTTGCAGAGTCTCTGGTAATACCTTGTTCCGGGGCTCAGCATCTTTTACGTTGTTAACCAAAAGTCCCTGCTGCTATAAATAACGACATTTAGTTAACTAAGCAAGCAAATGGCAAGAAACAAGGGAGAGGCAAATATCTCTGAAAGAGAACCTAAGAAACAACAGATAATATGTACCCATTTACAAAATTTTAATTCATCTTCTTTGTTTTGTTCCTAGTGAAAATACAAAATGCTGTAATCTTTATAGAAATGACCCCCTCATTTTCCCCTCCAGCCCAAAAGACTGACTCTTTTTCAGTACAATTTCGACTACTATTACTAACCCAAGTTATTTTTAGAGTCTATTGCTGAAAGCCTCAGTTTTGCCATTTATTGAGGTATTTTTTTTTTAACATTTAATTATTTTTGAGAGACAGAGACAGAGCGTGAGCAGGGGAGGGGCAGAGAGAGAGGGAAACATAGAATCTGAAGCAGGCTCCAGGCTCTGAGCTGTCAGCACAGAGCCCGATGTGGGGCTCGAACTCACAAATTGTGAGATCATGACCTGAGTTGAAGTTGGACGCTTAACCAACTTAGTCACCCAGTGCCCCTGCCATTTATTGAGGTATTAATTGAAATATTAATGTATTTAGAGCAGAAATGTCATTTTTTAGGGAATCTAGAGCAACAGCAAAGCGAGGTCAAACTGTCATAAGGATGGACACCAAGGAAGCTGTGTTTGAGACAAAAAGGAATCAAGATAAGGAGATGCAAAGTAGAGAAAAGCACTGGATACCTGGGGGAAGGGAGTGGTAGGTGGGAGTGGGTTGTGTGCCTCTAATGGCAAAGAATAGTTAGATTTCTGAAGAGGAAGCCATGAAAGGCTTATAGGAAATGCTAAGGATTTGGGTTTAAGTACTACCTTCCATAAGTTTTAGCTGACTTTTAGCTAGCTGAATCTTTAAAAATTGATGAGGTTAAATGTTTCAATGGGGTGGATCCTAATACTCTGGGCTAGTGTTTCCTGTCTCGATAGCTATGCAAGACACTTGGTATTAGTTGGTAAAACCATTACCAGTACCCAGCTTCAGCACTAATGCCTGTTATTACTTGGAACTTGAAAGGGAATCTCTGATTGAAGCTTTAAACTCACAAAGTGAGTACAGAACATTTAATTTTTCTTTTTGTAATACAAAGATTGTGTTTCTCTTCTTAGCAACATGAACCGTGAAGACCGAAATGTGCTGCGTATGAAAGAACGGGAAAGGCGGAATCAGGAAATTCAGCAGGGCGAAGACGCCTTCCCACCTAGCTCTCCTCTCTTTGCTGAGCCATACAAAGTTGTAAGTTGTCCTTTGAATGTTCCCCCCCGCCAGTAGTGTGACAGTTTTCCTTTGAAGAAAGTGTTTAAAATTGAATTTTTATAGTAGGAAAGAGTTACTAATATGTATACCATTTAACATTTTTTCCTTTCCTCTAAATCAGAATGTCCTTTTTGGGGATAAACTTGTCATTGGAGTATAACATGCAGAAAGGTGCACAAAACAAGTGTTTTAGCTGAAAGAATTTTCACAACATGAACACTCTTATATAATCAGTATCTAGATCAAAAAACAATATTGTTAGCATCCTAAAGTTGTCCTCAAACTCATACCTCCTTCCAGCTCCCCTTTGCTATCTCATAGTCTTAAATGTGGTCTGGATTAACTCAAGCATTTATCTCTATATTCTTGGCTTTACCACTAATCCTGGGCAGACATTTCACCTTTCTGAATTAAATTAATATTTTGTAAATGGATACGCATCATCTGCTGTTTCCTAGGTTCTTTGGGTATAACATCAATCAAAGACACTTATTTCAGATATTCTTTGTGTCTGTCTTGTTTCTTGCCATTTGCTTACTTAGTTAACTAAGTATCAATGACTATTAGTATGTTTGAATAAATGTGTTTTCACTATCAGTCTGGTTCCTTTTTCTGTTACCGTATACTAAGTTATCTTCCTTTTTTATGTGGTTAATTACCAGATTCCAATTTATGTTAAAAGCATGTTGTCAGAGACGTTCAATAAATTGAACCAATTGCTATTTTTATAGCTATCATCGTACTTGATTTGGGATTGTATAAAACAGTACATATCACTTCTGATTGACTCTAACATAGCTGTAGTGGCCATAAATGTCTCTAATACTTGATTTGCCTTTGGCTTTCATTTGATCTAGCCTTACATTTTTAAAGGCTTAGGCTATGTATGGTGGCTGTAATAGTATATATTGTCACAGTAATGACCATTGTGGGTTTGCAGTATGAGATTGAGAGTGTATTAAACTCTTTTTTCTGATGAAATATAAATATAACACATAGTTTGACTTTGTTCTTAAAACATTTGGTGTTTGTAGAAGCCATTTATGAGATCTGTAGAAGCCATTTTTTTAGTTTTTAAGGTTATACTGATATCATTTATATGAGTGTGACACAAAACCTGGGGTTTGGAATTAGAGATTAAAGACATTTTGGAAAAAACAAGAGATTGGTCCAGAATCTTCAAATCATACTACCATTTATTTTATAATTACAATGTAATGAATTGGATTTGATTCCTGATCTCGATGCTGTCTATATATTTGCCTTTCTTGTTTAATAGGGGTCAGACTGATTTTCACATAATCTAAAGTTATTATCAATTCATGCCAATCTCAAAATAAGTAGTAGTGGTTGATTTCTTCTTTAATGTAATCAGTAAGGTTACTCTCATTCTTGCGTATGAACGTGAATGAGTCCTAAAGCTTGTAGACATCTTGGACTTTATTATCTAAGAATGATTTTAGTATTAATTTTAAGTGTTTATGTATTTATTTTGAGAGAGAGAGAGAGAGCGCGTGCACCTGCAAGCAGAGTAGGGACAGAGAAAGAGGGGAAGAGAGATAATCTCAAGCAGGCTCCACACAGCACAGAGCCTGAGGTGGGGCTCGATCTCCTGAACTGAGAGATCATGACTTGAGCTGAAATCAAGAGTCGGATGCTCAACTGACTAAGCCACCCAGGTGTCCCTCCAAGAATGATTTTCAAAACTTAAAGTGTGTACCATTGACTTCAAAACTTGTGTTTGTTGGTCAGAATTAATAGAATTAATATTTGAAACTTTATCAATGGCTTTTCCATTCTTAATTTTTTTGTTGACTTTTGTTAGTCACAGTAACAGAAGAAATTAAAATTTTTAAAAATGTCAGTTGGATATAACTCATTTCATTAAATTTTTGTTTCTCTTTCTAACTGTAACATTGAACTCTTAAGTAATATAATGTTTTCCTAGGTTGCTAAAATAATGAGTGTTGGCTCAGCAGCTGACCTAGAACTGAATGACATAAAGGCACATTACTTTTCAAAAGATTTTTACTACTATTCCAATATATTTATTGGTGAAATGTGGATTTTTTTTCCCTTCTGGAATCTTTTCTTCATATTTCTCATTGTCCTTTATTTTTATTTATTTATTTATTTATTTATTTATTTTTATTTTTTTTCAATATATGAAATTTATTGTCAAATTGGTTTCTATACAACACCCAGTGCTCATCCCAAAAGGTGCCCACCTCAATACCCATCAGCCACCCTCCCCTCCCTCCCACCCCCCATCAACCCTCAGTTTGTTCTCAGTTTTTTTTGTTTGTTTGTTTGTTTTTTTAAAAATTTTTTTTCCAACGTTTATTTATTTTTGGGACAGAGAGAGACAGAGCATGAATGGGGGAGGGGCAGAGAGAGAGGGAGACACAGAATCGGAAGCAGGCTCCAGTCTCTGAGCCATCAGCCCAGAGCCTGACGCGGGGCTCGAACTCACGGACCGCGAGATCGTGACCCGGCTGAAGTCGGACGCTTAACCGACTGCGCCACCCAGGCGCCCCTGTTCTCAGTTTTTAAGAGTCTCTTATGCTTTGGCTTCCTCCCACTCTAACTTTTTTTTTTTTTTTTCCCTTCCCCTCCCCCATGGGTTTCTGTTAAGTTTCTCAGGATCCACCTAAGAGTGAAACCATATGGTATCTGTCTTTCTCTGTATGGCTTATTTCACTTAGCATCACACTCTCCACTTCCATCCACGTTGCTACAAAGGGCCATATTTCATTCTTTCTCATTGCCACGTAGTTCTCCATTGTGTATATAAACCACAATTTCTTTATCCATTCATCAGTTGATGGACATTTAGGCTCTTTCCATAATTTGGCTATTGTTGAGAGTGCTGCTATATCTCAATGTCCTTTAGAATATTTGTGTTTTAGCATGAATGTTTTTCACTTTCAGTGTTTTGGTTTTTTTTTTTTTTTTGTCACTATAAAAATTATATGTTTGGAGTTTGCTTTTGAGATGTTAACCTTAAGATATGACATGAGGTTTCTCTTTGAAAAATCCCTTTGCATTTGAAGTTTGGAAAGTCCGTTTAGAAGCATCTTGTATTTCTGGTTGTGCTAATTATATAATTTTATTTTGCAATTTTTTTGTAGACTAGCAAAGAAGATAAGCTATCAAGCCGTATTCAGAGTATGCTTGGAAATTACGATGAAATGAAGGATTTCATAGGAGACAGATCTATACCAAAGCTTGTTGCAATTCCCAAGCCTACAGTACCACCAACAGCAGATGAAAAATCGAATCCTAATTTCTTTGAACAGAGACATGGGACCTCTCATCAGAGTAGCAAATGGACTCCAGTAGGACCTGCTCCCAGTACTTCTCAGTCTCAGAAACGGTCCTCCGGCTTGCAGAGTGGACACAGTAGCCAGCGGACCAGTGCAGGCGGCAGTGGTGGCACTAATAGTAGTGGCCAGAGGCACGACCGTGACTCATACAGCAGTAGTGGGAGCAGCAGTCGGAAAAAAAGCCAGCATGGATCGGAACACTCCAAATCACGCTCTTCCAGCCCTGGAAAACCCCAGGCTGTTTCTTCATTAAGCTCCAGTCATTCCAGATCTCATGGGAATGATCACCATAGCAAGGAACATCAGCGTTCCAAATCACCTCGGGACCCTGATGCAAACTGGGATTCTCCTTCCCGTGTACCTTTTTCAAGTGGGCAACATTCGAATCAGTCTTTCCCACCTTCATTGATGTCAAAGTCCAGTTCAATGTTACAGAAACCCACTGCCTATGTGCGGCCCATGGATGGACAGGAGTCCATGGAACCAAAGCTGTCCTCTGAGCACTACAGTAGCCAATCCCATGGCAACAGCATGACCGAACTGAAGCCCAGTAGCAAAGCACATCTTACCAAGCTGAAAATACCTTCGCAACCATTGGATGTAAGTCACACATTTAAAACTTCTATTTATTTTTTAAATGTTTATTTGAGAGAGGGAGCAAGTGAGGGAGAGAGAATCCCAAGCAGGGTCCATGCTGTTAGCCCAGAGCCCGTTGCAGGGCTTGATCCCATGAACCGTGAGATCATGACCTGAGCTGAAATCAAGAATCAGATACTGAACTGACTGAATCACCCAGGCGCCCCTAGAGCTTTTACTGTTACGACTCTGTGAAGCAGTTTGTCTCTCTGTTGTTGTTGGGGTTTTTTTTTTAATGTTTATTTATTTTGAGACAGAGAGAGTATGAGCAGGAGAGGAACAGAGAGAGGGAGAGAGAGAGAGAGAGAGAGAGAGAGAGAGAGAGAGAGAGTGCCAAGCAGACGTTGCGCTGTTAGCACAGAGCCCAATGTGGGGTCAGTCTCAGGAACAATGAGATTGTGACCTGAGCCAAAATCAAGAATTAGACACTTAACTGACTGAACCACCCAGGCGCCCCTCTCTGTTTTAATGAGAAGGTGTATATAAGTTTAAAAAAAGACTTGTCATTGACTCTAAAGTGGATCCACAGACCTGTTAACTTCCCCTCTTGGGCAGTAGAGAAAATGCCATTCACTATTTTGAAATATTCAAATAACAGTTACAGAATAAAAGCACGATCTATGAGATCAATACCTTAGATTTCCTCCTTTTGATTGTATGAAATAATACATATTGTGTTTAAAAAAATTAACTTGTTTTCTCATTGTGATACTCATGAATGAGATGTGGGCAGTGGTTCATTGTAGGGAATGTTAAGATTTTTGAGGATCCATCCAGTTGGTAATGTTGTGTGGTTTGGTTTCCATGATCTTTTCTCTGGTTAAACTTAAAGGTTTGAGGCAGCTGCTCTAAATTCATAGTGGTGGTTTGAAATTTACAGCATTATAACTGTATACCAAGCATCAGAATAACCAAAGAAATTGAGCATTCGTTGTGAAATAGAAGTTTTATCTTTTAATGTAAATTTTAAAATAAAATTTTCAAAAGTAGTGTCAGTAACTGAAAGTCATAGTTTATAGCTTAAAACGTGGTTGAAGGGATCAAGGATAGGTAAGGTGCCATTTTGAGAACATTGAAACATTTTTCCTATGGACTTGGGAAACTGTTGTTCATGGCATGTGTCATCTAATCATTCCTTGCAAGAGAACAGTGAAGTGGTTGTTCTTTCTTCAGATGACATGATCCTTGGAGGTGGATTTGAGTTCACACTCTAGCTCTCTAATTCCTGATTGTGCTTTAGAATAAACAACTTTTCCATAATTTATGAAAAGCTATATAAAATGTCCATTCTGTCCCAGACAAGTATTCTTTCAGTAATAATTGGTTTTATTTTGTTTGAAATGATACATTTCAGTATCTTGGAATATTTTGTATATAAATAAACTTTAAATTTTTGATAAGTTTCTCACCTGAAAAATAACATTTAAAAATTTATTTCTAATCTAAGAAAGATAGGACTTTTTAAAACTTCTGAAAAATACAAAGTTCTTTACATCCTGTACAGTTGATGATTAAAATTTTTTAGAGCTTGAAAAATTGACATTAAAGGAACTTTGTCCAAAGGTTCTAATTAGTGTGGTGATTTAGAGTAGTGGGATCAATAAATATGTCTTTAAATTTAATTCACTTTCTAGCAATATTGTTAAATCTGTACAAAAATGATACAAATCTAATAATAAATGACTCCAAATTTAATGTGTGTTTCTTTTCCTCTTAAGGCATCTGCTTCTGGTGATGTGAGCTGTGTGGATGAAATTCTTAAAGTAAGTTGTTGATTTTTTTTTTTTTATAGTTTCAGTCTTTTTTATTTATGATGCTCTGCTATCTTTTTCTCTCTTCTCCCCAATATTTCTCAAAGGATGTGAAGCAGGAAATTGCTTACATGCGTAACCTCATTATGTCCTTAAAAAGTAGTTGACTCTATTTTGCTTATTTTCATACTTAGTTTCTGAATCATTTGGTTTGTTTACTGTCTGCCCTCAAAGAACTGGTTTTGTTTGTTTTTCATTTTTAAGTAAAGCAAATTCCAGGTTTAATACTTTGCCTTGAAAAGAGGAAGAAAGCAAATATAATTGCACTTTCTAAGGCTGATCAGTTAATTTAAGTGCTAAAAAACTCAGTAATTACCAGTCAAAACATTTCATTGAAAATACTTGCTTTGTAATTCTTCTGTACATACTGGTCAAATCCTACAATGAAAGACCTCTGAATATTGCTCATTTTGAGTGTTGAGTGGAATATGTTTAAAAGTGACACGTGACCAAAATGTGTATTCCTCTTTTGGGAAAAGAAAAAGTTGTCTGTCGGAAAAAGAGAAAGTCCAGGAAATTAATGAGTGACAGTGACTGCTTTTGGCTCAATAGAGAAAAACTGTTAAGTTACATATTACTTGTACTTTTTGCATAAGCTCCTGAGTTTTTGTGTCTATACGTGCATTTCACTGTGGATACTTATGAAAGACTACTTGCTTTGCTGCCTCCACTTTATTCTCTCCTTCCTTTCTTCAGCCCACTGCAGTCTTTGATATACTTCTATCATTCTGCTGAACCTGTTTGTCTAAGGTCATTATCTTCCCCTTCACTGGGGCTTTCATTTGAGTTCTCTGCTGTTTCTGCTGTTTTAAAGAATTTTTATTTTTTACTTCTGGAAACCTGATTCTTCCTTCCCTTGACTGTTACTATGCTTCACTGTTTTTATTTCCTTCCACCCTTGTCTCATTCTCTGCCTTTTGGAAACCTTTGTGTCTTCTCTTCTTTTATTTTTTAAATTAAAAATTAAAAAATTTTTTTATTTTAGAGAGAGAGTGGTAAAGGGGGTCTGGGGAGGAGGGAGGGAGGGAGGGAGGGAGGGAGGGAGAGAGAGAGAGAGAGAGAGAGAGAGAGAGAGAGAATGAATCCTTAGCATGGAGCCTGACATGGGGCTCGATTCCACAACCCTGGGATCATGACATGAGCCAAAATCAAGACTTGGATGCTCAACCAACTGAGTCACCCAGGTGCCCTTTTTATCTTTTAAATATGGGTCCTTTTTTCTAGCTTCTCCTTTTCTTTTTGCTCTGTCTTAATTTTCCTTTATTGTTAATGGCTTCAACTATTAGCAGTTCAGTCTTTATCTCCTGCTTAACCTCCCTTGGGTTGTGGTTTATGTCTCTTCCTTGCCTTGTAGCTGTGTGTCCATTTGCATTTCTCCCTGTTTTTTTTTAGATTCATCATGTCTAAAGGCGGATTTATTAGACTTCCTTCTATTAGTGGTACTACCATTCTCATGTGCTTATAAGTGTAAAATCTTCATTGTCTCTCATTTTCTGTTTAATCACAAAACTACATGTACGCTTTGAATACTCCTTGGAAATACCATTCCTTTATTTCCATTTCTGCCACCTTGAGCTTCAAAAATTGCAATATACAGTCCTTGCTTTGCCTTTCTGCCTTGAGTCTCCCTTCTCCTCTGTCATCTATATTGCTACCAGATTCTCTCTTTAATCCATTGTCTTCATAAGTTAATTTCCTTTTTAGAAGTTTTTAGTGAGTCTCTAAGCCCCATAGAAAGAATAGTGTCCAGCTTCAACATTCTAGACCTTCTATAGGCCGGTTCTAACCTCTTACGCTATTGATTCACCACTTTTGCCAAATTGGTTTCACTAAGGCATGTACTTACTTGCTCTTTTACCTTTTTAAAGTAAACTTGGTGAAATATGTTTCTCCTTAGTCTTCAGTCATATATAGATTATATTTTTTTCTTAGAATCCCAGTGAAATCCTTCTTTCCCCTATGTCAGACCATCAGATCACAAAAATAAGTCTTTCCTTTGAATCTCACATAGTGTGCATTTTTCAGTTGCCATGTATATAAAAAGTTTAACAGCATTTATCTTTTCTCTTGCATCCTCAAAAATGCATGATATAATACCTGGAAGAATCTTAGATTTCTTATATTTAATTACTCTTTGATGTTACTGACCATTTATTATACATTTTGTATATACAGGGCTTGGCACATGGCCTTGGGTTTAATAGGTGCTCTGACATTTAATGATGGAGTTACATAGATTTTCTGTTGAGAGTACTTTGGTATTTGAAGTGTAAAATGCACACTGAAAACCTAGAGTGCATGAGTTTCTGTTTCCTTTCCCTGTATGCAGTGTGTAAGGAACTTCTGGTCCTGACTGCCTTCATGTTTTCTTGATATTTGTAGTCCTCCTGTTTCTAGGAACTCCATCATGAACTTAAAGAAAAAACGTTTTAATCTAAAAATGATACATGTTTATTGTAAAATAAAAAAAGATTAATTCAAGGCTTACTAATTGAGCACCTGCCATTATCAAGCCCTTCGGATACAGTGGTGATAATAATGATAGTATTGCACCCTTTGAATTGATGTTCTAGAGTAGGATATTGGAAATAATCAACTATGTAATATTATTTGAGAACATGAAATGCCATTGAAAAATAAAGCGTTGTAAGAAGATAAAGAGCAATTACAGTGCAGGTGGCTGTTTTATGAGGTTCAGGTAGTATAGACTGTATCACATGCCCATGTCCCTTCCTCCTCCTGTCATTCTGTTGCCCACAGGTAGCCAGAGATTTTTTTTCATATATGAGCATTTACTAGCACATAGACTATGATTTGTATTTATCATTTAACAATATATTGTGGACATGATTTCATATCAGTAGTTAAAATTACTCATTTTACTGTCTGCTTGGTGTTCCATTGTATGACTGTCTGGTAATTATTTCTGTGCTGTTGGATATGTAGGTTGTTTCCATTTTTTAAGCATAGGCCCCTTGAACATGTATTTTTACCTAACGTATGTGGGTATAGCTACAGAGTAAATTCCTAAAAATTGTACCACTTTTAATTTATTGTATTTTCTCAGTCTGTCTGATGGCTTACTTTGAGCTATATGCCAGAAATAAAACACTCCCTCCTTATTCTAAATCTGATTATCTCTCTTTCCCCTGCTCTTCTAACATATACATTGTGATCTTATCCAAATCTCCACTTGAACATAGTTGGCATATGATTAAACAGAAGGCATTGAACAAAATCATACTTATGGCCTTGCTTGTCTGTCTTCCTTTTCATGTGCTTTTGATATCTCTCTTCTGATTTCCTCCACCTGACCAAAACTTCCTATCAGTCAATAGGTTCTGCAGCCAGACTTCCTAGGGTGCAACTGTGTGTCCATTACTTACTACGTGTGTGACTTTTAATGGACAATTTCTGTGCTTCAGTTTCATCCTACGCAGAGTCAGGGTAATAACAGTATCTACCTCCTAATATCATTGTGAGTATTAAATGAGGAACAGACAGGTAAAACAGCACAGTAGGTGGCCCATTACAGGCACACAGTGTTACCTCCTTTTCTTATTATTACCCCTGTCACAGCTCTCACAGCCGGCTCTTCCTCAGTAGCATTGTACTGTGTGCCTTGTGTTTGATCACAGGCTGACTTCTGTGACATTTCACAGGTTTCAGCATCCTAACTCCAAGCTTCTTGAAGCCAGGGAGTGTATATTATTTATCTTACTGTTTCCTACCCCCATAGTGCTTTGCACACAATTGTGCTTAATTAATACTTACCGATCAAATATGTATACTTTTGGAGGAGCTACCATGAAACCAGCATTTATAATATAAATCTGGTTTTTAGCTATGTAACTTTTATCCTTGAACTGGTTGAAAACAAACTGTAATAATTACATTTCAGGAGATGACGCATTCATGGCCTCCCCCTCTAACGGCTATTCATACACCATGCAAAACAGAACCTTCCAAATTTCCTTTTCCAACTAAGGTAAGTAAATAACATGTGTCTTTGATTCTGTTAGAAAACTCTCAATGGCTTCACTAAAATCATATGAATTCAAAATTGTCTTGCCATTCCCATTCTAGTGAGAGACAATAAATAAGTGAATAAATACATAAGTTCAGATAGTGATAATTGCTATGAAGAAAATAAAACAAGATAACGGAATCAAGAGCGACTTGGATTAAGAAGTTCTTGAAAAAGCTTTGGAGGCAATTGGGAAGAGAATTAAAAGGCATCAAAGTTTGTTGGAAACTGTTATGGTATTCTAAGCTGCAGGCGTTAAGGCTTCTCAGACTGTCTGAGGAACTCCTTTCCAAATTGGACGTAGCAACTGTAAATATGTGCTATGGATGGAGGTCCCTCAGACAACAGTTACAAGCTCATCTACAATCAGCAGATATGCTTTTTTTTTTTTTTTACATTAATTTATATTTACACGAACAATAAAAGAATATATTTTCCTTGTGGAAGTTTGATCAGGACCCCTGATAATAGCTTTCCCCAATTTTGCCTCCTCCATCTTACCGGAGCTACTTTCATACATACCTTTGCAAGTCTTTTCATATGCATTTACATACATATATATGTGATCATTACATGTAAGCACTTTCTCATGTACTTTATTTCTGCACCAGTTTATTGTTCTGTATTTTTAATCAGCAACAGGTCTGAAAGACCTTTCCATGTTATTATGTATCTTTATTGTATACTGATAATATATTATATATAGAGGTATTTTACTTCTTTTATTTGTATCCATGGTATAAATGTATCTTAGCTGAATTATTTTACTTTGGTATCTAAGTTGTTGCCAAGTTTTCATTTCTATAAACATTGCTTTAGTGGGTATCTTTTTCATGCCTTCTTGTGTGCATGAGGTTTTTTTTGGGTGAAAAGTAAGAAGTAGAATTATTGATTATATATTTAATATATATTCTTAAATTCCCTCCATATCAGTTGTACCAGTCAGTACTCTCACTTGTATTCCCTATTATTCCTCACATGCACATCACCATTTGTTATTTTAAGCACCAGTCTTTTGAGTGCAAGATGGTATTCCGTTTCCAAGATTACTCATGGGGTCCATCTCTTTACACATTTGTCATCCATGTGATTTCTGTGTGGATGAATTTACCTGTTCCTCTGCTCTTTGGCTTGCATCCTTCACTTAAAATATTTTAGGAGGATTTCTTTTTGTGTTTATTGTTTTGTGAATTCTGGATTTAATAATTTCTTCTATATGCTGTAAATGTATCTCCCAGTTAGAGTCTTTTTAAGTATTGTGGTCCGGAAGATGTTAATTTTGATGAATATGTAGAATTTTCTCTTTCACGAAGCTTTTATTTTTTAATGTCTTATTAAAGAAGCTTTCTCCTTTCCCGGGATCATAAGCACACCCTCATTTTTTGTTTTAACGTAATTGCAGTTTTTAATAATTAGAACATTTCCATCACTGCCAAGTCCCCTCACGTTTCTTTGCAATCTGCTTCACCCCCACCACTGGCCCTCACAATTACTGATATATTTCATGTCGCTACAGATAAGTTTTGCTTTTTCTAGAATTTCACATAAATGGAAGCCATGCAGTGTGTATTTCTTTTGCATATATGTTTGCCTTCTTTTGTTCAGCATGTATTTTTGGAATTTGTCCATGTTCATGAACATATCAGTAATTTGTTCTTTTTTATCCCTGAGTTTCTTTTTATTTGTGTTGTATGAAAATACCAGAATTTGTGTATCCATTTACCTGTTGATGAACATTTGGGTCTTTTCTAGATTTGTGCTATTAAGAATAGAGTATCTATAAATAGTGACTTACAAGTCTTTGTATGGACTTAAGTTTTCTCTTTTCTAGGGTAAATACTGGGATATATGGTAAAAAGTCAAATTGCTGAGTCATATGCTGAGTTCATATTAAGTTGATACTAACCTAATATTTTCCAAGGTGATTGTATCACGCTTTTACTTCACCCCACTCGCATCCCTCAGGAGTATATGATAGTTTGATTTGTTCTGCATCCTTGTGTGCATTTGGTATTGTCTATTGAGTTTTAGCCATTTTACTGGGCACGCAGAGGTATCTCCTACTAGTTTTAGTTTGTAATTTCCCTGATGGCTAATGATGTTGAACCTCTTTTTATGAGCTTATTGACTATTCTTTTGGAAGTGCTAGTTCAAATCTTTTGCCATGGGGGTGGGGGTGTGTGTGTGGGGGGGGGTGGCCCAGCTAGGTAGGGAGTGTTATTTGTAGTTTTCTTTAATGTCTGTATTTGATTTTGGTATCTGGGAGTGCTGGCTCTTTAAAAGGAACAGGGAAAAGTTCTCTTCATCTTTATATTCTGAACTGGTTTGTGGAATTTAGTATTAATTCTTCCTTGAATGTTTTAATACACTTCAACAGCGATGCCATCTGGGCCCATAGTGGTCTTTATTGGAAGGTATTAAATTATAATTTCAAAATTTTTATTAGATGTAAGAGCTATTCAGATGTACTGTTCCTTGTGTCAATTTTATAATTTCCATTTCCTCTAAGTACTCAAATTTGTTGACATAGAGTTATTTGTAAATAATATAAATATTCTTCTAATGCCTCTAGGATATCTAGTGGTCATTTTTTCCCTTTATTGGTGATTTGCATTTTCTCTCTTTTTTTCATTTTCCTTGATTAGACTAGCTAGGTTTATGAGTTTTACTGATCATTTCCAAGAACCATAGTTTACTTTTTTCAGTTTTCTATTTCTTTGTTTATTCCTTGTCTTCATTCTACTTATTGTGAGTTTCATTTACTTTTAACTTCTTTTTTTATTTTATTTTCTTTTTTAATTTAAATTACAGTTAAGTAACATACAGTGCAGTACTGGTTCCAGGAGTACTTTTCTTTTAACTTTTTCAGATGAAGGCTTATCTACTATCTATAATCTTAGATAGTAGATTGTAAAACCTTTCTTGTTTTCTCTAAAACTACAGTTTACCTCTGAGCCCTACTTTAGGTGTATCTCACAAATTGTGTTATATTGTTTGTATTATCATTCATTGCATAATATTTCTTTATTCCTGTGTGACTTCTTCCTTGATCCATGGGTTATTTAGAAGCATGTGGTTTTATTTTCAAATATTTGAGGATTTTCCACATACCCTTTGTTACTAATTTTCTAATTTATTTATGTTCTTGTTAGAGAATATATGCTATATAATACCAATTTTTAAAAATTTATTAAATGTTTTATGGCCATTATATGATCCTTCTTGGTGACCATTATGTATACTATATAGAATATGTTCTGTATATATCAGATCAAGTTAGTTGAGAGTGATTAGTCGTCTACATTTTTACTCACTTTCTATTCTATCAAGTAATGAAAGGAGAGTGTTGACATCTGCACCTGTATTTATGGATTTTTCTGTTTCCTCTTTGAGTTTTATCCATTTTGGGTTCATGTGTTTTGAAGCTTTGTTTATTAGGTATGTACACATTTAGGATTGCTATATCTTGCTGATAATTTGATCCCCCCTCTTTTTTTTTCCATCATGAGGTGTTGGTTTTTATATCTGGTATTAATACTTGTTCTGAAGTCTACTTTGTCTGAGATTCATATAGCCATTCATGCTTTCTTTTAATTTACTATTGACAAGGTAACGTTTTCTATTCTTTTATTTTTAATCTATTGGTGGCTTCATATTTATTTTTAAAATTTTTTTTTTCAACGTTTATTTATTTTTGGGACAGAGAGAGACAGAGCATGAACGGGGGAGGAGCAGAGAGAGAGGGAGACACAGAATCGGAAACAGGCTCCAGGCTCTGAGCCATCAGCCCAGAGCCTGACGCGGGGCTCGAACTCCCAGACCGCGAGATCGTGACCTGGCTGAAGTCGGACGCTTAACCGACTGCGCCACCCAGGCGCCCCATGGTGGCTTCATATTTAAATGACTTTCTTAAATGTTTATTTTGAGAGAGAGTGTGTGCACACACAAGTGTATATGTGCAGGGGAGGGGCAGAGAGAGAGAGAGAAAGAGGGAGAAAGAATCCCAGGCGGGCTCTGTGCTGATAGCAGTGTAAGGCTCCATCTCCTGAATCGTGAGATTATGACCTGAGCTGAAATCAAGAGTCAGATGCTTGACTGACTGAGCTACCCAGGCGCCCCTGAAGTGAGTTTCTTATAGTCAGCATATAATTTTGGGTCTTGGTTTTTTAGTTTTCTGGTCTCTAGCATTTAATCTTGGAGTGTTTAAACCATTTCCTTTTAATGTAGTAATTGATATTGATATTGTAGGGGTTTTTTTTTGTTTTGTTTTTTGTTTTTATGGTAGGGTTTAAATGTACCTGACAATGTTAAATGTACTATTTGCTATTTGTTTTCCATTTGTCCCAACAATTCTTTCCTTGTTCTTTTTTTGAGGTTCTTTTGGATTGAATAATTATTTTTAATATTCTATCTTGAATTATTTAATAGGTATACTTTTTTTTAATTATAAAATTAAAGCTTGAGTTTATCAAAAGACTTTGAACTTAATTTCATATTTCTGGCTTATGAATGCAAGTCCATTCATAATTTTTTTTTAGGTGACAGTTTTATTAAGGTACATAACATGCATACCATACAGTTACTTCATTTAAAACATACAGTTAACTGGTTTTTAGTATATTCATAGTTATGTAACTATAACCACAATTATTTTAGAACATTTTCATCACCACCAAAAGAAACCCTATACTACTTAGCAGTTACCCTTCTGTATCCTCCAGTCTCATACCCTAACCCCAAAGCAGTCACTACTCTACATTATTTCTCTATTCATTTGCCTCTTCTAGACATTTCATATAAATTGAAGTATACAATATGTGGTCTTTTATGACCAGATATTTTTACATCTGGCATGATTTGTTTATGTTATATATCATTATTTTGTTCCATTTTATGGCTAAATGTATATTTCATTTTATGGATATATCACATTTTGTTTATCTTTTTATCAGTTGTTTGGCATTTGGGTTGTTTTCAATTTTTGGCTATTATGAAAATTGCTGCTATAAACGTGAGTGTAGAAATGCTTGTGTAGACGTATGTTTTCAGTTGTTTTCACTTGGTTTTATATACCTAGGAGTAGAATTGCTGGGTTATATTGTAACCGTGTTTAATCTTTTGAGGAACTACCTCATGTTTTTCCAAAGTGGTTGCTACATTTTATATTTCCACCAGCAGTGTATGAGCCTTACAGTTTCTTCAAATCCTGGCCAAGTTGTTATTACCCTTCTAGCTATTTTAAGTGGGTGTGAAGTGGTTTGTCCTTGTGGTTTTGATATTAATTTCCCTGATGGCTAGTGATGTTGAGAATCTTTTTATGGGCTTCTAGGGCCTTTGTGTATCTTATCTGGAGAGATATCTGTTAGATATTTTGCTGATTTTTAATGTTTATTTATTTTTGAGAGAAAGATAGAGTGCAAGTGGGGGAGGTGCAGAGAGAGACAGAGACACAGAATCTGAAGCAGGCTCCAGGCTCTGAGCTGTCAGCACAGAGCACAATGCAGGGCTCGAACTGTTGAACTGTGAGATCATGACCTGAGTGAAGTTGGACTCTTAACCGACTGAGCCACCCAGGTGTCCCATATTTTGCTGATTTTTAAATTGGGTTGTCTTTTTATTATTCATCGGAGTTTTTTCTATATCTTAGAGTGTAGTCCCTTGTCAGATGTATGATTTGCAAAAGTGTTCTCCCATTCTGTGGGTTGTCTTTTTTGCTATCATGATGGTGTTTTTTAAAGCCCAAAAATCTTTTAATTTTGATGAAGTCCAGTTTATCTTTTGTTGTTTTTGTTTGTGTTTTTGATGTCATATCTAAGAAACCAGTGCACAGTTCAAAGTAATGAAGATTGACATCTATATTTTCTTATATGAATTTATAGTTTTACCTCTTATATTTAGGTTTTTGATCATTTCGAGTTAATTTTTATATTTGGTGTGAGATAAGTGTCCAACTTCATTATTTTGCATGTGCATATCCAGTTGTCCCTGCACCATTTGTTGAGAAGACTGTTCTTTGCCCATTGAATCACGTTGGCACCCTATGGAAAATAAATTGACCATAAATGTGAGGGATTTTTGTGTACTCTTGCGTTCTTTTTCACTGATCTGTCTGTTCTTATGGCAGTGTCACACTGTCTTGATTACTATAGTTGTGTAGTAAATTTTGAAATCAGGGAAGTGTGAGTTCTCTAGACCTGTGTATATGTGTGTGTGTGTGGTTGCTCAAGGGCTTACAACATCATACACAATTATTTTAAAACAGTATGTCATTTCACATACGGGTTAGTTGCCTTGCAACAGTTTAACTTCATTTCCCTCTTTTTTATTCTTTCTGCTTTTATAATACATGTTGCTTACCTATATGTTATAAACTTCACAAAACATTATTATTTCTTACATTTTAAACAGCTGAGTATGTTAAATGACTTTTTTAAGGATTAACGATATCAATATACAGCACATATTTTAAATTTAAATTTGATATTTTGACTTACATGTAAACCTGTGAAACCATCATCATAGTACAGTTAATAAATCAGTTACCCTCAAATGTTTCTCTTTAAATTTTTTTAATTTTAATTTTAGTTTATTTATTTGTTTAAAAAATGTTTATATTTATTTTTGAAAGAGGGAGTACACAAGCAGGGGAGGGATAGAGTGAGAGAGGGAGACACAGAATCCGAAGCTGGCTCCAGGCTCCAAGCTTTCAACACAAGAGTCTGACGCGGGGCTTGAACCCACGAGCCATGAGATCACGACCTGAGACAAAGTGGGTTGCTCAACTGACTGAGCCACCCACGCACCCCTAAATTTTTTTTTTTTTTAATTTTTTTTTTCAACGTTTATTTATTTTTGGGACAGAGAGAGACAGAGCATGAACGGAGGAGGGGCAGAGAGAGAGGGAGACACAGAATCGGAAACAGGCTCCAGGCTCTGAGCCATCAGCCCAGAGCCCGATGTGGGGCTCGAACTCACGGACCGCGAGATCGTGACCTGGCTGAAGTCGGACGCTTAACCGACTGCGCCACCCAGGCGCCCCTAAATTTTTTTTTTTTTAATTCCAGTATAATTAACATAGGATTATATTAGTTTCAGACGTACCATATGGTAATTCAACAATTCTTTACATTACTCAGTGCTCATTATGATAAGTCTACTCTTAATCCCTTTCACCTATTTCACCCATCCTCCTACCCATCCCACCTCTAGTAAGTATCTGTTCTCCATATTTAAGAGTCTGGGTTTTTTTTTGTCTGTCCCTTCTTTGTTCATTTGTTTTCTTAAATTACAAATATGAGTGAAATCATGTGGTATTTTATCTTTCTCTGACTGACTTTATTACCATTATACTCTCTAGATCCAGCCATGTTGTTCACATGGCAAGATTTCATTCTTTTTTATGGCTGTGTAATATTCCATTGTATGTATATACCATCTGTTCTTTATCCATTCATCTATTGATGGATACTTGGGCCACTTCCATGATTTGGCTGTTGGAAGTAATGCTGCAGTATACATAGGGGTGTGTGTATCTTTTTGAATTAATGTTTTTGTACTCTTTGGGTAAATACCCAGTAGTGTGATTACTGAATCGTAGGGTAGTTCTTTTTTTAATTTTTTGAGGAACCTTCATATTCTTCCCACAGTTGCTGCACCAGTTTGCATTCCCACCAACAGTACACAAGAGTTCCCTTTTCTCCATATCCTCACCATGTGTTTCTTGTGTTTTTCACTACCACCTCTGGGACTGGCTCCTGTCTACCCCAGGCATGCACACACATGGCGGCAGCTCAGTCTGGAGAAAGTCTTTTGAAACCTCCGATTTTTAGCTCCTAAGGCTGTTTGCAAAGTAAAACTGGTGCTCTCTGTATTTCTCTTTCCCCAGTCCCTAGTCTGGAGAGGTTTTTCTCTTGTCCTAACAGTGCTGCAATCCACAGCTTCTCTTTCTCTCCCTTTTTCTCTCCACTCAGGGGGATCCCTCCCCTCCATGCCCACATTGTTTTATCTCCCCCATTTCGCATATATGCACATCTGTCCCGCCAAGCTGTCTCCATCTACCTCTGGAGATTTTTCTGTCACTCCACAGACTGATTTCGTGGGTGTTCCAAGTGTTCTGACCTCAGTACTGCTGTGTTTGAGGGATGAGGGCAATCCTGGTCCCCCTCATTCTCTGCCATCTTAACTCTTGTGTTTTGGATTTTAGCCATTCTGACAGGTGTGAGATGATATCTCATTGTGGTTTTGGTTTGCATTTTACTGATGATGAATGATGTTGAGCATCTTTTCATGTGTCTGTGGGCTATCTGTATGTCTTCTTTGAAGAAATGTATGTTCCTGTCTTTTGTCCATTTTTTAATTGGATTATTTGCTTTTTGGTGTTGAGTTGTATAAGTTTTTTATATATTTTGGATACTAACCCCTTATTAGATATGTCATTTGCAGATATCTTCTCCCATTCAGTAGGTTGTCTTTTTGTTTTGTTGATTGCTTCCTCTGCTTTGCAGTTTTTTATTTTGATATAGTCCTAGTAGTTTATTTTTACTTTTGTTGCCCTTGCCTTAGGAGACATATCTAGAAAAATGTTGTGACTGACAGAGTCAGGGATATTACTGCCTGTGTTCTCTTCTTGGGTTTTTATGGTTTCAGGTCTCACATTTAGGGCTTTAATCCATTTTGAGTTTATTTAAAATACACAAAATTGGTGTGAAAGTGGTCCAATTTCATTCTTTTGCATGTAGCTGTCCAGTTTTGCCAGCACCATTTGTTGATGAGACTTTTTTCCCGTTGCATATTCTTGGATCCTTCATTGTAGGTTAATTAACCATATAATCATGGGTTTATTTCTGGGTTCTTTATTCTGTTCCATTGACCTATGTGCCTTTTTTTGTGCCAGTGCCACACTGTCTTGATTACTACAGCTTTGTAGTGTATCTTGAAACCTGGGGTTGTGATACCTCTAGTTTTGTTCTTTTTCAAGATTGTTGTGACTGTTTGGGGTCTTTTGTAGTTCCATACAAATTTTAGGATTATTTGTTTTAGTTCTGTGAAAAATGCTATCAGTATTTTGATAGGGATTGCATTCAATTTGTAGATTGCTTTGGATAGTATGGATATTTTAACAGTATTTGTTCTCTGAATCCGTGATCATGGAATATCTTACCATTTGTTGGTGTTGTCTTTCCTCAGTGTTTTGTAGTTTTCAGAGTACATGTCTTTCATCTCCTTGGTTAAATTTATTCCTAGGTATTTTATTATTTTTGGTGCAACCGTAAATGGAATTGTTTTCTTAATTTCTCTTCCTGCGACTTCATTATTAATGTATAGAAATGCAACAGATTTCTGTGTATTGATTTTGCATCCTGTGATCTTACTGAATTCATTTATCAGATCTAGTAGTTTTTTTGGTGGAGTCTTAGGGTTTTCTGTATATCATGTCATCCTGCAAATGATGAAAGTTTTAATTCTTCCTTACCAATTTGGATATGTTTTATTTCTTTTTCTTGTCTGATTGCTGTGGCTAGGACTTCTAGTATCTGTTGAATGAAAGTGGTGAGGGGGGACATCTCTGTCTTGTTCCTGATCTTAGAGGAAAAACTTTGTTTTTAAAAGTTACCATTGAGTATGGTAGCCAATTTGACAATAAATTTTATATTAAAAAAAAATAATAAAGGACCACAACACAGGTAAAAACAAACAAACAAACAAACAAAACTTACCATTGAGGGTGATGTTAGCTGTGGGTTTTTCCTATATGGCCATTATGTTGAGGTATGTCCCCCCTTAAACCTGCTTTGTAGAAGATATTTTAACTGTGCTTTTTATTTCTTTTTTTAAATGTTTATTTCTTTATCTTGAGAGAGAGAGTGACCACAAGTGAGCAAGGGGCAGAGAGAGAGGGAAGGGATTGAATCCCAAGCAGGCTTCCCTCTGTCAGTGCAGAGTCCAACATGGGGCTTGGTCTCATGAACCGTGAGATCATGACATGAGCCAAAATCAAGAGTTGGACACTTAACTCATTGAGCCACCCAGGCACCCCTGCAAGAAGATTTTTACCATGAATGGATGTTGTACTTTGTCAAATGCTTTTTCTGAATCTGTTGAAATGATCATATGGTTTTTATCCTTTGTTTTGTTGGTGCACCCCAAAGGTTTACTTATGATCCTTTACAATGTTCTCTTCCTTGTACTCTCTCTACCCTTCCCATCCCTAGTCAAACACTAATCTGATTTCTATCGCTATACATTAGTTTGCATTTTTGAGAATTGTACATAAATAGAATAATAATATATGTACTCTTTTTGGCTCTGGTTTCTTTCAGCACAGTTATTTTGAGATTCATCCATAGTATTGCATGTGAAAATCATTATTTTTTATTGCTAAGTAATGTTCACGTTTTATAATTTTACCATTTGTTTACCCATTCATCTACTGATGGACATTTGGGCTATTTCTGGGTTTTAGTTAAAAATAAAGCTGCTGTAAAAATTTGTGTACAAATCTTTATATGGGCACATGCTTTTATTTCTCATCAGTAAATACCTTTGAGTAGATGGTTAATATACATTTAACTTTTAAGAATAGCTCATATCGGGGCGCCTGGGTGGCGCAGTCGGTTAAGCGTCCGACTTCAGCCAGGTCACGATCTCGCGGTCCGTGAGTTCGAGCCCCGCGTCGGGCTCTGGGCTGATGGCTCAGAGCCTGGAGCCTGTTTCCGATTCTGTGTCTCCCTCTCTCTCTGCCCTTCCCCCGTTCATGCTCTGTCTCTCTCTGTCCCAAAAATAAATAAACGTTGAAAAAAAAAAAATTAAAAAAAAAAAAAAAAGAATAGCTCATAATGTTTTCCAAAATGATTGAACCATATTGTATTCCTACTAGCAATATATGAGAGTTTCAGTTGCTCCCCATATTTAACCAATGCTTGTTATGGCCAGTCTTTTTAAATTTTAGGCCTTGTAGTAATTGTGTAGGAGTGCCACCTCATTGTGGTTTTAATTTATATTTCTCTAGTGACAAATGATGTTGAGCATCTTTTCATGTACTTATTTGTCATTTGTATATCTTCCTTGGTGCACTTTAAAAAACTTTTGCCCGTCTTTTATTGGATGTTGTCCTCTTCTTAGTGAGTTTGAGAGTGTTTTCTATTTTCTGGCTTCAAGTCCATTATCGGATAAGAGATTTGTACATCCCTCCAACCCCAGTAAGTAGCTTCCTTTTTCATTCTCTTAACTATATCTTTTGAAGAGGAGAAGTTGCTAGTATGGATGAGTTCCAATTCATGAGTTTCTTAGTTTACAGATCATGTTTTTTGGTGTCTAAGAAATTTTCCCTAACCCACATTCTCCTATGTATTTTTTTAAACTTCTTATAGTTTTGGGCTTTACATTTAGGTCTGTGATTCATTTTAAAGTAATTTTTGTATATGGTACAGGTATGGATGAAAGTTTATTTTTTGTGTATAGCTGTCCATTTTCATCATCAGTGTTTAAAAAACTTGTTTCTCTGCGTGGAATTGCCTTAACACTTGCACTTGACTATATATGTGGTGCATTTCTGACTGTATTCTATTTCATTAATCTCTTTGTCTATCATGATATCAGTACCAACCTGTCTTGATTATCTGACATGAATAATATAAACGATAGTGATGTAAATCCTCCAATCATATTACCATTTTTCAAAATTATTTTGATTTTTCAAGGTCCTTTGCATTTTAGTATGAATTTTACAACCAACCTGTTATTTTCAGCATAAAAGCCTTCTAGGGTTTTGATAGAGATTACATTGGGTTTATGAATCAGTTGGGGAGAATTGCCATCTTAACAGTATTGAGTCTTCTGGCCCATAGCACTTATCTTCTTCTCTATTTACCTAGGTATAATTTAATTTGTCGTTATTTTATAGTTTTCAATATCTAGGTGTTCCACACTTTCTATCAGAGTTACCTCTAAGCATTTCATTTTTTAATGCTATTATAAATGGTATTTTGTTTAAAAATGTTCAATATATGTGGGGCCCCTGGGTGACTCAGTTGGCTGAGTATCTGACTCTTGGTTTTTGCTCAGGTCATGATCTCACAGTTTGTGGATTCGATCCTTGTGTCAGGCTCTGCGTTGACAGCAAGGAGCCTGCTTGTGGTTCTCTCTCTCCCCTTCTCTCTTTGCCCCTCCCCTGCTCATCTGTCTCTCTCAAAATAAACTTAAAAAAAATTTTTTTTAAGTTTATATACTTACTTGTCTTTTTTTTTTTTTTTTCAACGTTTATTTATTTTTGGGACAGAGAGAGACAGAGCATGAACGGGGGAGGGGCAGAGAGAGAGGGAGACACAGAATCGGAAACAGGCTCCAGGCTCTGAGCCATCAGCCCAGAGCCCGACGTGGGGCTCGAACTCACGGACCACGAGATCGTGACCTGGCTGAAGTCGGACGCTTAACCGACTGCGCCACCCAGGCGCCCCTTATTTGTCTTTTTTAATGTTTATTTTTGAGAGAGAGAGACAGAGCGTGAGCGGGGGAGGGGCAGAGAGAGACGAAGACAAAAAGTCTGAAGCAGGCTCTAGGCTCTAAGCTTTCAGCACAGAGCCCAAAGTGGGACTTGAACTCACAGACTGTGAGATCGTGACCTGAGCTGAAGTCGAATACTTAACTGACTGAGCCACCCAAGCACCCCAAAATAAATACACTTAAAACAAAAACTTGGAAATTTTTTTTCAGTATCTGCTTTTCCTGGCTAGTTTATAAAGATACATTTCATTTATTATTTTATTTTTTATATTGAAACCTTGATGAATGTATTTAGTTCTAGTAGCATTTTTGTAGCTACCATAGAATTTTTATTTAGACAATCATGTCATGTGTGAATAAAGGGTGTTGTTACAACTTTAGTTTCAAACCAGATGCCTCATTTCTTATTCTTGCTTTATTGTGCCGGCTAGAACCTTTAATAAAGTGTTGACTGGAAGTGGTTAGAGTAACTTTCTTGCCTTGTTTTTCATTATAGAGGGGAAAGTATTCAGTCTTTCATCATTAAGTATGATTTTAGCTGTGGAATTTTCACAGATGTCATTTATTAAATTGAGGAGGTTCCCTTCTATTCACATTTGCCTGAGTGTTCTTATCAGTAGTGAATTTTGGATTTTGTTGAATGCTTTCTTTGAATCTATTGATGTAATCATATGATTTTCCTTTTTGGTTTGTGATATGGTAAATTACATTGATTAATTTTAAAAATTTAAACCAGTATTGCCTTCCTGGTAGAAACTTCACTTGGTTATTATATATTACCTGTTTTATATGTCGATTTGATTTTCAAAACATTTTAAAAAGAATTTTTACAAAAAAAATTTACATCTATGTTTTTGGTCTGTCATTTTATTTTCTTATTATGTCTTTGCTGGGTTTTGGTATCAGAGTAATGCCAGCCTTATAGAATGAGATGGGACATAACTCCCTCCTCTATTTTCTGGAATAGTTTGTATAGAATTGGTATTATTTCTTCTTTACATGTTTGTTAGAATTCACCAGTGAAACCCTTTGAGTTTTGGGTTTTGTTTATAGTATAGTGTTTAACTCAATATTATATTTACTAATAGATTTAGGGCTATTCATATTATCTGTTTCTCTTGAATGTGTTTTGGTAGTTTGTATTTTTTCAAGCAACTTGTTCAGTTTATCTGTTGATTGTGAAAGTTGTTAAATTTATGGGTATAAAGTTTTTGATTTTTGATAATATTTCTTTATTATAATTTTTATATCTCTTATGATGCCACTTCTCTTATTCCTGTTATTGGTAATTTGATTCTCGTATTTTTCTTCTGGCTTGAGGTTTTTCAGTTGTATTGATCTTCTAAAAATCTGCTTTTTCTCCTTCATTGGTTTTGGTTTTTGTTGCATTGATTTCCATTGTCATCTGTATTACTTTCTTGTTCTGCTTTCATTTTATTTATACTTCTTTTAAAAAATATTCTTAAAGAGGATGCTAAGGTTATTGATGTGAGATCTTTCTTACTTTATAATACACGCTGTTAGTGCTATAAATTTCTCTCTGTGTAACATTTTATTTGCATCCCACAAATTCTGAAATGTGTTTTCAGTTTTATTCAGGTCAAAATGTGTTCTGATTTCCTTTTTGATTTCTTCTTTATTCCGTGGATTATTTTGAAGTGTCATTTTGTTTTTGAATATTTGGAGATTTTGCTGTATATTTTCTGTTACAGAATATATTCTGTTACTTGTGGCTTAATTCCATTTTGTGGCTTAATTCCATTTTGGTCAGAGAACGTGCTTTGTGTGACTGGAATCCTTTTACATTTATTATAACTTACTTCATGGCCCAGAGTATTACTTCTTTTAGCAAATGTTTGTGTACTTTGAATACATATTTTGCTGTTGTTCATTGAAGTGTTTTGTAAATGTCAACATCAAGTTGGTTTATAGTATTCAGTTTTCTATTTTCTTACTCATTTTAATTCTACTTGTTCTATCATTTATTGAGACTTATAGTTAATCTCCAATAAGTTTGAATTTATGATTTTGAATTTTCTCTTGTTTCTTTCTTCATATTTTTAAGAAGTTTTTTTTTTAGGTGCATAAACATTTGGGATTGTTATTAATTCTACATGAATGATAACCTTTATCGTTAGGAACTGACTCCTTTTAATTCTTACGATAATCTTTGCTATAAAATTTACTTTAATATTAATATAACCAGTGTAGCTTATTTTTTTAATAATTTTTTTTAACATTTATTTATTTTTGAGAGAAAGAGAGTGTGTGCGAAGGGGAGGGGCAGAGAGACAGAAGATCCAAAGCAGGCTCCATACTTTGAGTGCAGAGCCAGACACAGGGCTCAAACTCATAAACCCAGCGTGAGATCATTACCTGAGCCAAAATCAAGAGTCAGCCACTTAATCTACTACTGAGCCACCCGGGTGCCCCTGGAGGACTCCCTTGTAACTTTTTTTTTTAATTTTTTAAAATGTTTTTATTTATGTTTGAGACAGAGACAGAGCTTCAGCAGGGGAGGGGCAGAGAGAGAGGGAGGCACAGAATCTGAAGCAGGTTGCAGGCTCTGAACTGTCAGCACAGAGCCCGACACAGGGCTCGAACTCACGGAGTGTCAGATCATGACCTGAGCTGAAGTAGGACGCTTGACCGACTGAGCCACCCAGGCGCCCCTTAACGTTTCTTTTAATGCTTGTCTGCTTGTGATAGATGAATGCTTTCAGCTTTTGTGTATCTGACATTTTTATTTTACCTTTTTTCTTCAGGTATTTTTGCTGATTATAGAATGCTAGGTTATAACTGTTGTCCGTTGTCTTCTGATTGCATTGTATATGAGATATCATTTATTGCCTTTTTTCTTCCTTTGTATATAAGGTGTCTTTTTTTTCCTTCTGGCTGCTTTTAAGATTCTTTTTGTCTCTATCACTGATTTTAAGCTGTTCACTTTTGAGTTGTCTTGGGTCTTTTCATCTTTTTTTTTTGTGCTCGGGGGTGACTTTTAGCTTCTTGAAACTTTGGGTTTATAGTTTTTATTACATTTGGGAAATTTTTGCCATTATTTTCTCAAGATATTTCTCTGTACTCCCTCTTCCCCTTTTCTCCTTTACTTCTAGGACTCCATTTACATATATATTAGGCCTCTTGAAGTTGTTCCATAGCTCATGAATGCACTGTTCATTTTTTAAAATCTTTTATCTTTTGTTGTTTCATTTATGGGTAGTTTCTATTGTTAAATCTTCAGTTTCAGTAATCTTTTGTTCTGTAGTGTCCAATCTGTTGTTAATCCCATTTAACATATTTTTGATCTCAGACATTATGGCTTTCATGTCTATAGATTTGATGTTTATGTGTTTATTTGTCAAGCATATATTTATTAAGTTCTTACTATGTTCCAGGTAAGAGATTTGACAATGTATTTTTTTATTGCTGATATAAACACTTTTAGTTATGGATAAAGAAATTGTGGTTTATATACACAATGGAATACTACGTGGCAATGAGAAAGAATGAAATATGGCCTTTTGTAGCAACGTGGATGGAACTGGAGAGTGTGATGCTAAGTGAAATAAGCCATACAGAGAAAGACAGATACCACATAGTTTCACTCTTATGTGGATCTTGAGAAACTTAACAGAAACCCATGGGGGAGGGGAAGGGAAAAAAAAAAAAAAGAGGTTAGAGTGGGAGAGAGCCAAAGCATAAGAGACAGTTAAAAACTGAGAACAAACTGAGGGTTGATGGGGGGTGGGAGGGAGGGGAGGGTGGGTGATGGGTATTGAGGAGGGCACCTTTTGGGATGAGCACTGGGTGTTGTATGGAAACCAATTTGACAATAAATTTCATATATTGAAAAAAAAAATTAAAAAAAAATAAACACTTTTAGTTAGAAAGCTGAGGGTAAAAGAATGATTGCAGAGGCCCAAAAGATATTGGAGATGATGAACATATAAAAGAAGATTTTCTTTTGACACATTGTAAAAGGGAGCTGGGAAATGTGATGGTGCCAGGAAGGGTATAGTGATGTTGTCAGGTGAGTATTTTTATAAGATAAGGATTTTTTATATATCATATATATCATCTGTGCTGATCATGATGTTTTAGTAAAAAAGGAAAAACAAATGATACCTGGGAAAGACAGCTGGTAACCTTAAGAAGTCTCCATTAGAGAGGTTGAGATTCAGTGCTGTGATGGAGGATATTAGCTTTAGAATAGAGCACAATTAGGTCTTTCTTTATCATAGGAAGGAAAGCAGATTAGATGGGTGTAGTTGGAGATAGGTTGGTAGATTTTCCAATGATAGTTTGAAGCATACTAAAGCTTTTGACTGACCTTGCACATATTTACTGTATGTTTGAAACACTACCTGGTAGTATTATAGATAGTACTTCAGAGGTATAGCATTGAATCTTTTTTTTTTTTAAGTTTATTTTATTGATAGAGAGGATGTGAGCTGGGAGAGACAGAGAGGAGAGAGAATCTCAAGCAGGCTCTGCACTTTCAGCACGAGGTGGACACAGGGCTCGAACTTACGAACCATGAGATCATGACCTGGCCAAGATCAAGAGTCTGTCGCTCAACCGACTGAGCCACCCGGGTGTCCCTAGCATTGAATCATTTAGATGTTACCCTTGTTCTAACTAAGATTGGTATTTAACAAACGCAATTAGAATAGTATGTGCCAATGCCTAGAATAGTTCCTGGCATATATAGCCATTCAGTAAATGTTTGTTTACTGGATTTGGATATAAATATTCAGGTAATGTGTTTGAAATAACTTCAGTTAGCTACTTAGTGATGATTGCTTTGGTTGAGTTGCTTTTATAAGTCATGTTTTGCTTTTTTATAGTTAATCTCAGTCTCTGAATTTTTAATGAATACACCTTTGTGTGTAAAACAGTTTAAAGCTTCCTACATAACTTTAATAGGTATTCATTCTTTGTGTGTTAACCATATGAACTGGGTCCACCGAGAGGACAGAAAAGGGAGAAAGTTTTGATACTTAAGGAATTTGGAGATGGCATCCTAAGGATGATGGCACCAACTGGGCTTTAAAGGAGAAGTATAAGGGTGCTAGAAGCACAGGAAGGTAAGGAGCACCCAAGAGGGCGAATTTCACACTCATTAACAGATGTGAAAGAGCAGTTCACATGTGGCTAGTGGTAGAGGAGAAGTTGAGTTTAGGAACATATTTGGAGAGCTGATTTATTAAACCCTTATCATTCACTTAAACATCCTTGATCTGTGCCATTTAAAAACAGCACAACAAATAAATCCCTCTATTCCATGTTATTCTCCATCCAGTCCTCCTCTTTAGAGTTAAACTTACTTAAAAAGTGGTTCAAATTTGCTGTCTGTATGCTTTCCTTCACTTACTCCTCAACCTAGTCTGATCTTGCTTTTACACCTCACCGAAACCATTTTCATTATGACCACTAGTGGCCCATTTTGTAAATCCAGTTAATGTTCTTTATTTCTTTATTTTCATCAGGGTTCTCATAAGCATTAAATATTGTTTTAGCCTATGGGGCACCTGGATGGCTCAGTCGGTTAAGCGTCTGTCTTCGACTCAGGTCATGATCTCATGGTTGGTGGGTTCGAGTACCACGTTGGGCTCTGTGCTAACAGCTCAGAGCCTGGAGCCTGCTTCAGATTCTGTGTTTCCCTCTCTATCTACCCCTCCCCACCTCGTGCTTTGTCTTTCTCTGTCTCCCCAAAATAAATAAACTTAAAAAATTTTTTTAAATAAAAAAAATACTGTTTTAGCCTATTTCCTCCTTATCTCCCACTGTACGTTGCTCATCCAGAGTTACTTTGCTTCTCTGGTTTCTCCTTTTTCTCCTCTGTCTTTGTCTCTACCGTTAAGTTTTCCTGGCATTGTGCTTGGTGCTATACGAGAATACAAAAGAAGAAATGTGTTTTGCCTCAAGCTGCCCAATATTCCGTTGTGAAAACAAAATAATAAAAAGAATGAAAAAAATTACATATTAGTGTTTAAGTGCATGCACAGTTACACACTCCATTCTTAGACTTAGATTGTCTTCTCTTTGTACCCTGTTCCTCTTTACACAGGTGTTCCACATATTTTTATCTTCATGACAATTTTTATCTTAATTCCAGACTGTATTTGAATTCCAGATACATACATCTAGCTACATACCTGACACTTCTTAGATGTTGAGTTTCAGGTGCCTTTGAGACATCTTCCAGGGGGAACTTCTGATTCTCCCTGCTAGTTCAAACCAAAAGGAAAGTAAAGAGGAAACAAGCATGATCCTCTTCCTGTTTCCTGTCTTAGTGAAGCTAGGAATGCCTTGTTAGAATTATGCTTGGCACTTCCTTCCCTGTCAGACACTCTAAACTATCACCAAGTCGTAATGATTTTGCCTCTTTTAATGTATTTTAGTTCCATTCATTTTTCTCCATCTTGATTCTTGCCACTGTGGTAGGTCAGTGGTCTTCAGAGTGAAAAGCATTTCCTCCAACATTGTGTGTATATTGGAGATTGGGGACTGGGAGAAGGGGATGAAAATTTTATAGTTGTTTTTAGTCCTAAATTTCTCTATTTTTAAGTCTGCAAAAACAAAATCAAAGTAGTATTGCTTCTCTTGATCTCAATGGCAGTTGGTCACATTTTATTTCTGAGGTATTCCGAGAGAAGTCTAGGTTTTCTCATTATGGAAAAGTTGATAGACTTGCTCTCCTTTATTTGCTCTTACTGGCTCTAGTATATTACAGTTTTAAATGTGCATAGTTAAGGTGATTTACACGGTATATTAACTGGTTTTAATTCATCTAATCTTCACTAATGCACAAGTGGCTTAAAAGATATACCTGCAGTGAAAGTGCTGAGTGAAAATAACAGTGAGATGCATTTCTGAGCAAACAAGAACATGACAGAGCTGAGATTTATCTTCTTCTGGTATGAACTCTTTATCTGCCGCTGTACAAAGTAGAAACAAAGATGCCATAAACAGAAAAGAAGGGGGGTGCCTGGGTGGCTCAGTCGGTTAAGCGTCCGACTTCAGCTCAGGTCACGATCTCACGGTCCATGAGTTCGAGCTCCACGTGGGACTCTGGGCTGATGGCTCAGAGCCTGGAGCCTACTTCCGATTCTGTGTCTCCCTCTCTCTCTCTGCCCCTCCCCCGTTCATGCTCTGTCTCTCTCTGTCTCAAAAATAAATAAACGTTAAAAAAAATTTTTTTAATATAAAAAAAAAACAAAAGAAGGAAACATCGGATTATCAACAGTAGTTTGAATATGCATTTATATCATTAATCTTGCTTTTGAGTGTATAACATACCTTGAGATAGTTGCTAATGAAACTATGAAAGCATCATGGTTCATACTCACTGGTATTTTGAGTTGTGTAATAATTCAATTCAGTCCTTAAACATCCAGGTTTAGTAAAATTGTATTATAAACCTATTTTGAGGTTTCTCCCAGTGTTCTGTATCTTTGTCCAAAACCTTGGTCTTTCTGCTGTAGTTAAAAATGGCTGAAATCCAATAAAGAGCAAATCTACTAAAAGGCACTTCTTTGTCAGGAAACACTGTTGAGGCAGGCTTAGAAAGCAAAGCTTAAGATTCAAGAAATAAATATTAGAATAAATCATTCAGTGTACAAAGTTAGCTCTGTAGAGATGGGTGGAAGTGCCAGTGATTCTAGTCATCTTTTTGTTAGATTCTTTTCCAGTTATTTACTTGAAGAGCTACTTTTTTGTGCATCAAAGAAAGATATAACAGAGACAGTATAAATCCTAAAGTATAATGTAAATAATTTATCTCCCTCCCTCCTCCTTTTTAAATGGGGCATACAGTACTCCTGAATCTTTTACACTAACACAGAAGCTTGTATTTTTTGCACTAACAAAAAAATTCACTGGTTGTTTCATGACATAAGTTACGTCACATAAAAATGAGTTATACCCCTTCCCCCAGCCTCCTTCCTCAGCCTGCATCCCTCCCTCCTTCAAGTCCCCAGTTTAAAAAAAATTTTTTTTTTTTTTTTTTACATTTATTTATTTTTGAGAGACAGGACACAAGTCGGGGAGGGGCAGAGAGAGAATGAGACACAGAATCCAAAGCAGGCTCCAGGCTCTAACTGTCAGCACAGAGACTGACACGGGGCTCATTCACAAACCGTGAGATCATGACCTGGGCCGAAGTCGGATGCTCAACCGACTGAGCCACCCAGGCACCCCTCAGATTTTACTAAACAGATGTGGTTTATGTGTATTAAATGTTCTTTAATATAATCTATAAAGCCTGCGTACTATATGATATAGGTTTTCATGTCTTGAGTCTCATTTCTCTTGAGTCTCATTTCTCACTACCCTTCTGTACTTTTTCCTCTTGTGGACTGCCTTTAAGTCCTTTACACTACCAGTGCTCCCTATCTTTTCTGGCCTTTACATGCTGTTCTCTCTACCCTGTACACTTACCTTTCCCAGTTTACTTCCTACCTACACTTCACATCCCAACCTGAATGGTACTTGCTCAGAGAAGCCTTTGTTCATTTTCCTGACTAGATCTGTGTGTGTGTCTCTCTCTCTCTTTCTCCCTTTCTCACTCACATTCATTCACATGCTTTCTCTCTCCCACACACACACACACAATTATAAGCTCTTAAATAATACTGTGTATGTTATTTACCTTTCATTGCACTTCTTACAATTGCCATTTTCCCTTTATTTACATGAATAGTTGCAGAGATAGTCATTAACATTTTTCAGAAGAGTGTTAAGCTCCATGAGTAGAAGGCCTTTGTGTTTTTTTCCTCTTCACTTTGTTTTCCAGTACTTAGACATATGAATGGATATCGTGTGTGTCAAAGAGTTTGAGTTTAATCCCTAGGAAAAACAAAGAGCCATTGAAGGCCCTACGAAAAAAAGTAGTGATGACTCATACTAGGGTTTGGGCTTCAGAAAGGTTGACTGGAGACTATAGTTGAGTGAAGGAGAAAGATTAGAGCTAGAAAGTTCCATTAAATGGCCTTTGTAGATGAAAAAATGTGAGGACCTGAAGTCTTTGCAGCGTAGATGAAGATGAGATAGTGTGCATTTAGTAGATGTTATGGGGACAGAATCCACTAGACTTTGAAGATCAGTAGACTGACTATTGTCAGAGGTGTTAGGGAAAGGAGTGAGAGATTACTTGAAAGTTTGGGCTATTAACATTTAGGCTCTTTACCAGGTAAATGAGTATAAGATAATTGGCAATTGAAAGGGGTGGAGAATTATTTGTATCTGCAACATAATTCACAGGGGTGACCTTGGTCACTGCTCTATTGGCAGGTTTTTTAGTAGCTTTATTGAAATATAATCCACATGCCATGCTTTTCTCCCATTTAAAGTGTACAGTTAAATGGTTTTGAATATATTTACAGACTTATGCAGCCATCACAACGGTGAATTTTAGAGCATTTTGATCATCTCAAAAAGAAACACCCTGTTTATCTATTACCACTTCCCTCTGTCTCCTTCTCAGCCCTATGAAATCACTCATCTACTCTCTGTCTCTATAGATTTCCTTTTTTCTGAACATTTCGTGTAAATGGAATCATACCATATGTGGTCTTTTGCAAGATTCTTTAACTTAGGATAATGTTTTCAAGGTTCTTCCAAGTTATAGAATATATCAGTACTTCATTTCTATTTGTGGCCAAATATTCCATTGTATTGTTATATATCACATTTTACTTATAAACTCATCAGCTGATGAACATTTGAGTTGTTTTAAGCTTTGGGCTTTTGTGAATAATGGTGCTGTAAACATTTGTGTAGAAGTTTCTGGGGGGACATAATGTTTCTTTTCACTTGGTTATATACCTAGGAGTAGAATTGCAAGGTCAAATGGCAACTGTATGCTTCATCATTTAAGGAACTTCCAGAATGTTTTCCAAAGCTAGCTGAGCCAGTTTACATTCCTACTAGGCTTTCATTTTTCTCTGCATCCTTGTCGATACTTGCTGTTATCTGTTTTTGATCCTAGTCATCCTAGTAGGTGTGAAGTATTACCTCATTGTGTGTTTGATTTGCATTTTCCCCATGACAAACGATGTCAGACAACATGTTTTCATGTGTTTATTGACCATTTGTATGTGCTTATTAACCATTTTTATATCTTCCTTGTAGAATTGTCTATTCAGATGCTTTGCACATTTTTTTCATTGGGCTGTCTTTTTATCATTGAATTGTAAGAGCTTTTTATATATTGTAGATAGCAGTCTCTTATCAGATACATAATTGTTCATATTTTCTCCCATTCTGTGGGTTGTTTTTTTTATTTTCTTGATAGAGTTGTTCTTTGAAGTACAAAAGTTTTTAATTTTGCTGAAATCCAATTTCTCTATTTGTTTCTTTTGTGTTTTTGATGTTTTTGGTGTCATATGTAAGAGTTCTTTGCCAAATCCAAGGTCATTAAGATTTGGCTCTAAGTTTTCTAAGAGTTTTGTAGTTTGAGCTCTTACATTTAGTTCTTTGATCCATTTTGAGTTATTTTTTTTTATATTGGCTGAGGTAAGCATCCAACTTCATTTTTTTTGCTTATGGCTAGTCCGTTGTCCTAACACCATTTGCTGAAAAGACTGTCATTTCCCTTATAGATGGTCTTGGAATACTTGTTGAAAATCATTTGACCATAGGTGTAGGTTTACAGTATTATTTTTAACAACAAAACTGTATTTTAGCATTCATACTATGTGGATTTCTCTTTCACAGGTAACTCTGTCATTAAAGCAAGATTGTGCTCATTTTTAAGTGGGCTTTTAGGGATGTTTGTGTAATTTTAATACTATGTTGTGTTCCAAAGACTTAACCTAGAAAAATGCACAATTTCCATGTGTGAAAAAGGTTTTCTGATTATGAAAGTTGAGTTTGGAAAGGCATGTTTCTTTCACTGACAGTGAGATTTTGGCTTTCTTTTTACTGGTGCTTCCTGAGTGCCAGACATTGTACTAGTGTATGGCATACAAAGTGGTATATGACAGTCTTTTCCTCAAGTTGCTAATTGTGTGTAAAATACTGGGAGTGGGAAAAGGAAGGCAATATAGTGACATGTGAATGACCGTGTGAGGTTTTTAGTTCATAAAAGTGGTATCTTTTGACTCTATATAGGTTGTACAGCTGTTTTTACTCTAGTGTAGGTTTTTAGTATTACTTTTTTTTAATTAAACATTTTAAGACCAAGAATCTTAAATGGAAATAATTTGCTTTCCCGAAGCTCTAAATTATGATATGAGCACCATGGATGCTGCTGAAAAGAAATGAATAATAAAGGTAGACTGTTAGGTAGCTTGATGTTTTTTGTGTTCAGCTCTGGGAGAGTTCATTACTGACCAGAACAATTGCTGAGGCTGATCAGATGGGATCATTAAATTCTTTGTGTTTTTTCTTTTATGCATTCTTAGGAACTCAACAGGATCTTTCATTGAATTAGCTGGAATTGAATAGTTTAGTTTAAAGCATTTTTTACTAATGAACCCTTCTCTTAATATCACTATATAATTTTGTGTCCCTTAGGAATCTCAGCAGTCCAATTTTGGCCCTGGAGAACAAAGTGAGTATTTCTTTTCTTCTTGGTTTTCATGTTAAGCTGTTAATTGAACATTCATTTCTCATGGTCACATCATATATTGGTTTTATAATTCCTTCACGTGTCTTATCCCAGTTTTTATTATCTGATAGTTTGTAATGAGTTAAACTGAATCTTGGTATACTTAAAAAATGAAAAATTATAGAGGCGCCTGGGTGGCTCAGTCGTTGAGCACCCGGTTCTTGATTTCAGCTCAGGTCATGATCTCACAGTTCGTGGGATCGAACCCCACTTTAGGCTGTGTGCCGACAGCATGGATCCTGCTTAGATTCTCTCTCTCTCCCCCCTCTCTCTGTTCCTCCCCCCAAAATAAATCAACATTTTTTAAAATGAAGAATTATAGATCCTTGGAGATCAAATTGACTAAGTATTTCTTGAAGTAATAAGTTCAAAGTTCATGAATTCAGTTTGATGGACACCTGATAAACCCAAGAGCATTCCTCTCTCTTTCTCTATCTTTCATGAAGATAGTTGGTTCTGTGAGTGTTACACTATATGCAAGGGAAAGGGTCATTGTCACTTATTGTAGTTCTTCTCTGCCTACGTCTGTATTTATCCTTCCCGGGTCTTTAGGTCTGGGACGAACATCTTCTGTGTGTTACAGAATCCCCCTCTACCTCCTGTCTTTTTGTTTCTGAGAAGAACTTGAGGGGATGGTAGCCTTAGGGAATTTAAATGTGATCCCAAGAGATGATGGTTACGTGAATTAATGAGTGGTAAGGCCAGGAACTTTATGAATGTCTGGGCTTCCTCATATAGCGCTATAATAAAATAAATGGTTTTGCCAAGAACAGTAACTTCTTTAATAAGGTAGATTTACATTGGTAATCAGTTTTGGGATGTAAAAATGTGGAACTTTTTGATGCTTAGTTTGTTGTCTTTAAAGGTCTTAAAGCAAAGAGATGAAACTATGGAGAATATTCCTTTTTAACGTTAGCAAACTTTATTTGTATATCCACTTCTTGGTTTTACCTTAAACTATAGTTATAAGAATCTTTATCACTCTTTAAAGATATGAAGAAAATAGCCCTAGGCCAGAAAGTTTACATTTTCTCTCTTAACAACTTTTCAGAATGTCTCCTCCTTAGTTCTGTCCTCCTCCCCCTATAACTCAGTATTGGCACATGAGATCATAAGTTGCACATACTCTGTATTACCTATATTTTTCACTTAATTTATTTTAGAGCTGTGTCTATATCAGTATAAATTCTTGCTCATTCTTTTAACATTACCTCATTCTTTTTAACATTAAAATTGTGTATTTTATGATAATACCATTTATTTAACTATTCTCCTCTCGATAGATGTTTGTTTCCAGTTTTTGCTGTTACAAAACATATTATGATAAGCATCTGTGTTTCAGTGTGTGTTTATGTATTTTTCCAGATATACCTGTAAGGAAAAATTTTTTTCATTATAATTGCTACAAAAGTGGATATGTGCATTTACAGTATCAGTAAAGATAATATTGCCAGATTGCCTGCCAAAAAGATTGTATGGGTTTATAGTTGGACAAGCAGCATTGGAGCTTACCTGTTTCCACCAGTATCTTGTATTATTGGACTCTAAAGTGTTGCCAGTTTGGTGGAGGAAGAATTCTAAATGTTTTGATTTACATTTCTTTGAGGGTATACTGATACATATTTTACAATCTAAATAGCCACATTGTAGTTGCTAATTTCTGCATTCTCTTTGTTCTAGAAAGATACAATCCTTCTTCTAAAACTTCAAATGGACACCAGTCTAAATCGTAAGTTTATTGCTTAATAAGTTTATCCATTTTGCTAAAAGTCTATGTGTAGTGTCTGCATACCAGAATACTTAGAAATGTGTCCTTAATCTTTTAAGGAAGGGGTATGCAAATGTTTATGTAAAGGGCCAGATAGTGAAATATTTTAGGATTTAGGGGCTAGATGGCTTTTGTCCCAACTAACCAGCCCTGCCATTGTAGCATGAAAGCAAATATAGACTCTGGGTGTCGTTGTGTTCCAATAAAACTTTTTTACAAAACAAGTAGTAGTCTTTATTCGACTTGTGGGCCATAGTTTGCCTTCCCCTCCTCTGAGATTACAGATTTTTCTCATCTCTTAGAGATGTGTGTATTTGTGTTTGTGTGTAGGTTGATAGTTTTTAATAAAGAAGACCAAAAAATACAGGATTCTTCTTTGTAAGCCCTCCATTTAACTGCTAAATGTAGAATATTAAATCAGCATAGTTTGTACTATATTTGTTTTCCTACTTCTTTAGTAGAACCAGGAATATATATCAAAATGTAATCAGGCTAGTATATTGGGTGATAATAAATTCCATCTTCAAAAGTGAACTCCTGAATTCCTGAGACCACAAGTTAACTCCATGATTAAAACAAAATTCTAAAGAAATGGTGGCCACAGTGCTAGCTTTCTAAACTACAACATACAGTCTTGATAACCTCAGCCTCTTCAGCTGAACAGAGGAAGAACTGAGTGAGAATAACTTATGTGAAATGCAACAAGTCCCCCTCACTGTTAAAGAATTCAAATTATATTCATATTTATCATACTTATTCATATGCAAAGAATTGATAAGGGCCTACCATATATGTGTGTATTACTTGTTGCTGAGGGAGCGAAAGCATGCAGGACCTTGAGCAGTCTGGTAAAAGCTTTGACATATCCACATGTGTGAGCAGATTCATTGAGCTGCCATTATTAAATCATAAGGGCTAAGAGAATTCAGAGCAAGTACATTTCCTTATAGGATGTCATTCATAGACATGCACCAAGCCCTTGTCCAAAAGAAAACTCTTTTTTTCTGTCCCGCTTAACCAGGCCAGCCTTAAAACATTTTTCATAATTCTGTAATTATCTGGGTACTTTGTTTCAAGGTGGTCTCTTATATGATAATCTGAATTTGGGGTCAGATTTAGAAACTCAGGTGAAGTTTTTGAGGGGAAAGTATTAATAGTTACTGAAGTGAAAGAAGATTTCCTTCCCACTGATTGGAGAGTGTCATGAAATTTTAAGAAGAAAGGTAATGGAACTGCTGGTAATGAGATATTAAACATTTTTCTAGTCGTAGTTTTCCCTAAGCTTTGTATTAATTTTTGCTCTTCTGTAAAAAGGCAAGGAGTGTTTTGTGGGTCATTACTCAGATTTTTAATTTTAATTATGATTTTTTGGCCTTAAGGAAAAAAAATTTTAATGTTTATTTTTGAGAGAGAGAGAGAGAGAGAGAAACAGAGTGCAGGCGGGGGAGGGTGAGAGAGAGACACACACACAGAATCCGAAGCAGGCTCCAGGCTCTGAGCTGTTAGCACAGAGCCTACCGCAGGGCTCGAACCCACAAATGCGAGATCATGACCTGAGCCAAAGTCTGATGGTTAACTGAGCCACCCAGGAGCCTCTAGGCAATTTTAAATTTGTAATTTTACTTTGAAAAGTGAATTTCAGAAATTGTCAGTTCATGTTTTTTTAATTGATTTGAATTTTGATGAAGGAGGGTTTGGAACCTGGAATTTGTTTTTAATTCATACACTGTCATTTCTATTTTATAGGTAAGGTTTTTATCCAAAATTGTTACTTTTCCAGAGGGCATTCTTCTTTCATAGCAAGACATTTATGAACTAGCACTTTGACTTAGTGTTCTGGTTTTCACAGTTACCTAGTTGTATGAATCTCTTTGTGATACATGAGGGACAGTGAAAGAGAATTGGTGATATTTTCATTTTATCTTCCTTCTTTTTAGGAGTTATATCTCTCTAGTGGACTGTTGAGTATGAGTATGGTAATTTGATTTAATATGAATGAGTGTGTGTGTATGTAATTAGAGAAAAATAGAGAAAACAAGTAGAGAGAAGTTGTAGAATGTGGTTTATTTAATTAGAAAAGAAGGATATGCATTTTACTTATGGAAAAGTGAGAGCTTGTGAAAATGTTAAATTCCTACTTTTCTCACTTTGTACTCTGGATGTGAACCAAAACAGAGTAAAATTTACTGGTTCTTTTCTTTGTTTTTTAATTAAATCTTTGGCTACTACAGTGATTATTTCTAGAATGATTAGTAAATATTTAATACTCTGGTGTGCCATGATAAACTGTTACAAAAATACTAATTCTTTCTGCATTTTCCCTTTAGTATGTTAAAAGATGACTTAAAACTAAGCAGCAGTGAAGACAGCGATGGGGAGCAGGTATGTCTACTGCTTTATGAGTTTGCCAGTTTCATACACTGTGTTTTCATTGTATTTTATAAGAATTATGGTTGAATGATATATTTATGAGCCATTTATTTAAAAGAAGTTCCTTACTGCTTTCTGACAGTGTAATGTTGTTTTTCTGCTCTGTCTTTAAATCTCCATTTTTTTTAATTGGCTCTTCTTTAATAGTTATGGTGGATCAGAACTTACTCATGAAGCATAAGATTGTTGACAAGAACTATTAACAAATCTTTTCATCTTAGCCTGGTAATTAGTTATTCTTTAGGTAAAAACATTATGTCCTAAATGTTAGGTAAACATTGATGCATACATTAGAACTGCTAGTGTTCCTGTTAAGAGTTCAAATATTGTTCACATTAAGCAGATAGAATGTTGTTTATTCATTCACAGATTTCCTCTCGTTTTACTTTTAGGATTGTGATAAGACAATGCCAAGGAGTACACCAGGAAGGTATGCATCCTTTTATTTTGTTTTATTTGTAGAGGTGGGAATTACCTGATAGAATTGTAGTGTTATAATAATTGACCTTACATGGGCACCTGGGTGGCTCAGTCAGGTAAGCGACTGACTTCGGCTCAGGTCATGAGCTCGGCTCACAGTTCATGAGTTGGAACCCCGTGTCCAGCTCTGCGCTGACAGCTCAGAGCCTGGAGCCTGCTTCAGATTCTGTGTCTCCCTCTCTCTCTGTCCCTCCCCTGCTCACACTCTCCCTCTCTGTCTCTCTCAAAAATAAATAAACATTAAAAAAAAAATTGACCTTACACAGTAAATATTACTGTGGTGGTGATTGTACAGTCGTGTAAATTAACTAAATATCATCAGATTGTAAACTTAACATGAATGAATTCTGTGGTATGTAAATCATACCTCAAGAAAACCGTTTCTAAAAGGTAAGTACCAGTGGCTGAGCAGCATATTAGAAACTTTTTATGAAGTATTTATTTCATTTATAAATAAAGTTCTGGCTTCATAGAATTGTAACAGTATAACAGTAAACATTTTATAAAGTTGGTTTTCAGATTTGGATGTTTTCCTGTTGTCATTGTGGAAAAAAAACCCAACTTTCTCATTTATATGTTTTCTTTCTTTTAGTAACTCTGAACCTTCACACCATAATAGTGAAGGAGCAGATAACTCCAGGGATGATTCTAGCAGCCACAGTGGATCTGAAAGCAGCTCTGGATCTGACTCTGAGAGTGAAAGTAGTTCCAGTGACAGTGAGGCAAATGAGCCATCCCAGAGTGCATCTCCTGAGGTGAGAGGGAGACATGGGTACCACCTTCCATGGGTCTCTCATGGGCTCTGTTGATGGCCATTTAAGACTTGATTCAAATCTAGGTGGCTAGATTTGGCCACTGGGGGGCTCAGTCATTAAGTATTTGACTTTAGGTCACGTTATGATCTCAGGATTTCTCAGTTCAAGTCCTGTATCAGGTGAGCTCCAGCCCCACTTCGAGTGAGCCCAACCTCTCCCTCCCACCTCCCCGCCCCCTCTCTCTCTCAGCCCCTTGCTCACTTGTGCCCTCTGTCTTTCTTTTTTTTAAATTTTTTTTTCCTTTCAACGTTTTTATTTATTTTTGGGACAGAGAGAGACAGAGCATGAACGGGGGAGGGGCAGAGAGAGAGGGAGACACAGAATCAGAAACAGGCTCCAGGCTCCGAGCCATCAGCCCAGAGCCTGACGCGGGGCTCGAACTCACGGACCGCGAGATCGTGACCTGGCTGAAGTCGGACGCTTAACCGACTGCGCCACCCAGGCGCCCCCTTTTTTTTTTTTTTAATTTTTTTTTCCTTTCAACGTTTTTATTTATTTTTGGGACAGAGAGAGACAGAGCATGAACGGGGGAGGGGCAGAGAGAGAGTAGTTCAATCAAAAGTATGAAAAACAGATGGCTCTGTGCTCTTAGACATTGTATTTTTGTTTCTGTTTTTCAGCCTGAACCACCACCAACAAACAAATGGCAACTTGATAATTGGTTGAATAAAGTGAACCCACATAAAGTGTCACCAGCTTCTTCTGTGGACAGTAACATCCCCTCATCTCAAGGCTATAAAAAGGAAGGCCGAGAACAGGGCACCGGGAATAGCTACACTGATCCAGGGGGGCCTAAAGAAACAAGTTCTGCTACTCCTGGACGAGACTCCAAGACTGTCCAAAAGGGATCAGAAAGTGGGCGCGGGAGGCAGAAGTCCCCTGCACAGAGTGACAGTACAACACAGAGGAGAACTGTAGGCAAAAAACAACCCAAAAAGGCTGAGAAGGCAGCTGCTGAAGAGCCCCGGGGAGGCCTGAAGATAGAAAGTGAAACCCCTGTAGACATGGCTACCAGCATGCCTTCCAGCAGACACAAAGCAGCCACCAAAGGCTCAAGGAAACCCAATATAAAAAAGGAGTCCAAATCTTCCCCTCGACCTTCTGCAGAAAAAAAGAAATACAAGTCAACGAGTAAATCTTCCCAGAAATCAAGGGAAATCATAGAAACAGATACCTCATCCTCAGATTCGGATGAAAGCGAGAGCCTTCCTCCTTCCTCACAAACTCCTAAGTACCCTGAGAGTAACAGGACTCCCGTGAAACCCTCCTCAGTGGAGGAAGAAGATAGCTTTTTTCGGCAACGAATGTTCTCTCCTATGGAAGAGAAGGAACTTCTTTCACCCCTCAGTGAGCCTGATGACAGGTATCCACTTATTGTGAAGATTGACCTGAATCTCTTGACCAGAATACCAGGAAAGCCTTACAAAGAAACAGAGCCACCCAAGGGGGAAAAGAAAAATGTGCCAGAAAAGCACACAAGAGAGGCTCAGAAACAAGCCTCAGAAAAAGGTTCCAACAAAGGCAAGAGGAAACATAAGGTTTGTAAAGGGTTTTTGTTGTTTTGTTTTTAAACATCAGAACCTGAAATGCAGTGGAAATCTCGGTAAGCCAGAAAATACCTAGTTGAGTTATAGCTGTGAGAGAAAATAGAGGGGAAGCCCAAGACCCAAGTGAAGCTACAGACAGAACAGTCCTTCAGGACCACTGTGCCTCTGCCTGGCTCCTTTAATGAAGCAGGATAGTTTCTGATCAAGTAAGAAATGAGCCAGTGCTTCTGTTCAGAGTATGTACTGGCCAGCGTATAGATGAGAGTGAAGCAGGGATTGCAAACAGGCCTTCACAACATTGTTAAAATTTTGATTTTAAATGTCTTTAGTTGGGATATATATTTTCCAGGTTGTCACATTCTCTTTAAAAAAATTTTTTTTAAATGTTTATGTATATTTGAGAGAGAAAGAGAGCAGGGGAGGGGTAGAGAGAGAGGGAGACACAGAATCTGAAGCAGGCTCCCGGCTCTGAGCTGTCCACACAGAGCCCGAAGCAGAGCCCAAACTCCCAAACCACGAGATCATGACTTGAGCAGAAGTTGGACGCTTAACGAACTGAGCCACCCAGGTGCCCCCAGGCTGTCACATTCTGTAACACTCTCTTCTATCTTATACCCAGACCAAGTCACACTCTTTAAATTACTAATTCCAGATAAAAAAAATGGGCTCATCAATTTTGGACAAATTCTAAAGAATTTCACCAATCCTCTGTACATACCTGTGCCCCAGCTTTTTTTTTCCTTTTCGACCACCCATGTCTGCAGGTTTAAAACTAAGCACATCTGCTGGCACATGGCCAACTCTTGTCCTTAAAGTCTTTTGTGATAATTTGGATTTAGAGATGATGCTTAGTATATAATGTCAGCCTTTTTAAACTGAGGAAATGTGAAAACTCACAGAAGTCTTTGATTGGAGGATAATGACATATAATGAAAAGAGCTGAACAACTTATGAGTATAGACAGATTCTTTGGGGGAAAAAACCAGCTTGATCTTTCAGGTCTAGTGAGACATTTTTAGAGGAAAGAAAATCTTAATGATTTATATTAAAAAAATTTCTTTTGAATGTTTATTTATTTTTGAGAGAGAGAGGGAGACACAGTATTGGAAGTAGGTTCCAGGCTCTCAGCTGTCAGCGCAGAGCCCCACACGGGGCTGGAGCCCACACACAGTGAGATCATGACCTGAGCCAAAGTCAGACGCTCAACTGACTGAGCCACCCAGGCTCAGGTAGAGCCACCCAGTCTACCAGGTAGACTCAGAGCAAAACCCCAATCCCAGTTGACCGTGGCAGTCTCACATCAGAGGATAGAAAGAATAAAGCATTTTTTAAAATGAGTGAACTGGAGGTTTTTCCTCTGTTTTTTTTTTCTTAAAACCACAGTACAGAAGTGCAGATGATGATACATATTTGGACAAACTAGAATAATACCCTTTTTTTTAATCTTCAAAAGTATACGATTTATAAAAATATGAATTTCTAGAAAAATGAAGCTTACTATTTTCAGTGCTATAGCTAATGAGTTTCCATTATTATAGTATAGGGAAGCTTTTTAGACCAGTAAGTTTAGGGCTGCTGCCCCTGTAGAGCTGCAACCTCAGATTGCTGGACTTGGGATTTAATTCATAGAATTACATGAAATAAGAGCTTATAAATAAATGATGGACTCTGCTCTTTAGAAGACTAAGGTGCTTCTTATGGAACTAAAAAATGGTCCTTTTATGCTTAAAAAGTATTACATGTTATGAGATTTGATATAATATAGAGATAGAATATGTAATGTCCTTTTTACTCTTGTTTAAAATTCTACAATATATAACTTACAACAAAATCCCCTTCTTCTAAAAGAAATTCTCCATACTCCTCCCCTTCCCCACATCTCATTGGCATGTTATATTCCTCCCAAGTTTTGGTTTTTTGGTTGTTTTTTTTTTAAGAGAGCAGGGGAGGGGCAGAGAGAGGGGAAGAGCATCTTAAGCAGGCTTCATGCTCAGCACATAGCCCGACACGAGGCTCAATCTCATGACCCTGAGATCATAACCTGAGCTGAAGTCAGAAGTCAGATGCTGACTGAGCCACCTGGGAGCCCCCCAAGTTTTTTTATATCAATACCTGTAAGTCAGATTTTGATTTTATAAAATCAGAATCAAGTTAGGAAACTTAGTAATGGTTTTTTGAGTGTCCTGACTTTGGTAAAATTGTCAGGGGTAGTTTCTGAAGATAAATCAGATGGTACTGAGAGGAGTCCCAGCTAAGAGTAATGATGGATTTAGATTATTTTTCTCATGTTTTTTTGTTTGGTTTTGTTTTTTTTTAATTTTTGTTTTTAACATTTATTTATTTTTGAGACAGAGAGAGACAGAGCATGAACGGGGGAGGATCAGAGAGGGAGACACAGAATCTGAAACAGGCTCCAGGCTCTGAGCTGTCAGCACAGAGCCCGACACGGGGCTCGAACTCACGGACCGCGAGATCATGACCCGAGCCGAAGTCGGCCGCTCAACCGACTGAGCCACCCAGGCGCCCCTGTTTTGTTTTGTTTTTAATGTTTATTTATTTTTGATAGAGAGAGACACAGTGCAAGCGTGGGAGGGGCAGAGAGAGGGAGACACAGAATGCGAAGCAGGCTCCAGGCTCTTGAGCTGTCAACACAGAGCCCCATGCGGGGCTCGAACTTCTAGGCTGTGAGGTCATGATCTGGGCTGAAGCTGACTGCTCAACCGACTGACCCACCCAGATGCCCCTGGTTTTGTCTTGTTTTTAATGTTCATTTATTTTTGAGAGATAGCATGTGTGCGAGCAGGGGAGGAGGGGCAGAGAGAGAGAGAGAGACAGAGGATACGAAGCAGGCTCCACACTGACAACAGAGAGCCACACGTTGGGGCTCAAACTCATAAACAAGAGATCATGACCCAAGGCAAAGTTGGACACTTAACCAACTGAACCACCCAGGCACCCCCTCGTGTTTTTATGTGTCCACTTTCAATCTTTTGTGTAAGGGAACAGATTTCTTTGTTACAGTAGAATGTTTGCAATCTTGGGCCCTGATACTTGAAGCAGTAAGAAAATTTACAACCACTCAGGAAAGTAGCTTTGGTAATTATAGATAGGCTAATAACTTTTGTTTTAGCAAAAAGAGTCTTTTAAAATCATCAGGTTTGGCTATAGTAAAAAATATGGACAGTAGCAAGTATTGGCAGAGATGTGGAGGAGTTAGAATTTTATATGGTGCTGGTGGGAATATAAAATGATGTGTAGCCACTTTGGAACACAGTATCAGCAGTTCCTCAAAAAGTTAAAGGTAGTGTTACTTAATTTTTTTTAATTTTAATTTTTTAATGTTTATTTATTTTTGAGAGAGAGACAGAGTGCAAGCAGAAGAGGAGGAGGAGGAGGAGGAGGAGGAGAGAGAGAGAGAGGGAGAGATACAGAATCTGAAGCAGACTCCAGGCTCTGAACTGTCAGTACAGAGCCCGACGCGGGGCTTGAACCCACGAAATGTGAGATCATGACCCAAGCCAAAGTCGGATACTTAATCGGCTGGGCCACCCACGCACCCCAGTGTTACTTTATGACCCAAAAATTCCAAGAGTATATACCCAAGAGAAAGTATATACCCAAGAGAAAAGAAAACATGTCTACCCCCAAATTTATACTTGAATGTTCACAGGAGTATTGTTTGTATTAGCCAAGAAGTGGAGACAACTCAAATGGCCATTAAGTGATGAATGGGTAGATAAAATGTGGTATATGCATACAATGGAGTATATTCAGGTATGAAAACAAATGAAGTGCTGATACATGCTAAAGCATGGATGAACTTTAAAAATATACTAAGTGACAGGAGGCAGACACAAAAGACCACATATATGATTCCATTTATATAAAATGTCTACAATAGGCAAATCTATAAAGATGAAATACATAGATCAGCGATTATTAGAGTCTGGGAGTGAAGGGAATGGGGGGAATGCCTGCTATAGGGTAGAGGGGTCTTTGAGATGTTGAAAATGTTCTAGAATTATTTGTGGTAAGGTTGTACACTTCTGTGAATATACTAAAAGTCATTGAATTGTGTACTTTTAAAGAGTGGATTTTATTGTATGTGAGTTATATCTCAATTATAATTTCATTCTTCCTGCAAAATCATTAGGATAAAAAGATGTCATCTCAAGACTCTATAGGAAATGTATTTCAGTATTTGGGCTCTGTTTATCTAAATAGGAGACTTCTCCACCTTGAAACTCAGTTTATTTAGCATGGCTTACATGAATTTTTTCACTTCTTATTTCTTTTCTTTTTGAAACTTACCAGGGATGAACTATTTGAGGGTGACTTGTGCTGGAAACTGAAATTAGGTGAATAAAAATCAAATGTAGTAGTTGCTTTTTTCCTATTTTTCATCCAGAATGAAGATGATAACCGAGCCAATGACAGCAAGAAACCCAAAACAGAGGACAAGAATTCAGCAGGTCACAAGCCATCCAGCAACAGAGAGTATGTCCCCCAAACATGTTACATGTGTGTTAATATGTGCATGTCATTTGCTGTTGTGTACTTCCTGATGTGCTCTTAGAATGTTCCTTTTAGTAAGTATATGTCCTATCCATGCATATGTATACATATACCAGCTAGTGGGAGATTTTATTTTTAGCTAATTGGGTCAGAAAGTTTTTAAGATTCAGTCTGTTCTTTCTTTAGTAGAGTAGGGTTGAATATAGGCTAAGAATTAAACTAAAGTGTTACCACTTTCTGGCTAAATGACAAGCTTAACTGTAACTTGCAAGAGACCAATTTCTAACTTAGGAACTTATTAATATCTTCATCGTTCATCTTCTCATTTATGTAATCAGTATTTATTGAATACTTGCTGTGTGGCAGGCCAAGATTTAAGCGCTGGGTGTACAACCAGAGGGTGGAAAACACATGAGGTGGCCTGTCCTCATGAAATGTACACTTTTATTTTGTTTTATAGAAATCATGTGTTTTAATTAACTCAGGGAAAAATAAATTTGTCTTGAAAGCAGAGAGAAATAGAAAAAAATCCATCATAGCTACATGACTGTGGAGAAATAAGGGCATTTGTTTGGTTTGGCAGGTCAACTAAGCAAAATGCTGCAAAAGAAAAGGATTTGTTGCCTTCTCCTGCTGCACCCGTTCCTTCAAAAGATCCAAAAACAGAGCATGGCTCTCGGAAGAGGACTATTAGTCAGTCATCTTCTTTAAAGTCAAGTAATAACAGCAACAAGGAGAATAGTGGCAGCAGCAAAAACAGTTCCTCCACATCAAAGCAGAAGAAGACTGAAGGGAAGACTTCCAGTAGCTCTAAGGAGGTCAAGGTAAGCCACTAGAGGCCTGAGCCTTTTGGAAACCAATCCCATTGCCATAGGAATTCTCCAAGGTGACATTGTACTTTGAAAATCTTGTAAACTTCTCCTTAAACTTGTAGGCCTATGTGTTTTCATTTCAAAATGTCATAATCTTGATAATGAACGTATGCAGTGATCTCAGACCGTGAAAGCAATAAGTCACCTGCCAACATGCATATTAATTAAGACAAACGCTTAATTGGAAAAGTTGGTTTTGGAAGAAAGTAGCTGATTATGATCTAATTATAAATCACTCCATTTGCTATGATCGATTGTGTATAGTTTGTAATTGGCTTTGGATTTTTTAGAATTAGATTTTACAAGCAAGTTATATTACATAAAGTGATAAGGCAACTAATTTGGCTTTGATTCATGAAGGAAATTCTTTAGGTAAATTAGCATTGGAACTATTCCTAGAGCGTGATCATAACATAGGGCTTTTTTTTTTTTAAGTTTATTTTGAGAGAGAGAGAGTAAGTGCAAGTGGGGGAGGTGCAGAGAGAGAATCCCAAAGAGGCTCTGCACTGACAGTGGGGGCCCAGACCCATGAACCATGAGATCTTGACCTGAGCAGAGTCAGATGCTTAACCGACTGAGTCACCCAGGTGCCCAATAGGGGAATATTCTTAATGTTCATGGATGGAGAATTGGATCATAGAAGCTTTCTCAAGGCTATACCTTATTAGAATCTTACCCTTAGTTTTTTTACGAGGTTATTTGCATTACTTTCTGAACTGTTTTGATTGGGAGCAAACTCTGACAAAATTAAGAAAATACCTTGATTTTTTTTCTTAATGTTTATTTATTCTTGAGAGAGAGAGAAACAGAGTGTGAGCAGGGGAGGGGCAGAGAGAGTGGAAGACACAGAATCCAAAGCAGACTCCAGGCTCTGAGCTATCAGCACAGAGCCCGATGCAGAGCTCGAACTCACGAACTGCGAGATCATGACCTGAGCTGAAGTAGGATGCTCAACCGACTAAGCCACCCAGGCGCCCCCAAATACATAGATTTTTAAGAATATAGTTCACTGGATTGTTGTTTGTGACTTGAGTAGGCAAAGGTTTGAGAGCTGAAAAAATTGCATTAAAAGTAGTTACTCGTGCTTATTAAATGTAGTAGTTAAGTCTTTGAAATTGAGGTAATTTTAATTGTGAACAACATCTGAAATTGAGATATACAGAAGGCTTTTTCCGCAGTTGGACACCCTTCTGTAATGGTTTAGAGTATAAGTCCTAGTGTCCTTAAGGGACCTGACTGTCCTCTTGACCTCCTTCACCGTCCCACTTCTGTGTCAACTTGCTGACTGGCTCTTTTTCTATTTTCCATCCTTTAGCTGTAGGATTTGAGGTCTGTATGCTTATTTCTTGAAACCTCTTACCTCTCTCTTTTTAAATGTACTCTTTAAGTGAGCTCACCCACTCATATGGCTTTTGTGATCTCATAGGTAAAAACTCTTATGTCTTCCTTGTTGGTTTGTCAGGTCCTTGAAAGCAGGGATTTGTATCTTATTTTGTGTTTTCTCCATTGTTTAACTTACTGGGTAATCAGGAAATATTTGTTGGATCAAGTGTAGTTATTTGGTATTCTGTTGTTGGTGACAAAATATAAAATATAGGCCCTGACCATTTTGATTCCAACACCTTAGGGCATTTTTAACAGTTATTAAAATCGTTAATGTTAGTCTTGGCAATTTCCAATTTAGGCAATTATATATGGGTTTATTAAAGAACACTCTATAGGCACATCTGGAGGACTCACTCGGTTAAGCTTCTGACTTCAGCTCAGGTGATGATCTCATGGTTCGTGGGTTCAAGCCCTGCATCGGGCTCTGTGCTGACAACTCATAGCCTGGAGCCTGCTTTGGATTCTGTGTCTCCCTCTCTCTATGCCCTTCCTCTGTCTGTGCTCTCTTTCAATGTCAAAAATAAATAAACATTAAAAAAATTTTTTTTAATAAAAAGAATCTGGGGGCGCCTGGGTGGCGCAGTCGGTTAAGCGTCCGACTTCAGCCAGGTCACGATCTCACGGTCCGTGAGTTCGAGCCCCGCGTCGGGCTCTGGGCTGATGGCTCAGAGCCTGGAGCCTGTTTCCGATTCTGTGCCTCCCTCTCTCTGCCCCTCCCCCGTTCATGCTCTCTCTCTGTCCCAAAAATAAATAAACGTGGAAAAAAAAAAAAAAATTTAAAAAATAAAAAGAATCTGTAATTTAGTTAGAAAATGTACTTTTTCTTGTTATCACTTTAAGAATAGATAATATGGAAAAACAAAATTACATATAATTTTTGTGTTTCTACATACTTGCTCCTGTTATCAAATATTTGAAATATGTTGGCATAAAGTTGTTGATTACAATCTCTTATGCTTTTGGTATTTGTAACATCTCTTATATTTCTCTTTTGTTCTTGATATTAGTTCTCTATGCCATTTCTTTTTTTTTTTCCCCTTGATTAGTGTCATCAGAGGCTTATTAGTTTTACTTGTCTTTTCAAAAAAGAGCCTTTGTTTTTGTTGATTCTCTGTGGTTTACTTTTTATTTCTATTTTGTTAATTTTTAGTCTATGATTTCCTTTCTTTTTGTTTTGCTGTTTTGTTTACTGAGGGTTTTTTTTTTTTTAAGTTTATTTATTTTGTGAGAGAGAGCACAAGCAGAGGAGCAGAGAGAGAGAGGGAAAGAGAGAATCCCAAGCAGGCCCTCCTCCCCCTGTCAGCTCGGAGCCCAGTGCTGGGCTCGAACTCATGAACCGTGAGATCAAGACCTGAGCCGAAACCAAGAGTTAGATGCTTTATTGACTGAGCTACCCAGGCTCCCTCTGTTTACTTTTTTTTTTTTTTTAATATTTATTTTTGAGAGAGAGAGACACACACAGACAGAGTATGTGTGGGGGAGGGGCAGAGAGAGAGGGAGACACAGAATCTGAAGCAGGCTCCAGGCTCTGAGCTGTCAGCACAGAGCCTGACATGGGGCTTGATCTCACGGACTGCGAGATCATAACCTGAGCCAAAGTCAGACTCTTAACCAACTGAGCCACTCAGGTGCCCCTCTGTTCACTGACTTTTAAAGATGGAAACTTAGCTCATTAATTTTTAAATTAAGTTTAAGCCTTTTTTCTTTCTCTAACATAAGCAGTTAAGCTATATATTTTCCTTTAACTACTGTATATGTGCATCCTAGAAGATATGGAATGATTTTATAACTCAGTTTAAAATTTTTTCTAATTTCCAGTGTGATTTCATCTTTGACACTAGAGTTCTTTAAAAGTGGATTAATCAATGTCCAAACATATGGAGATTTGCTGATTATCATCTGGTTAGTGTTGCTACATTAATTGCATTGGGGCTGGAAAATTGTCTGCATGGTAGCAGTCTTTTGAAATTTGTTAAGATCTGCTTTATGAGAGGGATGCCCGGGGGGCTCAGTTGGCTAAACGTCTGACTTCAGCTTAATTCATGATCTTAAAGTTCGTGAGTTTGAGCCCTGTTTCAGGCTCTCTGCTGTTAGGGTGGAGCCTGCCTCAGATCTCTCTCCCTCTCTTTCTGCCCCTGTCCTACTTGCACACTTGCTCTCTCTCTTTCAAAAATGTAAACATTAAAAAAAAAAGATTTGCTTTATGAGAGTATAGTATATGGTAGATTTTTGTACTGTTCTGTATTTACTAGAAAAGAATGTCTATTCTGCATATATTGTGGACAAGGAATCTGTGTAATTCACATTGATTAATCCTGTTTTCAGACCTTCTTTATGTTGATATTTTGGTCATTTTGTCCTCTTGTTCCTTTTTCCACAAACTTACAAGATTTGTTTATTTCTTCTAGTTCTGCCAGGTTTTTTGAGTTGAGATACATCATCATATATCATCATCACCATAATGATTATTTTAATTCTTTGAGGTGCATGCTGTATTGGGTAGAACTGAAAAGTTATTATCATTTAAGAAAAAAGAAATGGTTAGGTTACATGGTTCATTTTCAGTAGATTTTTAAGCACAAGCGGTAAAATTATATATTAATTGGGTTTACTAATGTTGGAACATTCATCCATTTGTAGGATAAATTCTACTTATTTATCTACTTATCTATCTACTTATTAACTTATTATGTTTTATTATGGAAAAATGTGTATAGGGAAGTAGTTGGGAAGACAGGATCAAAGGCCCCGCATAAAGGGCTATATTGATAGAGGGTAGAATAAAGTTAAGAAGCCTAGACTTGTAAAATGGGACTGCTTCAGGGGCGCCTGGTGGCTCAGTCGTTTAAGCATCTTACTCTTGATTTCGGCTCAGTTCATGATCTCAGGGTCATAAGTTCGAGCCCTTTGTGGGCTCTGCACTGACAGTACAGAGATCCTGCTTGGGATTCTCTGTCTCCCCCTCTCTCTGCCCCTCCCCTGCTCACGCACACCACTCTGTCTCTCCCTCTCCCTCTCTCTCAAAATATAACTAAAATAAACATAAAAAAAGACTCTGAAAAATAAATAAAATAAAATGTGACAGATCTGGATTCCGGGAATGCCACTTAAAAGCTGTTTGAACTTGGGTGAGTTACCCTCCTTGACACTGCTTTTTATTCTGTCCCAGTAGCAATACACATTCCATAAGGTTGTTGAAATCTTAATGACTGGCCTAAGTACTTAGTGCCTGGTAAGTAGTAAGCACATAGTAAATGTTAGATGATATTATTGCTGTTTTCAGTGACCAGTAATTATCAGTAAATTTTGTCTTAAGCACTACTACTATTTTGATAGTAGGTTTGTGTCTTCCTTATGTTTCAACAAGTGTCTAGTTCAGTCATTGCCTGGTAATAGTAGACTTTGCTATTAGAATGAATGTTTTTGTTTATATAAAGTGGACCCATTCTGTTAAAAAGGACTTTTACATTGTGAAATTGTAAATGATTATAACAAAGAAATTAATTACTGACAGCAGTGGAATTTTTTGTACTTGTTACTAGTGGCACAAGAAATACTTCCAGTTTAACTTTAATCACCTCAGAATTTTCAACATACGTATTTTTTCAACATTATATATTTTTTTTGGTTAGGAAAAGGCTCCAAATAGCTCTTCTAACTGTCCTTCCTCTACACCAACTCCTGATGCCTCTAAGCCTCGGAGAACGAAGCTTGCCTTTGACGACAGGTGAGATAAATGTTTCTTATGCTTTGGAGAAATCATTCCAGTCAGCGTGTAAGAAACTTGTTTAAAATCCTATCAGTGACCAGAAGAATTCATACTTGTGTTGTAATCCACAGAACATTTAGATTTTGATTCGAAAGGCATCTGTTCATTCTGAATCTTTCAAACAACTTGGGTAAATTAGTATCTAATACTAGGGAGCTTGATTTCTGTTTCCCTAAGTAGAAAATCTGCCATGAGTTGGCCAAAATGATTCATGCTCCTAACCCAAGAAAAGCATTTGTCAGAAAAACCTGAATTGGATGTTTAGTAGTAGGTCATGTTCTTTACTTGGGGACATGAAAACTGAGGGATGCTAGAGACTAAAATGGAAAGTATTATCTTACAAAAATATTTACTGTTTCATTTACTATAAAAATTTACATTGCAGAAATTATTCAGCAGACCATTATTTACAGGAAGCAAAAAAGCTGAAGCACAATGCAGATGCATTGGTATGTAAACATTCTCACATTTATTTAAGTTAATCAAATTAACTTAAATCTTCATTTGTGGTTTGCTCTCATAGTACATCAGTGTATTTCTCATTACCTTTATTCTCCTTTCTTCAGTCTGATAGGTTTGAGAAAGCTGTATACTATCTTGATGCTGTGGTATCTTTCATTGAATGTGGGAATGCATTAGAGAAAAATGCTCAGGAATCCAAATCCCCATTCCCTATGTATTCAGAGACAGTGGAGCTCATCAAGTAAGTGGGAAAATTTGCTGCCACGTCATTGGCAATAGTATTTCTTTGGTTCATCTTGGAAGGGGCTGATGTAGCTGTATACGGTAAAGCTAAAGAGGATGCTTAATCCTTTATTGTTCTTGGATACAGAGAATTAGATACTTCAGGGGGTATTTTTGCCTTTATTGAAGTTGGGTTCTAATGTTCTGAGGACCAAGGAAGTCATTAGATAAAGGGGAATATTATGTTTTGTGTCATCTGTTTGTTGTTTTAACTCACAGGTACACTATGAAGCTAAAGAATTACTTGGCACCTGATGCTACAGCTGCAGATAAAAGGCTCACAGTACTTTGGTAGGTGTTGGGTTCCAACCTCTGCTAGATGACAGGCGGTTCCAGAGAAAATTATGCTGTTATGCCCTTCGGAAAGTTATCCTTGAATCGACCTTTTGTAACCCACTCATAAATCTCAATGGGTAAAGTAGAAAATAACTCAAAATCCCTACGGAAAGATTTAACTTGTTGTCAGTCTCTGATCCATTGCCCTCCTGGCAAATCCTTGGTAGAGTAGAACTCTCCTTGTCTCACATCGTCCCTTTTCCAGGCGCTTCTTTTGGTATCCTCTCTTGTTACTCAACATATCATATACCTTTCCTTAGGGAGCAAATGTTTAGCTTGCTCAGAATAAAGAATGTGGCTTGTTGGCTTGCTCCCAGGGAGGTATTACCAATTTGTTTGTTAAAAGCATTTACTTTACCTGGCACTGGGCTTAATAGCTAGGAATGTAGTGTGGATAAAAGTCTTTGTCATGGAGTCTGGTGTCTAGTGTCAGGAGACGGAAATTAAATAATCACACAAGTATATGAATTCAGTACTTGGAAAGAAAAGTATATATAAGAGAATAGGGTGTAGGGACACGTTATCTTCAGGTAGAGGGGACATGTGCAAGAGGTGTGTGGTGGAAGGAAACAGGAAACTATCAAGGAACTAAAAAGACCAGTGAGAAGTGAAAGTGACTAGAGCGGTAGGCATTGGTGACCGTGCAGGGCTTTGGTCAGCCATAGTAAGGCTTACCTGCGTTGCAGCAGAATTGTACTATGCATAGTGGAGTTCCCTGGTTTTTGTTGTTTAGTATGAGATATTTATAATTTGATCTAGAGATTCTGCTCCTCAGTGATTTTTTTAATGCATGTGTTGCAATGACAATTGGTGTCTCATGGGTGAGGTTTTGATTTTTGAATGTCAGCAAACAGGAGACTAGTCCTCAGTCTCTTCCCCTCCTTGAGGTGTGTACCATAAAGAGCGCATCTTCCAGTTTTGCCTCAGGGTTAGTGTCGTTGACACTTATGCCATGGTCTGTTCACATTAGCCAGTCCTGCGCTCTTGCACGATACAAAAGTTGTCTGTGCAGATATAGCCAGAGTCTGCTGTGCTGGTAAATAAGCTGCCCTTTTCCATTGGCCAGCCTGCGATGCCAGTCTTTGCTGTACCTGAGGCTGTTCAAACTGAAGAAGGAAAATGCTCTGAAGTACTCAAAGACACTGACAGAGCACCTGAAGGTAAGTGTGAAAAAGAGGATGGTCCATGTTCTAGGACACAAAATTTGTAAAGTCTCCTATCCCAACCCCAAAAGTGCCTTCATGTCTTGCCTGCCACAGCAAGGGTAGAGCTACTTACTGTCAGTGAACTTTCAAATAGGTTTGAGATTTCTTAAAAAGTTTTTAAATCTACATATATCTGATTGTAGAACCTATGTAGCCATATGCAATAGCACTTACTAATAGTTCAGGGGATGTAGCCTCTTTTTATAATGAAACCTAATTTATACATTGCAAATGGTATTCTGTTTTACTGCCACCCCTCCTTACACTGTTACATTTGTTTCCTAAACTGTCTATGTTTTTTCCTGCCAGCACCACATAAATCTTCTTAAAATCCTGCCCTGGTTCTGAGTTGGAACCCTTCAGTAGCTTACTGTTGCTTTCAAGGTCAGGTCCAAGCTTCTTACCCTGACCTCAAAGTCATCGAGGTCTCTTTCTCATTCCTTATCTAAACCTCTGCTCCAGAGAAACTGTGGGTTACATCCATTCACTTTCATGCAGCCTTTGCATATAGTATGACTACCCCTCTTCTCTGAGTATTCTCTCTAAGTCTTTCAGAACCCCCAGCTCTCACCTAAGTATTGTCTTTCTGTTGCACATTTACACACACATACATTCTCTTGCTCTTACATTTTAGGTTCTTAAATTTGTAAAGATTCTTAAGGTCAGTTCTGGCCCAGTGCTTTTGAATATCTGTAGTACTTCAGAAGTTGTGTGTTTTGTTTGTTTTTTTTTTTAATTAAATACATTTTATTTTTTCCACAGAATTCTTACAATAATTCTCAAGCACCATCACCTGGCTTGGGAAGGTAGGTAAATTTTATTCTATAAAGTATTTTTTGTGACACAATTATTTATTTTTGTTTGTAAAAGTGGAATGGGTGGTAAGGTCTAATTTCCAAAAATGGAAAGATGACAATTCTTTAAAAATTACAACTACTTCTAATAAAGTATTTTTTAAAGTTTTCATTTTTCTGTTTATTTTTACTAAGTTGAAAATATGATAATGAGCATAATCTTAGAAAGAGTAGAGAAGGGAGTATTTCACCTGGAGAAATCTTGAGTTTTTTTAATAGCACCTCAGTCCTTCTCATAGTTTAATTTCCACACCTACTTGGGTTTTTATCACGATGGGATTATTGTGGCTTTTCCTCCCTTCCTGTGTCACCCCCACCAAAAGGAGGCAAATTGCCATGAAAGCTTTTTTTGTGTGTAAGTTTACTTAGTTATTATTTTTATCTTAACTGACTTTCTGTCTTTGCCCTTGTGTATTTTCTTAATCACATTTCTAGTGCTAAAAGTGAAGATAAAAATATTCTTAACAAATAGCTCCCCCCCCCAACTTTTGTTTGATTTTCCTTTTTTTTTTTAAACGGTCTTTGGCATTTCCACAAATTTTAGTACTGCTGAAATGTACCTGTCAGAGTTCAACATGTGTTTCCTGAGAAAGATTTAATTGACAGGAAGCTTGAAATAATTGCAGTTGATTGAGAAATCTGTACCTCTTTGTCAGCTTTGAATAACTTGTTTAAACTAGGAAAATACCTGAAATGGAGTTCAAAATAAGATGTTCCTATCTACTACCACAATTTTCTTGTGTTAAATTGCAAATTCCACCCAACTTTCTATAAAACAACTAGAAAAGTACCTATTACGTGCCAGAATAGATGGAAAGTGTGTTGAGCTGGGAGTGAGGTGATCTAACTTCTAAGTCTTTGAAGTGCTACTAACAAGGTGTGTGAACTCCTCCCTTCTTTTCCATCAAAAGGTGGGACTTATTATTTATTACATTTATTAAAACAAAGAGTCTAGATAGGATGATTCACCATGGGCTTTAGTGAGCTAAGTACTTACTTAGAAGGAATTGTACTTCTCTGGGAACTCTTCTAGTTTAAAAGAATCTTTAAATTTTAAAAGCTTTCATGGAAGAAGAGCCAGTAGAACATTGGTTTCATCACATTCACCATATTCATACGAATAAGTTTCCTGTTTCTCTGTGTGTAGCAAAGCTGTTGGGATGCCTTCCCCTGTATCTCCAAAGCTGTCGCCAGGCAATTCAGGAAATTATTCTTCTGGGGCCAGTAGTGCTTCAGCAAGTGGTTCTTCGGTGACCATTCCACAGAGGATCCACCAGATGGCAGCCAGCTATGTTCAGGTTACGTCCAACTTCCTCTATGCCACCGAAATTTGGGACCAAGCCGAGCAGCTTTCCAAAGAGCAAAAAGGTAGGAAGGTCAATGGAGAGACTTTGAAGGTTGAAATTGTCAAAAAGAGCTTTTATGATCCAGTTAAATAAGTGTCTGATCTGCATTTAGTTTATTATGCAATCGAGAGTTGATGATAATGACCATTGCTTACCAATCATACTGAATGTACTGAATTTGGTGAAAAAATACCTTTCACTGTACTGGTGACACAGACTAAACTAAACACAGTTTTTGGTCTAAGACAAATAGGCCTTTGTTTTGGCACATTAAGGACAGCGCCAGTTATAAAAGTAATAAAAATATATGCTGTTAGGATGGGTGACAGTAAGTTTGACTTAGGCGTAGGATTACATGCAGACATTTTGTACACAGGAGATAGTTAATATGTAAGAAAGCACATTTGGCAGCTCGTGGCTGGCCCAGTCACAGGAGCATGCGATTCTTGGTCTTCAGGGTCATGAGTTTGAGCCCTGTGTTGGGTGTAGAAATTACTAAAAGAAAAATAAATAAAACTTTAAAAAAAAACACATTCATACTGGATTTTTAGGTCTATTGAAAAACTTACATGGTAAAAGAGACTATAAAATAAATTATTTTCTAGCATTATTCAGTTTTAGGTTATTTGAGACTTTGTACCTTATTTTTGTTATGTCCCAAACTAAGAACATTGAGAATTATAACATATTTAAAGGTCCTAGGGAAGAATCACCATATTGTACCCTGAAATTAATATAACAGTGTATGTTAACTATACTGGATTTTAAATTTAAGAAATAATAATAAAATACTAGGGAAAAGTACTATATAAACACCATAATATTTTCATAGCTTTTATTAGCAAATATGGCAAGTGTGGCAACTATTCAGGTAGATCCTTTGTAGACCAACACTCCCATCAGTCAGTCAAGTGTCTTTCTGTCACAATGCATTTAAATATTTATTATATAAACAGGTAATCAGATGAAGATGAACGATTCCTATCCCTAAAGAGGGATAATGGGAAGAGAAAGGTAGAAGAGGAACCCCAGCATCAAACATGAAGTTGTGTTTCTTAAAATCCAATTTTTTCTTAAAATTTTAAATACTGTCAGTGTTGCTCAGGAAAGGTTACAAAGCCAAAATTCTTATTAAGTCACTCCTGCTTTACTTTACATTTTTTCTCTCTGATAACAATTTTCCAGCTTCATTTTTCCTTTTTTAAATCCTCTTCTTTCATTTTTACTTTTTTGCTTGGTACTTTTAAAATATTGACTAAAGGAAAGAGGATGATATAATGAACCCCTGTGCACCTTGCACTCAACTTCAGCTTTACCAATACAGTATTTTGCTAATCTTACTCCATCTCTTTCTGACTCCTGCTTTTCTTTGCCCCTGGAGTATTTTAAAGCAAACAACAGATATTATAACATTTCACCCCAACATACTTTGGTATATGCATCCTTGAGTGATAAGGACTTTTCAAAAACATGATCACCGTGATCACTTTAACCCGGTCATCAAAATTAATAGTACTTCCTTTCTGTCACCTAATACCTAGTCTACCATCCAGTTTCCCTTTTGTTGCAAATATGCGGGTTTTGGGTTTTTTTTTTTAAAGACAGCTCCATTTGTTTCCAACAGAGTCCACACACCCATTGATCAGTCTCCCTCCTCTATTTTTTGGTGTTTTTGGAGGTGGGGCACTGTGCCATTTATGTTGAAGACAAAATGACACATATTCTGGATTTGACTGATTCCTTCTTCATGGTATCATTTAGCTTGCTCCTCTGTCCCCCATATTTCCTTCATACTGATTAGTTACATCTTGAGACTTGATTAGATTCAAGTTCATTATTTTAGATAATACTTCATAGGTGGTGCTCTTGATTTCCTATTATAGCATATTACAGCATGAGGTATGTAATTAATGGTTATCTCTTGTTTAGTGTTATTAGGATTTGACCATTGATTGAATTCAGGTGGTTTTAGCCTCAGTTTGATGTAAGATTCCCTATTAAACTTTAACTTTTTTTTTTTTAATTTGCTTTAATGTTTGTTCATTTTTGAGAGAGAGACAGAGTGTGAGTGGGGGAAGGGCAAAGAGAAAGGGAGACACAGAAACCGAAGCAGGCTCCAGGCTCTCAGCTTTCAGCACAGAGCCCAGCACGGGGCTCAAACTCACGAACCATGAGATCATGACTTGAGCTGAAGTTGGATGCTTAACCAACTGAGCCACCCAGGCGCCCCTCAAACTTTAACTTCTGTTTTAACATCCATTGATGGTTATTATCTATATCCATTATTCCATTAGGAAATAGGAATCTGTCTTCTGATATTCCTTCTGCATTTTTTAGGTGGCATTCTATAAAGAAGACCCTTTTTTCCTCACTGTTTGATTGTGTCTTGTGTTGAGTAGGGCCAAGTCTTCATCATGAGAATGACTCCATTTTCTCTGCACATGTAAAAACTCTTTACCATCTGAGTCCTGCATCCTTCTCTGTCTTCTCCCAAAATTGCATCGGGATCAGATGTTAGGGCACTTTCGTTCCGTCCTCCTCTGCACCCACCTCACATCCACATCAACCTGTATTTGTTCACATAGGAAGAATCCTTTCATTTCCATCCCTTACATTTTTAAACTATACTGTCTGAAACATGGGATTTAGTTTATCACTGTTGCATGGTATATGATTGCAGCAGAAAGTTTGGATACAGGCTGTCATAAATATCTAACCTCACAGGAGCTCTTACGGGGAAACATGCACAGAACATCGTCCTTTTTTGTACCACTTGCTTGTTACACAAAAACGGTAAACAGAGACTGTTTTGAGTACATCGTAGCACTAGGTCCCCATTTTAGTAGTGTATACTGCATACTAGCAATTGATAATTTCCATTAGTGGAATTCTGCTTTTATGTATAACACTTAATGCCTAACCATACAGTCTGTTGGAAACGTTTCATGACTTAGAGAAAATAATGTAGCTTGAAAGACAGAGACCATGGGATGGATGGTTTGTTCTAAAACGTGGATGGTCATCATTTTAATGCAGGTGGGAATCTTTTTTTTGACTTCCTATGAATACTGTTTTACAGTCTAGACCAAACTTTTAAAGCAGTGATTGGGGAGAGCATGTGTATCATTTAATGACTCTTTTTGGTTTTCTAGAATTCTTTGCTGAACTGGATAAAGTGATGGGCCCTCTCATCTTTAATGCAAGCATCATGACAGACCTGGTTCGATATACCCGGCAGGGACTGCACTGGCTTCGCCAGGATGCCAAGTTGATATCTTGAACTGAACACATTCTCGTTGCCTCTGATTTTCTCCACAACACTGTGTCACATCACGAAGGAAAACTGCCATAACATGCCACCTAGTCGACACTAAGAATGAGGAATGGTTTTTTCCTCCCTGGTTCATGTGTTGTTGTTATTTATAACCCAAAGCCATGATGTCAGTTGACCCCTTTAATATTCCCAATATGGAAAATTATTTAAATGTTTTTAAATCTGCAGCACATTGCTAAGACGGTTTCGGTGATCTGTAATAAGATTGAAATTCCAGCTGCAATTCATAACTAATCAATTGAAATCCTATTTATTTTAATTTTTTTTAAGTTCCCAGATTGGGGCTAGTTTAAAACTTAATTATTTCTGCTTATGAATTTACTCTGTTGAAAATTTAGCCTAAGTTTAATGTAGGCGTTTTTATTTATATACTTTTGGGAGCTTTGTTACCTAATGTCTTTTTGTGGTAGCTCTTCTAAGAGTAAGAGTTGGTTCATCTAAAACGTGGACGTGTTCTTTCTGTACCTACTACCTGATATTATTTTAAATTGTAACTACAGTTTTCTTGCAGAATTTATACTTAGTATTAAGGATATTCTTCTACACATGAAAATCATTTAAATATGAGAAGATGACATTCTCCAGAGAGAAGATGAAATGTGTCTGATTCGGTATGCATTACTTCCGGAACTGTGAATGTGTGTTAATAACACTATAGCAATCACAAGGTGACTATAGCTTGCATTTAATGCATTACAAAAGAGGGCAGGTAAACTTTCTAGGAGACGGATGTCGTGTGAAGGGTTTCATAAAAGGACAATCTTGAACTTCATGGATTTTGCTAAAACCATGTGTTCTTTTTTGTTGCTAATAACTTGACGGTTTTGAAACAGAGTTAAGTTACTGAGGGACAAACAATGATCCAGCTCCCGGGGATGTTGCCTGTATCTCTTTCGGTGATGGTGTTTGAAGGGTTAAATCTCTCTTCAGAATTCTTATTTGTAAAATGTTTTTGCCACACTAGATTGTGATGCTCTCATGGGAGCATGCAGTGACTAATGCAGGAATGGGCTGGAGCTTTGCTGTGTGTGCTTTTGCTGTACAACTTATAGTTTATAATGCCTGAGGTAGAGATGACGTTCTCCTTTTAGACTTGTCTTGTATTGACTGCCTTTGTATTATGAGGGCCCCCTCACCAATGATTTGTGTTTCCAATGGGATCAGAAAATTCACACTAGAAAAGTATCTAATTTAGTTCAATGTTAGCTCTCTTGGGAAGGGGAGGGGAACAGGGGTAGAGCTTAAGAAGCCAGCTCTGTAAGAGTTGTGTATCAGAGTACCTTCCCTGTAAGGTGCATATAGGCGTTAAAAGCGAGAAACGTACCGTCTGTCATGCCCCTTTCGTGCCCCTATCATGTCTGGTGTGCCTTAAATCTTACCTTTGAATGAAACCTTTATGGATTGTTTACAGATGAAGTTTTACGCTAGGACCAGATCACCCATGTGGTTGGTCTTCAGCAGTAATAATGTTAAATTCTCTTTACTTTTTAATCTTCCTTTAGGGTCACATAAAGATTAATTATTTCAGAAAAGCTAATGCTTTGGTACATGACTTAGTCTAACCTGTTGGGTAATGCTGCTTCAAAAAATAGTTTATCCTTTCCCCATTCCAAAAATGAATCCATCCAATCAGAAAAAAGGATTGCCCTGCTATTTACAGATGATTGCTAAGGTTTGAAGTGGGAAAGACGGGATAGAAAATCTCGCAAGCCCAGTGGTGCAGTGAGTCCTCTGTGTTTGAGTCTTTTTTACACTCATTTCTGAAGCTAGTGAACCCTCATTGTCCTGTGGTTCAAATTTATAGAGCGTTTTAACTGTTTTGTACCTCGGGTTGTTTTTGCATGTCGCTGAAGATCGGAATCTAGAAATTTGGTTGAATTTAACTTTTTTCCCTTAGAGAAGTTGCCTCTGAAATCTTTCTGACTTCATCTTAGTATGTTTTAGGAACAGTTTTCCTTGAGAGGACGACTTCTCAGTGATCTAGGGTAGTTATTGAGAAACTCACCCCTGTTAATCAAGTGGTTGTATGTCCTGTCCTTCTCTGATTGCTCTTACTCTGATTCCTTAATTTGCAGTGATGTCTTAGAAAGGGATTAAGTGTCCTCTGAGCGTTTATACTTTTCAGCAACAGCAGCCAGCTGGGTACCTCTGAATTCCAGTGTGTTCTAATCTCTTGTGTGTCCTGAAAGGCAGCAGGAGTGTTTCTGGGGTCACACTGATACTTGGTTAAAATATAGTTTCCTGCATGTTTTCTGGTGCTGCTCTAAGTTAATTCTCTCTCTGTAAAACTGTTCATTCTTAGAGAATGAATTTTTCAAGCTTTTCATCGTGGAGGGATTTTTCCCACCAGGTGGTAATGGGCAGTGGATCAAAATCGTATCCTAAATAATTGAATTTTTAATGTAATAGTCTGTGGAAACACCACTCCCTTCCCTCTGTGTCCATCTCCTCCAAAGTTGTCTGTGTCTTCATCCGCTCCAGCACAGACTTTGGACTCCTTTATAGGCCACCGTTCCTCCTTCCTCAATAGGTGTCTTCACTGTTCTGTAACCATTTAAACCTGAATTTGACAAGTGGCTAAAAACTTACTTCGTCTGAGACTTGTACTTAATATATAGTTAATTATAGAAGTAGCAACTATTTAAAAAAACTCTATTGACTGCTCTTTAAGACCACACTTGTATGCCAGGAGGCAGCAGCCTACACCATTGGACTCTTCACAGGCATCCAGTGGACAGTGGATGAAGTTGTCACATGGTAGTTTTGCCCAGCCTGGGCTGGGCTGTGGGGAACACTCCCCTCCAGGTGATTCAAGCTTCCACAGTCCAGCCCGGGGCCAGTCTGGCTGGGGAGCATTCAGCCCATTTCTTGCCTCAGGGCCACCTTTTCCTGGGCAAGTAGCCAAGAACTAACTTTATAAGAAATGAGTACTTCAGATCAATCTTCAGCTATAGTTGCTGAAGAGTGGAGAAGCTTGACCATCACGAATTTAATTCTCCAACGTAAAAGCAGTGTAGAGTAATGTGTGCACGTGCCCACAACATGCCTGTGCTCCGGGTAGCTCTCGCACTGGTGGATCCATAGGCATCTGGGCTGCGCTTTGCATTCACTTGTGGCTTTATTAGATTCACTGTTGTTGTTGTTTTTAATTGTTGTTTTTTTCATTTTCTTAAAGAAAGGTTTAATCAGCTAGATCAGACAAGCATCATTTTGTACTTAATGACAGAAACTTTGGGAAATTATATTCACTGAGTGAGCTTGCATTGTGAAGCAAGAGCCTACAAAAGGCACCTGTTCTAAACGAAAGTTCTGGTTCTGGAGGCTCGCAGCACTCTGGAGTTTCAGAGCAGCCAGTGGTTGCTCCAGTCAGTGATGCCTGATTGTGTAGAGGAGAGGTACACTGTGCACTCTTCCTAGGCGTAAGGGTATGCAACTTTGGATTTTAAAATTATGTACACATACACACTTTATATATATGTATGTATGTATGAAAACATGAAATTAGTTTGTCAAAAATGTGTGTGTTTAGTACTTTAGCTTAGTGCAACTATTTCCACATTATTTATTAAATTGATCTAAGACACTTTCTTGTTGACACCTTGAATATTAATGTTCAAGGGTGCAATGTGTATTCCTTTTAGATTGTTAAAGCTTAATTACTATGATTTGTAGTAAATTAACTTTGAGAATATATTTGAGCCCTTCTGTAGTATAATAAGGGCTCTTACAGGGTGGGAAGGATTTTAATTTTCCAGTTGCTAATTGAACAAAATGGCCTCATTATGTATTTTGAATTATAGGAGTTTGCCTCTGGGTCCCAGGAACATCTGATGGGAATGACTGTTTCAGGCAGATTGTGATGATTTTTTTTAAACCTAAGTAAATCCAGAAGCAAAGCATTTCATGTTCATGTAGACTCCTAAACTCATATTCCCTAGTTATGTGGAACACAGATTTCATTTCAGTTTTCATGTATTTACATGTTGGAGAGGCAGACTTTTTTTCCAATAATAAATAACATTGCACATCTAAGGTTGCTATTCAGTAAAATAAATAGAGATAAGTGTCAAATTATTTGGAATATGTAGTGACAAGAGGCCAGTGTTTTTTGTGAGCTTGTCTTTGACATACTCCGTAACGGAGAAATTCAGTTTAGACATCGAGACCCTAGAACCAGGCTGGCAAGTGACAGGAAGGAAGTTAGTAGTAGTACGTAAAGCAGATGCTGATTCTGTTCAGTTGAACTATATGGTTAATTAAAGTCACTGCTCTAGAAAAGCAACAGAAGAATATCTAAATCTCTTCTTTTTGATGGAATCTGGTTACAGAATATGGCATTAGAGTTAAGTCTAAACCGAGTCTTACAGATCTTTAAGCATCCTAAAATAGCAGCCTAAAGTAATCATCACATAATGAAGTTGACTTTCGGAATGTCATCATTGACCTCTCCTTGCCACCATTGCTCAGCTAAGCATAAATTGCCATTCTTAAAAAGAAGCAAACAAAAAAGCTTCCTAAATGAGCATGGAAAAAAAGCTCCCACCCAGAAATTCTAGTAATATGCAGTTTTTGACCTGTTACTGTTTCCACGTGGGGTTTCTTTTCAGCTTTCAACCACTGGAATTTTCTACTGGCTATGTTTCTCTCTGGAAAATATGTTTGGAAATGCTGCCTTTCAAATCAATGCCATGGTTATCCATACTGTTGAGTTTGTTGTTACTGTTCAAGAAGTGTCCCCCTTTTAAAACTTTATGCACACACCTGGCAAATCACTGACATGAGCGTTCAACAGTACTGGGGTTTGGGTGGGGGGGGCGGGGCTCACCAACAGAGCTGGCCCGGATGGCAGTGCCTAAAAAGGCACTACTTTTGAGGACCAGATGTGAGGTAGGTTGGTTAGCACGGTTATGAAAATTTCTATCTAGCCTCCGTTTTGAATGGTTTTAAGAAATTTTGTATATGGAGGATGGAAATGCTTATATATTTATTGAATCCTTTTATCTTATTTGACATTAAAATTATTTGGTGAATAACGGTTTGATATTTGGGGAGGGTTTTGGAGGGGAAGCAATGCCGCTGATAAAAAGCCTTGTTGATTTTGCAGAAAGGTACTGTTAGTGTCTGATAGGATGCCTTTGTTTTGTACATGATCCAAATCTTTGTTTTACATTTCTTTTATCCAAAATATTTAAGCATCTGACATTTTCAACCAAAATTTCAATTATATACTGTGATTTTTATTTGTTGCAATACATTAAAATTTCAGAGGTACTTTGGGGCTCAAAAGCTAGGATTTCTAAGTATGTGCATTTCACATAATAAAGCTGTTAATGGTGAGCAAAGTATTATATACTAACTAGATTTTTCCACATCTGTATAGTATATTATATGTATTTTGTGGTATTGAGATTATAGAAAGTTTAGAGTGTCAAACATGCGTTTAATGTGTATTTTTAAACAAATTTATGGCAATTAAAATATTTGGAGACAAGGGTATCACATTTCAATTTGTAAAGATCTTTTTAACTCTACTGTGTCATTAAGATGCTTTGTATAATGCCAAACCATAGCTGGAGAAACTAAGTTTAATAAATATCAAATAGATTTTCTGTATTAAAGTTTATAAACACTGTGCTCTTTAAACTTCTTCAACTCTTACTCTGCCTTTTCATGTAATTTCTCTTTTTTTTTTTTTTTTTTCAATGTTTATTTATTTTTGGGACAGAGAGAGACAGAGCATGAACGGGGGAGGGGCAGAGAGAGAGGGAGACACAGAATCAGAAACAGGCTCCAGGCTCCGAGCCATCAGCCCAGAGCCTGACGCGGGGCTCGAACTCACGGACCGCGAGATCGTGACCTGGCTGAAGTCGGACGCTTAACCGACTGCGCCACCCAGGCGCCCCTGTAATTTCTCTTTTGTAGCTTAGTGTCTACTGCTTCTCTGCTTGAAGAGTCTGGTCCCCTAGTCCGGCTCTCCTTTTCTGATGACAGAAATTCTGAACTTGCTGGCCATGCATCCTTTGCGTAGATCACAGTTCACCCTGCTCCAGTAGAACTCAGAAAAGTCTTTTCTGCTGTTCTTGGGGGCTTGGGTTTTATTGTTTTATTAAACTAGATTTTTTTCTTCCAGTTCTGCCTCCTTTTCAGTCATAGACAGACTTGGTCCCATCGTCGGGCAGTAAGTGCCGACACTGCCCATGTCTGAGGCCTTGCTGAAGAGTTCTGACCTGGAGCGAAGGGCTGGGATCCAGGACCACAGCTTGTGAACTTGCCAAGGCTGATCCTCTGGCTCTTACGAAACTTTTCTCTTGCAGCCTGCCATTGTGTTCTTTATTTCTTACATGTTCACTTTCACTGTCCTTTCCAGATTGAGTAGTCTGTTACTAGGCAATGTTGGGTTTTTCTGTAGCATACAAAATGAATCCTTTTTCCCCTCAAAAACTTGAATTTGAGACTGAAAATTTCAGTTTGAGACGTTTAATAGTATACATAGAAAAATAAACTCTAAATTGACAAGTTTAGTTAAGCTTATCTACATAACATTCTAAGAAGAAACGGAGACCAGTTTAAAGCATATATCTGTCTTTAAATATTAAAAACACAAAACTGCTTCACTTAAGTGTCTCCAGCCAAAATGCAGTTCATCAATATTCCATAGAATGGAGCATTGTGTAGGTGAATGCTGTCCTCTTTTCCCCCGGTGTGTACGTCATTCCTGGGCCACACTTAGGGAACAGCGTCTTTTTCTTAAGGAAAAGAAAAGGTGGTTTTTAAGACAAAGGTTTAGCAGTGCCCAGAGACATGTCTTCTGTGTTTCCTTCCTCTCCTGGCTCTATCTAACCTCAGGATAGACTGCAGAAAGGAAAGGCACCACCTTTCATGCTAACTTTGTTGAGCTGTTCTTGGTTCTCAAGTCCTGAGGGATTCTCCATGGAGCTCCCGGCTACAGCCCAGGCAGTCGCCTCTCCCAGTTTTATTCTTAGATCTGCGTGTGTGCTCTTCTGTCCTCTGCCCTTCTCCCAAGTTTTTGGAGTTACCTGCACAGCCTCGTGATACACTCAGAATCGTCTCTGCAAGAGGATCCGATGGGCCTGAGGGAAACCCCTCTCCAAAATGGAGTCATTCTCCGTGGCCTTCTCTTTGTTGAACTCGGTTCCAGCATGGGGGAGCCATCTACCTGTAGGGCAAAGACCAGTAAAGCTCAGGCGTGGAAGAGGTGACCCCTTTCTGTACACCTTGGGAGAATGCTCACCGCCAGGATGCTGTAGACTCAGAGCAGAGGGACTTTTCCTCAAGGGCTGAGTCTGGTTCTCAAGTTCGGCCTACAATCCCCCGCCCCCCCCGCCACACCCACCCCTCCACACCACCACAATCCCTGTACACCCACTTCTTACCTGGTCCAACAGCAGCAAGCAGATCATGAGCACCGCAAAGAGTTTGAGATGCCACATCTTGACAGAGGGAGGCTGTTGGAGCCTGAAATCGGGGGGCAGTTCCCACTTCCTTTTATAGACTGAAATTCACCACTTTTATGGTTGCCAGGTGAGATGGGGGCAAAGTTTATATTTGCAACCACGGTCGATGTAATAAGTTAATGTCTACCAGAGGAATGTGCTCAAGGCCTGCCTTTCAGGCACGTTGTATTTACTGATCCCTCATTTGGACTTTGAGTGATTATGTTACTGGCTTGGACGCTATTACCCATTTTACCAAAAGCACCACCCTCTCCTTCCCTTTGAAAGCCACGTGAAGCCACTGAGGGAAACCAGGCACCTAGCCACATTTTGATTCCAAAATAGCTCAGTGAGGTCACCGTAATCAAAATAAAATTCTAATAGTGAGGTCTTCAGAAATAGTGTTGACCCCTTTTCAGACTTGTCTAGGAAAGAAGCACCAGTCTATCATGTTGCAGGCAATTGGATAAGGCCCTTAGCTCCCTTCTTTGGGAAGTTGCTTCAGCACATGTGATCTAACAGTGGCCCCAGATCCCCCTTTTGTACAGATGGACTCTTATCCAGTTATCTGCTCCGGATCATCCCACTAGAAGAATGGACCCAGCTGTGGCAAGTTCAAAGTCTGGCCTACCTGCCTTTTCCCAGGGGAAGGGCAATCAAGACTGATGTGGGACTTACTTGAACTATGGGTGAATAGAATGAATGAGTATAGGTGGTTTTGTTTTTAAAAATATGAATGAGTTCTTAGCAGGGGTCCTAAATCAGTGGGATTGATTGATGGTGGTGACGTATGACAGCAATCCTGGAATTACAGGCTTTCTGCCCAGTAGGTGACTGGGATCATCTGCAGAGCATAGCCTTCTAGCAGCCTCAGGGGAGCAGGCCTAGGGCTGAGATATTGCCAAAGCACAAAACGTCCATCAGCTTCCGTAGGAACAGCTGCAGATTGCTAGAACAAGAAAGTGCGTGTACCTAAGTCATGAGGTGTTATGGGTACTCCTCAAATGACATGGGCATTTTGATAAATGTGGGGGAAAGAGCTGTAACTTATGAGTAAGATTGATAGGACTTCAGATCCCTCCTATGACCTGGAAGGTTAAGCCAAGACAGATGTAACAAGATTCCTTGGTGTCTCCCTAAAAACTTGGCTGATACGGGGTCCCTGGGTGGCTTAGTCGGTTGGGCAACCGACTTCAGCTCAGGTCATGATCGCACAGGTCGTGAGTTTGAGCCCTGCATTGGGCTCTGTGCCGACCGCTCAGAGCCTGGAGCCTGCTTCGGATTCTGTCTCCCCACTTCTTTGTCCGTCCCCTGCTCACACATTGTCTCTGTCTCTCTCAAAAATAAATATTAAAAAAAAAAAAAAAGCTTGGCTGATACCTCTTTCCAAGGCCCTTATCATCAGGATGGGTATTTGGTTTGAGGTTGCCTGTTCTGCAAGGTAAAGTGGAGGAGAGGCAGAACAGCAGAAGATAGGACAGCATAGATGCCAATCGTCTTATTGAGGGAGCAGAGGGTGGGAAGATGGACCTCAGAACTGGAGCTAGGGGAGTGGGGTGTGGCCACAGATCTGACGGTCCTGGTCCCAGTCCACTGATGACCGTGCAGCCAGGCCCCGAGGGAGACACCACTACTTGCACTTTAGGAACTTGAAGAAACAGACTAGCTGGTTGCTCCTTCCCCTTAGGCCTGAGCTTGGATGTTGAATCAGCCCAGGTAGGGGCTTAACCAGGAACCTCTGTGGAGTGGGGAAGAAGCTATGTGATGACCTAGTGAACATTGGGTAAGAACACAAATCTGATTAGATAAGCAAAAGACTGACAACGTGATGTCCTAGAGACAGGTCTGTGGCCTCCGTGCCAGCCTCCCCTTAAAGAGCATGATCTGCCAAATGGGATTTGGAAACTGCTAGTTCCAAACATGGTTTCTCCTCATCTTTCATTTCTGCCTTCCTCTACTCCAAGCAAAATCAAACTAGCCAATTCCCCAGGCAAGGAAAAAGCCTGAGGGTCCATTGTGTACAGGGGGATAAAGTCTTATGTATCATAATGAGTGTGACACCACTGCAGAAGCCTTTGGGATTCAAGCCTCAATCTTGTTTGCCACCTCCCCTCCCAAGAGGAAAGTCCCATCAGTTCACTGCCCATGGAACTTTTCCCGGTTAGGAAAAGTATTCCAAAATGTGCCTACATTACCTCTGTAGTTGTTTAAGTTAAACATGGAGCAAAAATCAAAGTTTGAAAAGGAAAGTGGCATCTGGACAGCATGAAGCTGAAGTGACAGCCATTGTCCACAACCATCCCATAGCCCTTGAATAGCTGTGAATGCCTATTCCTGAAATAAATAAAAATAATCAATGGGCTCTGTACAGTCAAGTATTTGCTGAATGAATAAGCATACAACTACATCTTCCTCCAGCAGAAAGGTCTAAGCAGCCTTTAACAATCTCAGCCATAAAGAGAAAACAATGCTTGGCTGGGAGGCAGGAGCCTGGGGTCTGGGTTAACTGACCAGTGGTCAGTCCTTTCCCTTTGAGCTTCAGTCTCTTGTTCTCTCGGTGAGATGGGAGGAGATCTGAGACCTCTCAGCCACTGACATTTGGGGGGGTTCAAATGATTAATTTACAAGAAGAAAATGAGAAGCATGTTGGATAGCTTATAGCTCGGTAACTCTGATTACAATTCCCAGGGATTTTCTGCTGCTGAGGTAAATGCCGAGGATGAAATGAGAGAAAGAGGGTGTAGCTACATGAGCAGTTTGAAACACATTCCAGATGGAGAGGAGACCATTAGGGCTTGGCCGTAACTGGAGACTTTTTTGCTGTCCCTGAGCAGGACATGTCTAATAAAAAATGAAAGACTCTGAAATGGAAAAACTTTTCCAGGTAAAACTTCAACAAAGGGTCAAAGTGTATTTGCTTTTTTGCTGGCTGGAACTGGCACAGACTTCTGGCCCTGCACTAGGTAGGCCTGCATCTCGAGGACTTTGTTGGCAAAGCGGAGTTCACTTCGCTGCATTCTACAGCCCAGAGATAAGAGCCCTTGTGGGGGCGGGGCAGTGCTGAGGAAAAGAAGGGCTAGATGAGTTAAGTGGTTGTGCCCTGGAAGCAGAGGACTAAGCCACAGCCAGGGCTGGAGGCTCCAAGTGGGTGGGTTATAGGCATTAAGGCCCACGGCAGTGGTCCCCTTCTTCCTTAAGAGACTTTAAAAGTTCTTTTCTTTACAGTTCTCTGCAGATAGAATGGTCTCCAAAATAATCCCAGGTCCCAGTATAGTAGCACTGAGCTATGATAACTCAACACATCCCCACACACACCCCTTTAACCCACCGTCCCCATCACCCTGCTACACAGGGTTCCATGCCCCCCCAGCTTAGAGAAGGAAGAAGCCCTTTGGTGAGAGACAGCCTTCTGGCAGCCTTTAATAATTTTATTCAAAGCAGAACTTCAGTAAAAGATTGTAGCAGGGTCTTCTCAGAGCATTCCTGGGATAAAAAGGATTCAGACCCAGACTCAGGGCCTGGTCTGTGCTGAAAAAGGGTTAAGTTTACTTTTAAGCTGTTATCTTTAAAGCAGTCAAGGAACCAAGAAGAAATAACATCTTGGGGTAAAATGGAGCCAAAAAGATGGGAGTGGGTAGCCATCTCCCCAAGGAAGTTTGAGGCTAGTCAGAGGGAAGAGGACAGGTTACTGGCCCATCAAGGCAGTGGCCCTCCCCTGGTGCCTGAACCTGTTGAAACTAAATAAAGTGAAGGAGGGGTACATTGACACCTTCAGGTCCACAGCTGCATCAGATTGTCAATAGTCTAGGACCCAAATACACAGCAAGTCCCAGGAACAAATTTGGACAGAGCCCAGGAAAACTGGACGTTTGGTGAGGCAATTTTCATCACATAGCTGTCCTTTGTTAAGCCTGCCAGACACCTGCTTAGCTCTCATCTCACCATTACAACCCTATGGCTTTATATTAACACATTATTTTACTGGCAAAAAGTTCAAAGCTCAGGGATGCAGATTTCTTGCTTGTATCATACAGTGAAGAAACACAGGTTAAAGGGTATGCGCCCCAGTTCACTAGACTCAGAGGTTCTTTATCCTGCCACACAATCCAATTTCTATTAGCGTTTTTTGTTTCTAAGTATTTTAATTCTGGTTCCTAAAAGGCAAGAATAATTGTTAGAATAAAAGAGGGGCAACTGAGTGGCTCAGCAGGTTAAACATCCGACTTTAGCTCAGGTCATGATCTCACAGTTTATGATTTCAAGCCCCGCACTGGGCTCTGTGCTGACAGCTCAGAGGCTGGAGCCTGCTTTGGATTCGGTGTCTCCCCCTCTCTCTTTCTCCCTACCCCCTCACACTCTGTCTCGCTCTAAAATAAACATTTTTAAAAAATAATAAAAAGAAAAGAAGGAGAAAAAATACAGCCTGGGCCAGAAGCTGAACTACACTGGGAAAGTTGCTGCTCTGGACCAGCAGGAAGTGTCCTAAGAAGTGAGAAAGTTTCTAGAAATGGAGCAGGGAACCAGAAGCATGTAAACTACCCATACCTACCTCTACCATCTCCTGGTGAAGGGAAAAGGGCCTTTCTACTAAAAAGAGAATTCAAAGGCTCTAGAACAAGAGTAAACTTTTCAATAAAAGGCCAGAGAGTATTTTAAGCTTTCTGGGCCATATGTGATTAAAACCATTAGCAGCCTGGTACAAGAACAGGCAATTTGCTGACACCAGCTCTAGGGGCCAAGTGGTGATCTCACCCCTGCTTTTATAGCTGACTTCCCCTCTGGCTAAGGAAGGCCTGTCTTGGGAGGAAAGGCAGTCTAGCATGGCTTTAGAAGCCTTAGTGTCAGAATCTACCATCATTGGTTGTGTCATTTAGTCAAATTACTTACTCTCATTGTGCATGTGTCCTCATCTGCAAAATGTGTGCAATAATGATAATTAAAAAAAAAAAAAGGCAGGTGTGAGGTTTAAAGGCACATGAAGGGCTGAGTATGTGACACACCGTAATTACAGTAGTGACCAGATCTTACTGTTATTACGGGAGCAGACCCCTGGCAACCCACGGTTCACAAATGATCTTCAGGAACAGCTGCAGCTACTTTCTCGTAGATTACAGAACAAGCACTGAGTCAGATCCTTCACCAAACTCACTAGAGAAACTGTTTAGGACTCATGCCAGGAAGGGGAGTTCACGAACTTGAATATTAGCAGTCACATCCAGGACTTGCTTACAGAAATGGAAAATGACAACGGTGCAGTCCATAAGAAGTTTATTATGTCTTCAAGACAGTACAGTGTCGACTCCTCTCCCAGAGAAGGGCTTTCAGACGAAGGGAACCATTATCCAGATGAGTGGCTCATTTGTCATTTTCATAAGCAGCCGGATTCTTCCTCTTGGATTTCTCAAACTCTTGGGTCCCCCAGGTATAGACAAGATAAAACCCTACAAACGCTTTAAAAATCAAAAGCGAGAGTAAGCAGTGCACCCATATAAGACACTGGGGTCCCAGTCTTCTTTTCTGACTCACTGCAGGTTCTGCCCTCCTGTCTCTAGTTTCCAAGAAGCCACTTTTAAACCAGATGATGAAGGAAGGTTATATCACACACTCATTTTACAGGCGACCAAAATAAAGGGCCAGCCCAGGAAAATTTGTCACCAGACCTCCCCTATCTCTTGCACATTTTAAATATTTTAATGAGATAATGAAGATAATTCACAGAAACTATGCACATAACGATGCACGTAACAGAAACACGTAAGTGAACACTTCTGTGGTTTTTAGCAAATTCACAATGTTGTGCTAATTTTCATCACTACCTGATGCGGATGTAACACAAACAGTTCCTCGCTACTTAGTGGGTAAAGATGACCTCAGAGGGAGGAGCTGAAATCACACAGGTGACCTTGCACGGGTCGTTTAAGTCGTCTGTGACTCAGTTTACTCATCGGTTAAGATAAGCAGGACGATATACTAGCACGAGGGCTTTCAGGAACACTCAGTGAGAAACCGGGCGTATCCCAAGTTGCGGAGTGCCTGCCCTACCGACAGTGCTCAAGGAAGGGACCCGCTGTTGGGGTGTGATGGAAGTCCAGCCCCCCTACCCGGCCAAGGCACTCACGCGGCAGGACGCGAAGGATGCACGCCCGCGTGCGGCGCAGCACGTTGGGGATGCCCTTGCTGAAGTAGTGCGGGAAGGCGCGCTGCTCGAAGGGTGACAAGCTGTAGGTGATCACATGCCGCATCCGCGTCAGATGCCCAAACTCGCGGCCCATGGTCGTGACGGCGCCTGCAACACCGAGGGTCGACAGGCGCTTGCCTCAGTCTCCGGACGCGCCGCTTCCACCCAAGAGGTCCTCCCCGGCGCCCCCCATCCTTCCCGGCCCAGGCGCCGCCTCCACCCTCCCAGGGGCCACCACGACCGCACGACCGGACCTCACTCCCGCGCGGGGGTCACCTCGCCCTCCACAGCCTCGGGAACCACCAGCCTCCTTCCGTCACTTCCGCTAAGTGGAAGCAGCTCCGGGAGACCCTGAAGTCACTTCCGGGGAATACCATTTTCCTGCCGTCTCCAGGGGGAGGCACCGTTGCTCCCCCTTCTGGAGAAGAGTGGCCGGGTCGGGTGGCCCCGTGGATTGGCGGGGCCAAGCGCCGGCTGCGGACTCCGCGGCGGCCTTTGGGGTCCGTGGACTACCCGCCGACTATCTCAGCCCCTTGCCTCTCCGTGCGACGGCCGGGGCCGAGGGGAACTGAGGTGGAGAGAAAGGGGCCAGCCGGCGTCAAAGGCGCTCCCGCCGAGGACCTATGGGTCCTGCGCCTGTGGAGGGCGCCCTGACGCCCGCCGTGGAGCTTCCCTACGTGACTGTGTGCGCTCTGGTCCGGCCGCTAAAGGGGTTCGGTTCTTTTCAGACCATCGGTGACGAGAATCAGAATCAGTACCAGGAGCTTGCATCCGGGGCTTTTCTCGGCTGCCGCGGTTATAGAATGCACTGGCGGGGCGTAGACTTTCCCTGGGTAGAATAAACACGTTTCCTCAGGTCGCGCCCCAGGAGTCTTCAAGAAGTGGGCAAGCCGTTGATAACCGGCTGTTGATGGCGGTAGGAGGACAGAGGTCACCCCCGCAGCCGCCAGCTTCTCTCCGGAAGCGCTTTCTAAGGCGGGATGCAGGGCGTCTTGTACCTGTTTAGTTCATGGAATTGCCAGCCGTGTGTGTAGTAGGAGTAAGCTGTCATTCAAAGTTTAGGTGTGTTTTATGCGACCCTGCTTACCAGTCATGGGCCGGGAAGGCTTGGCATAGGCAATGAACTTAAAATTTAGAAACAAAATTTGAAACAGTTTCATCAACCTAGGTGCTGCACAGACTGGTTCTCTATCTGTACCAGGAGTGTGGGTTGATTTCCTTCCAGTGTGATCTCATGGGTGGCGCTGGATATGCATCCGTTTCAGCCTCTTGTGGTGCACCTTCGTCCCATTTCTTTAAAACATCATTTCTCACCTAGTCTCAGCTCCAAGGCAAGAACATACGTACTTACATAACAAGAACAAAAACACCTCTCAAATTCTACCAGCATTTGAGTAACAAAAAACAACCTGCAAATATCTCTAAACCTTTCAACCTACATAGGTACAGATGAATATGTAGTTGAAAGTAAAGAATCAAGGTATTATATTCTAAAATTAGTCAAGGTCTGGGGCGCCTGGGTGGCTCAGTCGGTTAAGTGGCTGACTTCAGCTCAGGTCATGATCTCACGATTGTTCTTCGTGAGTTGGAGCCCCACAATGGGCTCTGTGCTGACAGCTCAGAGCCTGGAGCCCGCTTTGGATTCTGTGTCTCTGTCTCTCTCTGCCCCTCCCCTGCTCATGCTCTGTCTCAAAAATTAGCATAAAAAGTTTTTTTAAAGGAGTCAAGGTTAAAGGTGATGTCCATTTTAAAGCATATTGCAGCATTCCAAGTACATATTCTATATGAAGTTCCCTAAGAGAATTGGGCCATCCAATAGTTCTCTGTTCTCTGGGATTTCCATGCCAATTGTGACTTTTTTTCTCTCCAAATCCACATGCAGTAAGTAATTATTCTAAGCACCTGGGAGCCAGAGAGGTGATGAGAGTGAAGGAAGAGCAAGAGTGAACCCAATACCATAAATTGAATACCAACAGGTTTTCGTATCATCATGAATAATTAGCTTTTTTCCGTGCTTTGGAAGTTTCAGCAAGCACCTAGGGAACATTTTAAGAATCGTAATCTCAAAAAAGGGATGGTTTGGGGGCGCCTGTGTGGTTCAGCCGGTTAAGCGTGGGATTTCCACTCAGTTCACGATCTCAAGGTTCGTGGGTTTAGGCCCTGCTGCTCCACGCTCTCAAGGCAGAGCCTGCTCTGGATCTTCTGTCTCCGTCACTCTCTGCCCCTCCCCCGCTCCTCCCCCCTCAAAAATAAACATTAAAAAAAAGTTAAAAATTTTTAAGGGGGAGTTTTAAGGTCATTTCTCAATTTCTGTTGGTCTTTCAGCTTGCATAGGTAGTCCACCTACGCAATGCTAACTTAAGAGGTTTTAAATGAATGCCAGAACAAAAAGGAGAGGAAAGCTAAATCACCAGATACATCAGTATCTAATGAGCACAAATTGGATAGATAGGATGTTATCAGATGTTTGATTCACAGCTGATAAGAATTATCTTCAGGTACCCATCCTTGAGGTCTGATTACAGAATTGACCCTAGCCCACCCACACACCTAAAATTTATTTAAGAGACCAACCTAAACTCTTCCTGGCTTTTAGGAAGAAGACTGGTATGGGGAAATGTATTCCTTGCTAGTTCTTCCAGGCCATGGCGCTTCTCAGCGACTTTTTCCTTTGGTTTTTCTGCTTTTCCTGGCTGTGTTTTCCTATTAGTCTTTGTTCTCGGGCTTCTACAGAAGTTCAGATTGCAGCGGGTGCTGAATGGGAAGCTAAGGCTGAACCTTGGTCCTTGGTGCAGCCTCTAGATGAAAAAGACAGATTGGGCTTCCTTCCTCCTCTCTTCAAGGTTCTGTATAATGGGCAAGGTGACGCCCCTAGGCTGCAGCCAGACTCCAGAGCTTTGCGTTACATGAAGAGACTTTATAAGTCCTTTGCTACCAAGGAGGGGATCCCTAAATCCAACAGAAGTCCTCTCTACAACACTGTTCGGCTCTTCACATCTTATGCCCAGCACAAGCAGGCTCCTGGGGACCAGGTGACAGGTGTGTAGGAGTGGCTTGGTGAATGGGTGGTGGAAAGATGATAAATTAGTTTGCGTTTCGGTTAAAGAAACAGATTGGGTTTGTTCTTTGAATTGCAGTTTACTCTGCATAATATTCAATAACCGAAATCAAATGTGGTACTTGATCTTACGGTTTTAACATCTTCATGGATTAAGGGGTGGTGAGTCTCCTAGGATAGATAGGGTAGAGTTAGAGGGGACTTAATAGCTCTAAAGACTGAGGAGTGTTTTGTTGGAACTCAGCATCTTGTCCAAGGTCACAAAGTCAAGACTGGAAACCCGGTGTCTTGACCTCTCTTTGTTCTTCCCCTTTTACCACTGCTAACCTGGAAATGTGTCTAAAATATCCCCTAGCTATTTACTGCATTAATTGGGATGTTTTCCCCTTGTTTGTTGCTGTCTGTGAGAGGAAAGCTGGAGTCTCCATTAGGAACAGTAGGTCCTCACAACAAAGTGTTAGTCAACAGTCTGACTCAGCACCTTGGTATTGTGTGTGAAAAAGAAGTGCTTTAAAAAAAAATCAAAAAACAAAAACCTAAATTCACTACCTCATGACCAAAACTGTGCTGACCCAACAAGTCAGGTGGGGCTGTTTAAAATATTTTCTTCTTCCTTGATGGTTTTTTATAGTGCTTTTAGAGCCTCGATTATCAATCTCAAGTGTTCGAATTACATGATTAAATTTTCTTCATTGATCCTGTTCATTGGGCTTAGAAAGTCTTCTTAGCAAGCTTGGTGGGGTTTTTTTTGTTGTTTTTTTTCAATATATGAAGTTTATTGTCAAATTGGTTTCCATACAATACCCAGTGCTCATCCCAAAAGGTGCCCCCCCTCAATACCCATCACCCACCCTCCCCTCCCTCCCACCCCCCATCAACCCTCAGTTTGTTTCTCCATTTTTAAGAGTCTCTTATGCTTTGGCTCTGTTCCACTCTAACCTCTGTTTTTTTTTTTCCTTCCCCTCCCTCATGGGTTTCTGTTAAGTTTCTCAGGATCCACATAAGAGTGAAACCATATGGTATCTGTTTTTCTCTGTATGGCTTATTTCACTTAGCATCACACTCTCCAGTTCCATCCATGTTGCTACAAATGGCCATATTTCGTTCTTATTGCCACATAGTACTCCATTGTGTATATAAACCACAATTTTTTTATCCATCATTTGATGGACATTTAGGCTCTTTCCATAATTTGGCTATTGTTGAGAGTGCTGCTATAAACATTAGGGTACAAGTGCCCCTCTGCATCAGTACTCCTGTATCCCTTAGGAAGCTTGGTGTTTTTATGACCGCTTTCTCTCCAGGCACTCGCCAAGAGAAAAATATTTATTAGCTTCTGTATGTTTGGAGCAAATGATTGAGGTTGTGAAATGGAACGATAGTTGTTGTTATTCACCACCAAAGCTGTTGTGATTTTGTGATGATAAAATACCTGCTTGTAGTTGCTGGCAGTTAGTTATGGAAGAAAGCTCTCACCCGCATTTTCTCTGTAACCCCCCCTCCCTCACTTGTTGAGGCTGGATGAAGAGAGGAAGAGAAGGGAGAAAACACTATGATCAAGAATTAATGCTGTGATTTGACTTGCTATTTCGTTTTTGTATTCAAGCACAATTCGTGGGTTGTTTTTCTTCTCAGGAACCGTACCATCCGTGGACCTGCTATTTCACCTGGATCGTGTTACTGCCGTTGAACACTTCATCAAGTCAGTCTTGCTATTTACTTTCAGCAACCCCATTTCTTTTTCTTCTGCTGTGAAATGTGTGTGCAACCTGGTGATGAAGGAGCCCGAGGCTTCTCGCGGGAACCTCCATAGAACTCCATCCTCATTGACCTTTGACTCCCAGTTTGAATTTAGAAAGAAATACAGATGGATTGAGGTGGATGTGACGGCTCCTCTTCAGCCTCTAGTGGCCTCCAACCAAAGAAACATTCACATGTCTGTAAATTTGACCTGTGTGAAAGCCCAGCTGCAGCCCCCTTCAGCACGTGACAGTCCCTTTAACGTGACTCTTCTGGTGCCCCCCTCACTGCTTTTATATCTGAACGACACGAGTGCCCAGGCTCATCACAGGTGGTATTCCCTTCACTATAAAAGGAGGCCTTCCCAAGGTGCTGGCCAGAAGAGAGGGCTGTCTGCCTGTCCCCAGGGAGAAGAGTCAGCTGAGGCTGTACGACCTTCCCGTCATCGGAGAGGTCAGGAGACTATCGGCTTGGAACCTCAGAAGCCTCTGGTTCCAGCTTCTTTCAATCTGAGCGAATACTTCAAACAGTTTCTTTTTCCCCAAAACGAGTGTGAGCTCCATGACTTTAGACTTAGTTTTAGTCAGCTGAAGTGGGACAGCTGGATCGTGGCCCCGCACAGATACAACCCTCGATACTGTAAAGGGGACTGTCCAAGGGCACTTGGACATCGGTATGGCTCGCCAGTTCACACCATGGTGCAGAATATCATCCATGAGAAGCTCGACTCCTCAGTGCCAAGACCCTCCTGTGTGCCTGCCAAATACAGTCCTCTCAGTGTTCTGACCATTGAGCCAGATGGCTCAATCGCTTACAAAGAATATGAAGATATGATAGCCACTAAGTGCACCTGTCGTTGATACTGGGTTCTCTAAACTAAAACCTGGAGCCTCTTCGGCAAAGAAATGCCGTGCACCTCTCTGTGCCTTCAGGAGAAAGTTCCACGTGTCAAATCTCAGTGTAGTATGTCTTGTATAAGGGGGAGCCTGTGTAGATGAGCACATTCTGTGGCATCTATCCGTGGAAAGTGGTAACATCTTCCTGTTTAATTTCCGGGTGTAAATGAACTGTAATTATTTTGGAGGACCCTAAATTTCTTTCCCATGAATGATTTTTTTTTTCTTGACATTGGTATCAGAGTGCAGTAGTTGTAGTTAATGGAAGAATAAACCCCTCTCAGTGGCATAATTTTCTGTGTGTGCTTTTTTCTTTTTTTTTTTTTTAAGGATTGATTTTAAATGGCTCTTGGGGAGGGAGAAGTGTATCTACAAGCTAATCTTAACTTTTTATCTTTTACAGAGTAAGAGGTTAGCTTATCTTACTGGGACTAGAGAGTAAGCATGTAACCCATGACTGTTGGATCAGTGTGATGGATGCGCAATATGTAATTCAGCTCATTAGGCATATAAATAGGGTGGTTCACCTCAAACAAGATAACATTTGTCCAATTTGTTGAAAGGAAATTGCCTTGCAGATTTTTATGAGAAAATGTAAAGATTTTTAACTATTTGTTCCCTTAAATATTTAAAATCTCTGACCTTCCGGAATGAAGTCAAGGAGTGTTTTTTTCCTTTTTGCTCTAAGCTTGGTTTTGCAGATTTCCCTCAGCTGTCATCACTGCACCCCCACAAATTTTTTCCAGGTGGATTTGGGACTTTTGCCACTAACCTCACCTGGCAGTGATTAGGTTACATTACAGAGCAAGCCTTGTTTGGATATGTGGGTTTTCAATAAATCTACCTTGAGGGAGCCCTGGAGATCCATAGTTAGGGCTGTTGGAGTGATTTCTGTTGCAGCATTTCTAACCCCCCTAATCTACCAACCAAAGTAAATCCTAAATGCAGGATGTATTATCATTCGTAGAGATGATCTTTTCTTAGTGATTAGTGCTTAGCCTCTAAGGAAGCCAGCTGAGATTTTGATGGGGATTGTATTGAATCTGTAGATCAGTTTGAGGAGTATTGACCTCTTAATAATGTTAAGCCTTGTAATCCATGAGCATGGGAGGCGTTTGCTTTGATTTAGGTCTTTCTGTACTTGGGAGAGTGTACGTTTTGAACCTGTTACGTTTAAATTCTTTTCTGTTTTACTTATTTACATATTGAGAGAGCAAGTGAGAGTGGGAGGGGGACAGAGGATCTGAAACAGGCTTTGCAGTGACAGCAGAGAGCCCGATGTATGGCTTGAACTCATGAACTGTGAGATCATGATCTGAGCTGAAGTCGGTCCCTTAACCGATTCAGCCACTAGGGCACCCCTAAGGTTAGACTGTAGGTATTCTTGATGTGATTGGGAATGGAACGGTTACATTTATCTTCCTGGTGTGCTATTGCATTCATCTCGCAAGCCTGCACATACATAAATGCTCTTACTTGCTCAAGATTTCTTCATCTGAATAATATTTTTAAAAAATATTTAATGAAAGCTTTTTTTTAAGAAGCAGACTGGGGGCATCTGGGTAGCTCCGTTGGTTGGGTGTCTGACTTCACCTCAGGTCATGATCTCCAGTTTGGTGGGTTCCAGCCCTGCATGGATTGACAGCTCAGAGCCTGGAGTCTGCATCAGATTCTGTGTCTCCCCCTCCCTCTGCCCCTCCCCCACTCCTTCTCTGTCTCTCAAAAATATTTAAAAAAAAAAACTGAAAAGGGAGTTTAAATTGCCCAGTTTCCAACTAACTTTGCCATCTTGTTTAACTTGGAGTCATTATTCTTTTGTAAATGAGGCTGCCAGCCTAAGAGATACATGGTGTTTCAAGGGTTTTGTATCATCTTCTGTCATTGTTGGCAGTAAAAAAATAACTGGCCCAGAAAGGGCCCGAGTAATGCGGGGAATGGGCAACTGCACTTACTGGAAGGTAAGTCTCCCTAAAAGACGACTGTTTTCAAGTGAACCATATGAAATTTGTATCAAAGTATTTGTATAAACTGAGTTATTTTTCCTAGTTCTGTGATTGAGTATGGATGTGGTCTGCATTCTGAAGGTTTAGAAAAGAGGTCATTCTGATAGAAGTTAAGTATAAGACTCAGTGCCAAAATTAGGAGCAGAGAAAAAGTTGGTCATGGTAGGTGAGTTCTAAAGTTGGCTTACTGGGGCACTTGGCTGGCTCATTGAGGGGAGCTGAAGACGTGAGGGTGCCACCCTTGATCTCAGAGTTGTTAGTTCAAGCCCCACACTGAGCACAGAGCTTACTTTAAAGTAAAATGACAGGGGCGCCTGGGTGGCGCAGTCGGTTAAGCGTCCGACTTCAGCCAGGTCACGATCTCGCGGCCCGTGAGTTCGAGCCCCGCGTCGGGCTCTGGGCTGATGGCTCAGAGCCTGGAGCCTGTTTCCGATTCTGTGTCTCCCTCTCTCTCTGCCCCTCCCCCGTTCATGCTCTGTCTCTCTCTGTCCCAAAAATAAATAAATAAACATTGAAAAAAAAATTTAAAGTAAAATGACAATTGACTTGGAGACTGTATTTTGATGGTACAGTTGAGTAAGGATAGCTTGAACTGCAAGTTGTTGTTTTTTTTTTTTTCTTTCAGGCTTTATTTGTAAGTCTAGTTTCTTCATAGGTCAGTGTCAATATTAAGGGAAGATCTATCTGCTAAACTTAAACTTCACAGATTGTCTTCTGCACAGTGGAGGAGGATATACTGGTCTCCCAACTGCCTCCTCCATTTGAAACCTGTTTTTCTTTCATTACTCTTAACAAAAGCTGCTACTTGAGAAAATAAATGAGGAAGGACAACGGTGATTGAAATCTGGAAATTCAAGGATGGGGCTACATCTGCCTTAAATGGAAGCATTGAGCTTTGGTATTTAGTCCAGATGAGATACGAGGTCACCTAATGTGATGGGTGCTCCAGTATGCCCAGGAACAATGGGGCCGGTTTTCCCTTCAGCTCTGAGTTTCCTGCTCTTTATCGGTTTAAATCAACGCCTGTGTTAAATTGAATACTTGGTCTTTTACTAACCAGTTTCAAGGGCAGCAGCCGCTGGACTTGGTTTAGAGCTCAGCTGGGACAGTGTGGGCAAAAATAAAGCTGCTCTGTCGTGGGGTGAAGGAAAAAGTGGGCATGGTTACATAAATGATGAAAGAGAAATGCTCAGAACTTGATTAATATCAAAATTTGAAGTAACCAAGTTTAATTTGTTATTTGGGGGTTGTAAGTTAAAATATAAGTGAAGTGAAATTAAAACCCTTAAAATATTCTTAAAAGTTTTTTTAATGTTTATTTGTTTTTGAGAGCAAGAGAGAGTGCTAGTGGGGGAGGGCAGAGAGAGACAGAGACACAGAATTTAAAGCAGACTCCAAGCTCTGAGCTGTCGGCACAGAGCCTGATGTAGGGCTTGAACTCAAGAACCGTGAGATCATGATCTGAGCTGAAGTTGGAAGCTTAAATGACTGAGTCACCCAGGTGCCCCAAAACCCTTAAAATATTCTTTTAAAGGATGTTAGTCCTCCAAACATCTAAGTATATAGACTGGCTGAATGGATTGATAGAAAAGTAGGCTGTTTGGTCCATTAACTGTTGTCTGAATAGAAGGCAAGAATCAACACAACCAGGAGGTACAGACACTTGATCCTTGACCAGAACTGACAAGTAAAGCAGGTCCTCTGTGTGTTTAATGACTTTGTGATGTAGTTGTCCTTCCCAACTGGACAGGTCCTTAACTGGTTAGACTGGGGCTATTTCAGTAATCACTTAAAGAATAGGATTTTTTAGATGCCTTGACGGTATTTCTTTGTCTTAGTTTAGTGTGTGATGCAATTTGTATGGAAGAATTGAGTAAATATATGTGGATAAGGGTCAGCTGCATTTTGGGCATTTTATTGCTTCAGTGCTGTGTGTACAATTGAGCGTCCTTTATAGATCTGTCTTTGGTGCTGGTGTCTTTCCATGTTGGAATGCTAGGACAGACAGTGTTAGGAGTTCACGGCCTGTGCTGGGGTCATTTTGGCTTTCTCCGAAATAATTAGCTCACTGAATAAATATTTATTGAACACCAGCTATGGGCCAGGTGTGGTGTGTGGTTAAGAACAGAGGCTGATGTTCTCATCTGCAGGAAAAATGTATCATGTACCGGAAATGGAGACTTCCTTGATGACCCTAAATTCCATCAGTGAGCGTTTGTTGCCACAGAACATTCTTGGGAGAATGAATAATACATCTTTAGATTACAATTCTTTTCAGTCCTTTTTTTATTTTAAGGTAACGGTAGATTAACAAGCAATTGTACAATACCAGAGACATCACACAAATCTTTTATCCAGTTTTTTCAATGATCTTATCTTAGAAAACTGTTGTGTGTTATCACAACTAGGATATTTTCTTGGATGGAATAGAGATTTTTTTTACATTGAAATCTACTTGGTTAAGGGAAATGTTGATCCTAACATCAATGAAGTTTTAATAGACCCTGGTGTTTTGAGTTATTAATCTTTTTTTTTTTTTTTTTACTGTTAACTTATTTTTGAGAGAGTGGGAGTGGGAGAGGGACCAAGAGAGGTACAGAATCAGAGGCAGGCTCCAGGCTCTGAGCTGTCAGCACAGAGCCCGATGTGGGGTTCAAACTCAAAAAATGTGAGATCATGACCTGAGCCGAAGTTGGTTGCTTAACAGAATGAGCCACTCAGTTGTAATAGTATTAAATAAGACAAACACGGCACTTGTTCTCATGGAGCTTCTATTACAGCTGGGAAAGACAGACACTATACAAATGATGTGAATAGCCATATTCCAGAGCCTCTGGGCAGGGCAAAATTGTGTTCTAAGAACAGAAAGGACTGAGTGTGACTGGCAAGTGGAAAAGTAAAAGGACCGGTGGAATACCAAAGTGGAGCGAGAGGAGATGGAAGGAGGGTTAAAGGCCCTACCGGCCAGTGCAAAGGGACTGCCTAGGAGGGCGCACAGTGGTCAATCAGGGGCCAGAAATCGTTGGACTCAAATTTTTTAAAATAATGTCTTTTACAAAAGTTTTTACGTCTTTATTTTTGAGAGAGGGAGAGGGAGCGGGGGAGGGGTAGAGAGGAAGACTCGACTCTGCAGACTCCAGAGGAGAGTTGTCAGGCAGAAACTATTCTGAAGGAAGGAGGGCATTTAGGTTTTAGGGGGCTATTGTCACAGCCTAAGTGAGAGATGATGCTGACCTGGATTATGGCAGTGGAGATGGGGAGGTACAGAAGTGAAAAACTTAGCATATATGTATATATTTTTTACAGTTTTCATTTATTTTGAGATTGAGCACAAGCGGTGGAGGGGCAGAGAGAGGGGGAGAGAGAGAATCCCAAGCAGGCTCTGCATGGTCAGTGCGGAGCCCCATGTGGGACTCAAACTCAAGAACCGTGACCTGAGCTGAAACCAAGAGTCTGATGCTTAATCAACCGAGCCCCCAGGCGCCCCAAATTTAAGCATATTTTTTCCATGGCTTCTTGCTTTTGGCAAATAGCTCTGAGGTCGTAGGATGATAACCTTCTAGAAGGAGAAGAAACTTAAGTCCCTGTGGTGAAATGAAATGATAAAATTTAACCCATTTCCTGGCTTCATATTCCCATCCACATGAGCTACATCTTAATTAAAATTTTTTTTCTGTTTGTTTTCTTCATGCATTACTTAAGCGTTTGGTTGTGGTCTGTGCCTTTCATGTTAGAGGCTTTTCTCCAATATCTTGTGTTGTCAGTTTATAAGTAGATGGCCCTAGAAAGCTGTTGGAATGTCTGCTTGGACAGGCCATATGTGTTAATTATCAGGCTCTTGGGTTTGAGGCTCCTAACAGTTTCTATAGGTTTCTGCACAGTAGAATTACTGAATCTTCTGAGGGGAGGAGGTGGGACAAATGCAGACTCAGCTCCTGGTGGTTCTAGTCCTCAGAAATTCAAGGGTATATGAGCTTGTATATTATTTGATTTTATCCTGATACGGCACCTTTTCTCCCAGCCTCCGCCTTGCCTGGTTTTGACTTGTTTGGAGTCTCTTTGATTGCATTCTTACACACAACCAACCCCCATTCTTCTCCATTGGGCAAGGGTGGTCACCTAGCTGCTTGGGATGGGGCAGCGTACGTTGGGATCTAATGGTTGGGTCTACCGACTTCCTCAACACACACTGGACATCATAGCTGGTTCCACTGCCTTCCATGGTACATGGAACCTTTGTTTCCTGAGCTTTCCCAGGTTTCTGTGTGCGCTAGCTTCTCCTTGATCTGTCCCCGCCCCTAGCAGATTTAGGCTTCCTTTTTCATGACCTCTGCTCACTGTCTTATAGCCAGTTTGCACCCCCCAAAATTGTGTTCACTCTCCTCACCTATTCTTTGCCCTTAGGAGTGTATTTGATAATGGTTTGTTTTAATGGCATCATGAGGGAGTAGGCATAAAGGCATGAGTTCAGTGCCCCACATCAAGAAGAAGTACTTCAAGTCCCACGTAAAGTCCTTGTTAAAACCTCTGCTTAGAGAAAATGGAGTAGAAAAGTGTAGGGCAAATGGTTTTATTTTTAAATGTTTCTTTTAAAAAAATTGTTTTTTAGACAGAGACCGAGTGTGAGCAGGGGACGGGCAGAGAGAGAGGGAGACACAGAATCCGAAGCAGGCTCCAGGCTCTGAGCTGTCAGCACAGAGCCTGACACGGGGCTCGAACTCAAGAACCGCGAGATCATGGCCTGAGTCGAAGTCAGATGCTCAACCGACTGAGCCCCCTAGGTGTGCCCCAAAGTGTAGAGCAAATTGTAACCCTTTTGTAATCTAAGAACTTTCTGCATGTTGTCTACTTGATGGCTTCCTTAAACTTCTCCATCTCATCCTTGTCCAGTCAGTTTTGGGTGAGCAAAGTGGAAGTATTTCTTAAGGCAGGAGAACATCCAATATTTGGACTGCATACCATATTTAAGATGAAAAGTACCTCATGAGATAGTATTAACTAGTAGAATTAGTTGACTACTTGCCAATAAGTAATCTGATGTCTTGCCTCAATGTAGGGAAGCTGAGTTTGGCTGTACCATTAAAAAGGGGAAAAAGATTTAACAGTTAATTAAAGTCATAATAAAGGTTAGTGTGCCCAACTTCCGTTGCATCATTTGCCAGGAAAATCTGTGCTGTAAAGTTAGCAAATCATGACATGGTTGGAGAAGAAAGTGATTAGGATCACAAAGTTGTCAATGTGTCCATGCCCTTGACCATTACCAGTTCATGAAATACAAAGTGCTAAAGCAGCGTTGTGGAGGGTAAGGAATCTTGGAGATGGACTAAATTGAGGGCACACAGAGGGCTTTTCCTAGAACAGAAGGGTTCACAGGTTCGTATTTTTCACCTCTTTCTCCAACAAAACTAGAGGCAAGTAGGGTAAAAATCCCCCAACAGAGCAGCACTTGGTTTATTACCACTTATCAGGATCCTGCTGGAGGGAGAAATGGTAGACCCAGGTAATAGAGTCAGGAAAACCATGAGCCCTGGAACCACCTGGCTATAACTTCAGGCAACTGAGTTAACCTCTCTGAGCCCAGTTTCCCCACCCATGAAATGGAAATAATAATAGTGCCCGTTTCATAGGGTTGTTGGGAGGGTTACATGAGTTGATACTTGGAAAAAGCTGAGAACAGTGTCGAACAAAGAGGTTCACAGGGACTCTGCAGTAACTAAGAGGCTCTGCAGCTGTACTGTCCAACGTGCTAGTCATTAGCTCCATGTGGCTATTGAGTAAGATCTGGCTAATCAAAACTGAAATGAGCTGTGAATGTAACACACATCAGCTCTTTTAAAAGACTTAGTATGGGGGCGCCTGGGTGGCGCAGTCGGTTGAGAGTCCGACTTCAGCCAGGTCACGATCTCGCGGTACGTGAGTTGGAGCCCCGCGTCAGGCTCTGGGCTGATGGTTCAGAGCCTGGAGCCTGTTTCGGATTCTGTGTCTCCCTCTCTCTCTGCCCCTCCCCCATTCATGCTCTGTCTCTCTCTGTCTCAAAAATAAATAAACTTTGAAAAAAAAAATTAAAAAAAAAAAAGACTTAGTATGAAAAAATGTAAAATATCTAAATGTTAGGTTGATTACATGTTGAAGTGATAACTTTTTGATATATTGGATCTATTTGGATATATTAGGAATGCATATATAGTTAATGTAAAAATTTGTTTCATCTTTAAAAATTCTTTAATTTTTTTAATGTTAATGTATTTTTGAGAGAGCTCATGAGTGGGTGAGGGGCAGAGAGAGGGAGACACAGAATCCAAAGCAGGCTCCAGGCCCTGAGCTGTCAGCATGAGCCATGAGGTCATGTTCTGAGCTGAAGTTGGACGCTTAACCGACTGAGCCACCCAGGTGCCCCAAAATTCAACATTTTAAAGTGTATGGTTTAGTGATTCTTAATACACCCACAAGGTTATGCAGTTATCACTATGATCTAATTCCAGGATATTTCTATCATCTTCCCCCTAAACTTCATGCCAGTTAATACTACCCGTTCCGCCTACTACCTACCACAGAATGTGGGTTTTTTTATTTGGCTTTTTTTATTTAGCATAATCTCTTTAAGGTTCATCCATGTGGTACCGTGTATCTGTATTTAATTACTTTTTAGGGCTGAATAGTACTCCACAGTATGGATTTGCAACAATTTCTTCATCTTTTTTTAATTTTTTTTTTTTTTTTTTTTTTTTGAGAGAGAGAGAGAGACAGACAGACAGACAGAGCCTGATGCAGGGCTCAGACTCACAAGCCGTGAGATCATGACCTGAACCGAAGTCGGATGCCTAACCAACGGAGCCACCCAGATGACCCTCTATTCATCTTTTGATGGCCACTTGGGTTGTTTCCATTTTTTGGCTATTATGAATAATGCTGCTATAAACATGCACAAGTTTTTGTATGAACAGCTTTTCAATTCTATTGGTTATATACCGAAGAGTGAAATTGCTGAGTCATAGGGTAACTCTGTTTATTTGTTTGACAAACTGACAAACTGTTTCCAAAGCAGTTGCACCATTTTACATTCCCACAAACGGTGCATGAAGATTTCAGTTTTTCTACATCCTTGCCAACATTTGATGAACACCTTTTTCATTCTCGCCGTTTTAGTGGGTGCTAAGTGGTATCTTATTGTGGTTTTGAGTTGCATTTGATATTGAGCATCTTTTCATGTCCTTATTGGCCATTTATATATATTCTTGAGAGAAATGTCTATGCAAACCCTTTGCTCGTCAAAAAAGAAGCTGGATCATTTGTCTTCTTGTTGTTGACTTGTAAGCCTGTTAAGCATATTAAGGTAAATCTAATTTGGATAAAGCACTCACTGCTTTAGAAAGACCGGATGGTTTCAGTTTGGTTTTACTTTTAATTCTTTGCTGGCGTGTGTTACGTTTTTGAAAACAAGCATTGTTTGCAGACTATCTATGAGATAAGCACCAACTGCTATCTCTAAGGAAGATTATTAATTTAATCCTAAGAAACATTGCAGAGGATTTAGAAACCCAAATGAAATCTCTTGGGAATTGTTGATTCCACCCTGGGCAGCAACTCCCCAGACCTCTTTTTGCTACATCCAAGCAAGTGCCTGAAACAATCTACTCTGAAAAGAAAGTAGCCCTTTCTAATGGTAAATCACATCTTTTTGTTAAACTACCAAAAGGAGGGGGCGCCTGGGTGACTCAGTCTGTTGAACGTCTGATTTAGGCTTGGGTCATAACTTGGGGTCTGTGAGTTCGAGCCGCGCATCGGGCTCTGTGCTGACAGCTCAGAGCCTGGAGTCTGCTTCTGATTCTGTGTCTCCCTCTCTCTCTGCCCCTCTCCCACTCATGCTCTGTCTCTCTCTCTCTGTCAAAAATAAATAAACATTGGAGCGCCTGGGTGGCGCAGTCGGTTAAGCGTCCGACTTCAGCCAGGTCACGATCTCGCGGTCCGTGAGTTCGAGCCCCGCGTGGGGCTCTGGGCTGATGGCTCGGAGCCTGGAGCCTGTTTCCGATTCTGTGTCTCCCTCTCTCTCTGCCCCTCCCCCGTTCATGCTCTGTCTCTCTCTGTCCCAAAAATAAATAAACATTGAAAAAATAAATAAATAAATAAACATTAAAAAAAAATACCAAAAGGAGAAAGTGAAATAACAAATTGTAGAGACCTGAAGGAAATGACCAATTGAGGGTCTGATGTTGCTTTAAAGCTTGTTCCCCCAGTGAGGAGATGAGGTTGAAGAAGTAGACAGATGATACCAGACCTTGTTGGCCAGCCCAAGGGCATCCCAGCCCTCCCTGGGGGAACAAGCTTTAAAACATTAGATTCCATGGGGCTCCTGGGTGGCGCAGTTGGTTAAGCGTCCGACTTCAGCCAGGTCACGATCTCGCGGTCCGTGAGTTCGAGCCCCGCGTCGGGCTCTGGGCTGATGGCTCGGAGCCTGGAGCCTGTTTCTGATTCTGTGTCTCCCTCTCTCTCTGCCCCTCCCCCGTTCATGTTCTGTCTCTCTCTGTCCCAAAAATAAATAAACGTTGAAAAAAAAATTTTTTTTAAAACATTAGATTCCGAACTGGTCATTTCTTTCAGGTCTCTACAATTTCTTGCTTCACTTTCTCCTTTTGGTAGTTGTTGTTTTTTTTTTTTTAATGTTTATTCATTTTTGAAAGACCGAGACAGAGCACAAGCAGGGGTGGGGCGGAGAGAGAGGGGGGCACAGAATCTGAAGCAGGCTCCAGGGTCTGACCTGTCAGCACAGAGCCTGATGTGGGGCTCGAACTCATGAACACTGAGATCATGACCTAAGCTGAAGCCGGATGCTCAACCGACTGAGCCACCCAGGCGCCCCTCTCCTTTTGGTAGTTCTAACAAAAAGTCATCCAACCAGTCTGCCCATGGTCATAGCCACCAGCTCCTCTAAGGATGGCAGATACCAGGGTAGATAGGTGTTACTAGGAACAAGTGTCAGTGGAAGGAAGGATGCTGCTGACTTCCTGCTGGCTCTTGGCTCCCAGGGTACATGCCCTCTGCCTCTAATTTTAAATTCTGGGCCAAGAGGTCCATGAACACACAATAACTGCTTGCTGATTGAATGATTGCTTTTACACAATCACTTCCATAGGATGGCCACTTGGTACCTAGAATGCTACTTATTGGACACTCTATCACACCTCCCCCAAAGCACACATACACACATGTACACATACACACACATGTTCATTACTGGATCCTGGAGACCAAGGCCATCCTTAGGAGGCTGCTACCAGCTGTGAACTCATGGAATGGAGGAATGACATAGCTGTTCAGCCAGGATGCAGTGTCACAGAGGTGTTCATTCAACAAGCACTGAGATTCTCAACCTGGTATGGCCAGGCATCCTTTCTTTCAAGAGGTCACATCTTTCCAATGGGGCAGATTAATAAATGACCATCTATTCTGCAATGTACAATTATATGGAGCAGGGAACAATGAACTGTACTTGGAGATATCAGAGAAGCTTCACTGAGGAGGTGATACTTGGTTGAGGGGTTGTGTAAGTCAGTTCATGCTGGGTCCTACCAAGGGGACGTTTTTTAGTAGGGGAGGGACCAAAAGACGGAACTTCAGCGTGCACCTAGCCCTCTCTAGGAGGTAGCTATGGGATAGAAGCCTAAGCTTCTGGGTCTCAAGGCAGGCCCACCTTGGCCTGACCTCAGCTTCAACCTTTGGTCCATGTTGGTGTGAAGAAACAGGTAGAATCCAGGTTGACCCTCGTTAGTGCAGGAATAGGAAAAAGCAACCGATTGAAATCTTCTTGTCTTTGATTTTATGTTTGCTAAGGGAAATCTTGTTTTCCTTTTTGTAGCAGATATTTGTGACTTTGAACCAGGAACTTGGCTGACTTGTGTTTCTCCTGCACTGCTTTATCCTGTTTCCTGAGTTGCTGGTTTTGAGACTGTGCAAGATTTGTTCAAGGGTCTCCAGCCACATCAAAGGGCCAGGATTGCATCCCCTAGCCCCCAGGAAACTGTGGGAGATCTCTCTTGCCCTCTTGCCTGGTGGTTACTTCTTCCAGGGAAAGAGTAGCTTGCAGCACTCAAATCTGGCTAGATTTTCTCCTGGCCTAACATTGATGTCCCTGTGTTCAAAGAGGTCTTGGCTCTGTATCAGAAACTTTTTAGTTTCAGGCAATAGCAACCATTGTGCCTGACTCACTCAGAAAAAAGGAATGTATTGGAAAGAAGTGTGGTCATTCACCAACTTGACTAGAGAAGAGAAGTAGATGACGAAAATAGGATCCAAAGGAGACTAGGCGGCAAGAGCAGGAAACAGGTAGCCCCCACCTCCAGTGTCATTGCACCCCCACACTTTTGGTAGTTTTTCACCTATCCTTGGATCTCTATGTCACTCATAGAAGAGTCCCAGTCCTGGCAGGGGCATTAGATTGGTCAAGCCCAGATCTCAGGGCTATATTGTGGCTGGCTGGCTTTCAAAGGAGGGGCCCTGTCTCGCCCATATAACCTGGGATTCCTCCCAAGAAAAAAGTGTTTGGATGTCCCCTGCAGCCCTGTTTGGAGGAATAGTAAGCAAAAATTTAAAAAAAAATTTCAATATTTAGTATTTATTTTTGAGGGAGAGACAGAGCACGAGTAGAGGAGGGGCAGAGAGAGAGGGAGACACAGAATCCGAAGCAGGCTCCGGGCTTTGAGATGTCAGTACAGAGCCTGTCGTGGGGCTCGAACTCATGAACTGCGAGATCATCTCCTGAGCTGGAGTCAGACACTTAACTGACTGAGCCACCCAAGTGCCCCTAGTAAGCAAAATTTAGTAGTAAGCTACCAACAACCATGGGAAACCCCTGGAGTATAAACCAACCCTTCGAGATGAAATTGAGGGTAGGATTTTTTTTTTTAAAGTTTTTTTTTTTTTTCAACGTTTATTTATTTTTGGGACAGAGAGAGACAGAGCATGAACGGGGGAGGGGCAGAGAGAGAGGGAGACACAGAATCAGAAACAGGCTCCAGGCTCTGAGCCATCAGCCCAGAGCCTGACGTGGGGCTCGAACTCACGGACCGTGAGATCGTGACCTGGCTGAAGTCGGACGCTTAACCGACTGCGCCACCCAGGTGCCCCAAGGATTTAGTGGAGACTGTATTCCCCACAGGGGAGGCTGAAGTGAGGAATAATAATATATCTGATACCTTTTACTGATGGCCAACTACGAGCCTGCCACTCAATATATGTGATGAACTCTCATTTAATCTTTACCTGGCAAATGCATAGTCACATCCCTGTTTTACAGACTAGGAAATGGAGGTCCGGGAAGGTTAGGGTTTCTCCAGGGTCATACAGCTACTGGTATTCACACTCAGTCTGCCAGGTTGTGAGCTCACACTCTTCTTCCCCCTATGCTGGTTTTCCTATACCTGGGACACACTGAATTGGAGAACACATCTCTGTTATGGTGAGAAATCACAGGGTGGCCAATAAGCCTGTCTATGGGCCATCTCTGGTTCCTCCAGGCAATTGCTATTAGTGGCTATTTAACCCCAGAATTCCTTTGGTGTCACCCAATAACTAGATCTAATCCCCCTTCATTTTGTTGCTTAATGTGCTAGGACAGTCAAAAATAACTTTATACCTTGGTTTTTCTTTACTTTTCTCTTTTTTCCCCTAACTTGATGCTTCCCTTGAAGTACAAAGAGCAGCCAACTAGACACTGTGTGTGTTGTCGCATTCACCCCCGACAGGGTCCTAAAAACACACGGACCAAGATGGAACTGGACACATGCACCCATAGGTTCCAGGACGAAGTCTCCTTTGTGTGAGTTACTGATCAGATGCATCAGTTAAAATCAGCAACATTTCGGGGCGCCTGGGTGGCTCAGGGGGTTAAGCATCTGAGTTGGTTTTGGCTCAGGCCATGTTCTCATGGTGTGTGAGATGGAGCCCCATGCCAGGCTCTGTGCTGACAGTGCAGCAGCACTGCTTGGGATTCTCCCTCTCCCTCTCTCTCTGCCCCTCCTCCACTCATGCTCTCTCTCTCTCTCAAAATAAATAAACATTAAAAAAAAATCCGCAACACTTCCTACCTAAATGTTAAGTACCCGAATGATCTGCTTCCAGAGCCAATTCACTCCACATGCACATGGCCCAATCCTGCCCCAAGTTCAGCATGTGGCTTTTGGGTACAGCTCCAGGCTCAGAGCTCTAGAACCGGATTGCTCTCCCCTTGAAAATGCTGACCAGGTGACTTCTTGGCAGGCAGAGCCCTGGGACATTTAGCTCAAACAAAGGTTACTTTTGGGAGCCAGCCCTTTGGAGACTATCTCATGCCTTGTTAGTGCCCCAGCACAGAAGAGGCAAGTTGGCCTTTCTGGGGCTTGAGCCAGCTGTTGTCCTTTCCAGGCAAGGCTCTTCTCCGGGGTTCTTGTTCAGGGTCTGAGTTTATATTCTTGAGAAACAAAATGAAGCTTAGTTGACACATTTCATCTGGGTCCCAGGAGATGAGAAGAACAAAATAGAAAATCTCACTTGACTGCCACATATCTGTCCCGGGTCCACTGTAGGAAAAGGAGAAGAGAAGCTTCTCTCTATATCTTTCTCATTTAACCTCTCTTGTCCAAGGCTATATGGGTAACATTTGAAAGAAGGCAGACCAGGAAGATGGAATTGTCCTAGGCCTGAGGCTTGGGGCCACACTAGCAGAGAAAAGCTGGATTATTATGGTGAAAGCAAACAGAGGTTGAGATATCATCCACTGCCTGTAGGGAAAAGGTGATATATGTGTACTCAATAGGAATGTGACAGCCCAACATTCCTACCCAAGACCTGCTGATCTGAAAAAGAAATTCATTTAATCCCATGATAGCTCGTCACTACCCAGCCTTGCCCGGACCCCTTACCCGTCAGAAGCTGCTACGGGGGAGGGTGGGCTCCGTTCTCTTCTTTTGGCTGTCTTCCTGTAAAGCCCTGTCTTTAAACTAGTGTGGTGAACTCACTGTATAATTAGAAAGCAAACAAACTGGCTCCAAGGGAACATTTGTAATTTAGGTAAAGATTTGTGTATAAGCAATGATTCATGCTTTGTTGGATGTCTAAAAATAGACAATCTGATTTTGTTGAAAGATTTCTAGCTTCCACTGTATTTTAACCATTTTGTGACTATCTCTGAATTATTAAGACAGCTATATAGTTGCTGTCTAAAAGAAAAATCTTTTGATTCAACCATGTCTTATAGATTTATTGCCACCACTAAGTCAAAAGACATAAGGTTGGGAAAATATTGTCCACACACAAGGGAAAAAAAAAAGTTCATTGCTTAATATATGAAGAGATCTTATAAATCAATAAGAAGACAAATAGAAAAATGAGCAAAGGGAATTGACAGATCACAAAAGTTAATACAAATGGCTTTTAAATGTACAAAATGATGTGCAATTTCATTTATTAAAGACGTAAATGAAAGCAGCGAGATACTATTTTTGCCTTTCAGATTTCAGGCATCAAATTTTAATAATACTCTTTATTAGTGAGGATGCAGGAAAATAGGCATTCTCATACATCGACAGAAATGTAGATTGGGATAGCCTCTTTGGAAGAAACTTAACAATATCAACCATATTTGAAAATTCACATACCTTGTTACATGTATCTCTTAGTATGTAACAAACTACTCCAAAACTTCATGACTACATTTATAATTATTTTGCTTGTGATTTTGAGGGTCAGAAATTGAGGAATGGTTAGGTTGGTGGTTCTCCTGTAATTGGTATGGTGTCAGCTGAAGTGGCTGGGAGGGTCCCTTTCCAATTAATCTTTTAGGAATTTATCCTACAAACAAGTATGAGCAAAGATATATGACCAGGGGTCTTCATTAGAAAATTAGTAATAGCAAAATACAGGATTAACCTAAATGTCCATTGACAGCCCAATGTATTTATGCCCATGCAATGGAGAATCTGGTACCTATTAAAAAGAAAGATACAGTGCCAGGTAGTGATAGTGAATGAGCTCCGAGATATAACTTCAAATTAAAAAGTCAGTGGCACCTGGGTGGCTCAGTCGGTTAAGTGTCTGACTTTGGCTCGGGTCATGATCTCACAGCTTGTGAGTTTAAGCCCCTCATGGGGCTCTCTGCTGTCAGGGTAGAACCTGGAGCCTGTTTCACATTCTGTGTCTCCTTTTCTCTCTGCCCCTCCCCCGAGCTTTCTCTCTTTCTCTCAAAAATAAATAAACACCCCCCAAAATTAAGTCACAGGAAAACTTGAAAGGTACCTCTGGAAAGAAATGTTTTTACAAGCCCTTTACAATAAACATGTGGAAACTACATATGAAACCTAGCTCAGGTGCATGTTAGACTGTTGAAGACACAAAGAGAGGACATTCTGACTGGGGTCTTGGTGCTACTCACTTCTCATCTTCCCCAATTACTCTCTAGTCCTGCTCAATCTGAAGTCTAAATCCTATTCTCCTGCATGGATAGGAAAGCTATCCTTGGACATCCACATCTTGCAGTTCTTTTCACTGGTCATGTGACCATGGCCTTTGGAACCAGCCATCATGGGGTTTTGCCTCTACTTCTTATGAGCTATTTGACCAAGATATTTAATCTCCCCAAGCCTCAGTCTCCTCACTTGTAAACTGGGGGTATAATGGTATCTACTTCTCAGGAATAACAGGGTTAAAAAGATGAGTACACAGATTTGGCACAGTGCCTGGCAGGAAGGACATAGCCTTTAGTGTTTATACCATTGTCACAACATATTACCCAAATCCACTGGGGGGGGGCAGGAATCTGTGGGAGACTTGGGAGGTGGGCAGTTACTTAGGTATGGTTCCAACAGTTCAGATTACAAGTGCCAAGCCATGTGGAATGAGGCCCACCACCTTCCCACCCATCAGTTCCTTGAGATAAGGCCTGGCCGAATGGTGAGATCTGTGGTTTCAACACTGGCTAAGCACAGTCACCTGAGGCTCTTTAAAAGTCCTCTCCCAGGGATGCCTGGGTGGCAGAGTCGGTTAAGCTCTCTATTCGATTTCAGCTCAGGTCATGATCTCATGGTTTCATGGGTTCGAGCCCCGCATTGGGCTCTGCACACTGACCGCACAGACCACATAGAGCCTGTTTGGGATTCTCCCTCTACTCTCTCGCTGTCCCTCCCCCACTCACATTCGCTTCGTCTCTCTCAAAATAAATAAATAAACGTAAGCAAAAAAAGACCTCTCCCAGGCCTGGGAAAATACTGAATTACAGAGGGGCACAGGCATTTGTTTTTTCATGTTGTAGAAAAATGTCATAAATATGTACATGCCTCCACTTTCTTCATGGCCTCCACCACCACTAAAGGAGACTCAAACTTGGCAGCAGTTTCTTCTTCCCCTCCTCCAAGATTCTTTGAACTTTTGTAATAAAGAGCTAGGAATTCTTTTTTTTTTTTAATTTTTTTTTCAATGTTTATTTATTTTTGGGACAGAGAGAGACAGAGCATGAACGGGGGAGGGTCAGAGAGAGAGGGAAACACAGAATGGGAAACAGGCTCCAGGCTCTGAGCCATCAGCCCAGAGCCTGACGCGGGGCTCGAACTCACGCACCGCGAGATCGTGACCTGGCTGAAGTCGGACGCTTAACCGACTGTGCCACCCAGGCGCCCCAGGAGCTAGGAATTCTTAATGCTCTCCAGTCAAAGACCGCCAGGTACACACCTGCAGTTGAACAAACTGGGTACGTTGATTGCTGCAATGATGGGGAACACATGGCACGAGGAACCACTGGGCATCTCAGTAAGACACTGTTAGAAAGGACTTACAGGATTTGGGCTTGTGTTACTGATTTTGGAGAGAGTTAAAGCAGCAGGACTTTTCTCAGTGTTTGATGCCTCAGGAAGGAGGAGTAATTCCATGATTGGGTGTATCAATGAGTCCGATCTAGCAGGAGGAACAAGGAGAGTGAAACTAAATCTGCCATTGGTGAAGAAACAACAGTCACTCATATTAGCCAGGACACAAGGATGTTTGGTCTTTTTTTTTTTTTTCCTTTTAGTTTATTTATTTATTTTGAGAGAGCTATGCGCGCAAGTAGTGCAAGGGCAGAGAGGGAGAGGGAGAGAGAAAATCCCCAGAAGGCTCCTCAGTGTCAGTGCAGAGCCCAATGTGGGGCTGGATCTCATGAACCCTGAGATCATGACCTGAGCCGAAATCAAGAGTCGGAGGTTTAACCAACTGAGCCCCCCAGGCACTCCAAGTCATTTTTACGATGTGGACAATGTTCATGGATTGTCTGTGTTCAGATATGATTACAGAATGGTTCTGTTTTTGTCTTGACCCGTCATGGTTACAGATGGCCTTGTCTGATGCTGATGTCCTGTGGAATTGACTGTGTGCAACAGGAGAACTATGAATGTCAGCTCAGCTCCTAGCAACACCGATGTCTAGCACATAAGACCAGGTCAACTTCCAGATGTCAGAAAAGGCAGAAGAGAGGAGTCAAGGACAGAAGTGGGTGGACAGGATTTCAGTTTTCTGGGAGGTAACTACAGAGCTTCTGTAGTGTGTGCAAGAGAAGTAAGGGAGCAGGAAGGTTGAGTGGGTTAATAAAAATTGCTGTGGACACTATGTCCACTTTGTGGTTTTCAATAAAGATATTTTTTCAATATAAAATTGAAACTACAAATTAAAAACTTGAGCAATTTTGAATTGGCTTTTAGTTGCTGAGATGTGTTCCCTCTATTGTAATATTGCTCTGCCACCAGTCATGTAGATCAGGAGCTTAAAAGAGGCAGGCTTTCAAAGCCAAGAAGTTCTGAGCCACCGTCTTAACGCCCAGGGCTCCAGTTCCAGCTAAGGCTGATGCCTCAATAGTGGTGGTGTTTGAAGAAGGAGCAGAGACAGGGTTGCCTGGATGGCTCAGTCGGTTAAGCATCAGACTTCAACTTTGGCTCAGGTCATGATCTCACAGTTCATGAGTTTGGGCCACCATTGGGCTCTGTGCTGACAGAGCAGAGCCTACTTGGGTTTCTCTGTCTGCGTCTCTCTCTTCCTCTCTCCCCTGCTCCTGCTCTCCCTTTCAATCTCTATCAAAATAAATAAACATTAAAAAAAAAAAAAAGGGGGCGCCTGGGTGGCTCAGTCGGTTAAGCAGCCGACTTCAGCTCAGGTCATGATCTCGCGGTCCGTGAGTTCGAGCCCCGCATCGGGCTCTGTGTTGACAGCTCAGAGCCTGGAGCCCGTTTCAGATTCTGTGTCTCCCTCTCTCTGACCCTCCCCCGTTCATGCTCTGTCTCTCTCTGTCTCAAAAATAAATAAACGTTAAAAAAAAAAAAAAAGGAGCAGAGACAGGAGGGCACAATGAGAAGCCAGGCTCAGGTGTCTGTTTTCTCCATTCCCTAGAAGATCCAAGCAGACAGAGTTCCTCAGTTTCCCAGTGCCACCAGAAAGTGGTAGCTTTGATCCTTGGTCTGAATTCTGGGTCCTTGCTATTGCCACCAGCAAAACTTATCATTCAAGGATGCCAGGATGGGGGACACAGTCCCTGCCCTCAGGCACTGGAGAACTGAAAGTGCTCAGCAAAGGGCCCCTTAGTCCCTTCTAGGAATGGAGCATTTCTTGGCAGAGCCAGTAGTCACAGGATAGAGGTTTGTGAAGTAGGGACAAGGAAGGCTGAGGTCTAGCAGGGAGGAAAGCACTGCTATTGGCAGTGAATTTAGAGCATCTCTGAAGTCCAGAGAACCCCAAAGGCAAAGACCTTGAGAACCAGACTCCAAGGCTGGAGTGACCTCTAACCAAGCCACAGGAGACACATGCAGCTCCTAACGGACCCACTGAAGGCAGCAGAAGCGAATACACAATGCACCCCCTGTGGTTCAGGTGGCTGGCCAGAGGGCCTAGATTAATGCGGGTAGTAGGAGAAATGGAGAAAAGGCGTGCAAAAATCGGAGATAAGAGCCTACTGTGGGAGTCAAAGAGCTGGACGAGTTTTGGAAATGGAGGATGTGGAGGGGGAGAATTGGTCCAGGAGTAACTTAGCATCTGAACTGCACACAGGAGAGGAACAGAGACACCAGCCCCCCGGGCCGATGTGTTTACTCAGCTAAGCTTGAAAGGAATTGTGGCCGTCTGGTGCCCTTGGGGCCCGCTCAGGGGTTCCCTACCGAGGGGGCTGTCGGGACCCCCAGGGACCCGAGCCCGCGCACCACTGGCGCTGAAGACACGCCCGCCGGGTCAGGCGGCGCTGGAGGCGGACGGGTGAGGGCCGCGGTCGCCCTTCCTCCTCCTCCTCTCCCGCTTCTCCGGCCGGGAGTAGGAGGCTTGTGTCCGGCGGGGGAACGAGTGTCCAACCCCCGGGCCCGGGACTAAGGCCGGAGAGCGGACCCCACGGGGTGGGGGGCGGGGCGCGGGCGATCTCGGGGGCAGCGCCACCACTCCGCGCTCCCGCCCCCGGTGGCCGGACGTGGCACCTCCCCCGCGGCGGCCGGAGCCTGGAGGTGGGGTCGGGAGCCGGAGCCCGGGGCTCTGATGTCACCGCGCGGCCGCCGGCGCCCAGGAGCGCGTCTCGGGCTGGAGTTCAGGTACGCTGCGGGGCCGACCGGCGGGATCCCCTTCCCAGCGGGGGCAGGACGCGCCCCGCGGCGGGGAGGGCTGGGGGGTGGGGCTGGGGCGCCGCGGAGCACCCGCGAGTCGTTAGTCTGGAGGTGTTCGCCCCGCGCCTAGTCTGGACTGCGCGGGTCGAGTCGGGCCCTGCGTGCGGGTACTTTTGGCTGAGCGGGCGGGGAGGACGCAGACACCGAGAGACTGAGGCTGCCGGGGGAGCGCGCCGTGTGGCCAGCGCACGCAGCGGGGTCTCTGTCCGCGACCCCCGGCTCCCGCCCTGCGGCCGCCGAGTCGCGGAACAATGCGGGGCCCCCTTGCCCAAGCTCCCGCAGTCTCCCGCATGGGTCTGAGCCCTCCTTCCCCAACGCTGCACTCCACAGGAAAGGCCCCGAAATGTGCCGGCCCGCGGCCATCGGCTCTCCCGGCATCCCCGGGGTCCCGCTATCGCGCCACACTGCGTGACTCTGCCGCCCCCTGTGGTCGCCAGGCTTGCGCCTCTCTCCCGCCTCGACTCTCCAGAGCTCGAAGCCCCAGGTATGTGGCCCGCCCACGACCGCGGCCTCCTCTCCCCGGGTGCAGCTAGCATCCCGCCTTTTCTGCGCGCGGCGCGGCCCAGAGCTCGAGTCTCTGGGGACTCTATGTGGGCTAGAGCGACGGAGAGCGGAGGCTGCGCGGGCTGCACCATCGGGGAGGACCAGCCTGGAGAAAGGGCCCTCAGGGGATGGGAGAGCCCGCGGAACTTCCCCACATCTGGGGCGCTGGCATTCAAGACGCGTCCCTGGACCCAGAAGCTCACTGTGGTAGGGACACTGCGGGTGCAGGCAGTGTCCCCACAGTGAGCCTAGTTCTGAGGGAATAACCATCCTAGAGGGGTGGCCTGGACAGCCTCTCCATAGAGAGGTCAAATGTGAGGTGGCCTTTGAGATAGTGTGCTTTAATTCCTGGTCATCGTTGATCATGTGAGGTTGTCTACCCTTCTGGTCACCTTACCTGTATTGGTGAGGTTTGAGGAGCCAGAAAGCTGTCTTCATCTATTTCCCTAACATCATCTCACTAAAAACTTGAGTTGGCCTGCTTGCCTCGTCCAACCTCTCTGCTGAGGTCTAGACCCACATCCCAACTTCCCAGCTTCCCAAACTTGCCACAGACACTATAAAGCCCACAGGCCCCAGACGGAATGAGCACTGGACCCCTGGCCAGTCCCCATCTCAACTTCTTCCTTCCTGAGACTGGCACCTCTACCTCCCAGGCCTCCAGCTCTGAACACTGAAGTCATCTTGGTCTCCTTTTCCTCTCTTGCTCTTTCATTCAGAGGATGAGTATACGTGACCTCCACCTGCTGGACCCCCATATGGCAGTTTTCTAGCAAGGATTCCATGCTGCCCCCCCCCCGCCCCCCCCCCAACCCCCCGGCTCTGGAGAGGCTTGGCAGAAGGCCTGAAGAGCTCCTTGAGCTCTAGGCTTTGGACTTCACTTCTATGTAGGTACTGGCTCTGCAGCCCCCGCCCACAGCTGACACTAATGCGGGTGCTAAGGCTCCAGGGGTGCGGCCACCCCCAGCCACAGTGGCTGGCTGGACAGCAAGAGGCTCCTGCAGCCCATCAAGTGTGCAGACTCCTTGCTTTGTGTGTTGAGACCCCACAACAGACTAAAAGAGCTGCATCCTCATAGCACAGCAGTGAGCATCCTGCATGGTTATCAGTCTCCTGGGGCCACCGTTAGAAAAGTATCCTCAAGACAAGTTAAGGGTAAAAAGCAAACGTATGTGCACACAGTTTTATTTTCTTATCCATTCAAGCTGTTTTTATTTGGTGACCTCAGAATCCTCGGTGAACACAATAACTCACAAATAAGAAAATTTTCAAGGCCTTTTTGGAGGAACCTTTTTTGTATCTGAACAGTCACTTGCCTATAGATGCAGGAAGCCAACAGTGGACAGACATGGGTAGCATGAGTCAGAGGAAACAATACTCCCAAGCTGGAATCAGAATAGGAAGAGAGAGGGCTAGTGTCCAGGTGCCTAGGGTGGGTTTCCTAGAGGAGGTGACTGTCCTCACCAGAGCTGCTACTCAGAGTGGCTTCTGGTCTTCCTCAAGTCCAGAGAGTGGAAACACTCTGCAAAAGAGGCCCCCAAACCTGAGCGTGAGGACCAACCTGCTGGGCTGGTCTTAGTGGGCATAAAGATGCCTCCAAGTCAGCAATGTCAAGATGCTCTGGTTCCAGGTCAGCTGACAGCCACTCCTGAGAACGTTGCAGGTACTGCCTCTGCCTTCTAAGAAACACTGTATCCTCACTCCTAACTGCCCCTACTGCCTGTGACCTGCACTCTGTAGCATCTGGGGCCTTGGGGAAGGGGGTGAAGGGTGACCATGAGTTCCAGTTTAGGCAGCTCAAATAAGTCTGCTTTTCAGTACCCGCTCCAGCTGCCAGTCACCCTCCTCTGCACCCCTTACCAAGCCAGCTCAGGCAAAGCAAGCCCTTCCCCTCCTCAAAGTCTCCAGAGCCCTTATGGAACCTCAGTTTCCCAAGACTCAATGCACTCCCACTCAATGCAACTCCTCCCCACTCTCTCTTCTTGGCCCTGGGGAGGTACTGATTTCTGGCCTCTCCTGCTGCACCTGTGCTTGCCTGCTCTTTTTGCTCCTGATAATGCATGAGAAACCTGGGCAGTGGCAGTTGCCTCATTCATTCTGTCCCCATTCACCAGAAAAGACAACTAGGGAGAGAAGAGTGGGCAGAAGCAAAGGAACTCTCTTCCTTCTCCACCAAAGCCACCCTCCATGCCCTCATTGCAAATCTACTCCTTTCCATGCCATTCAACAACTATTTCTTTAACATCGACTTCATGCCAGGCACTGAGGGGACAGAGATGAGTAAGTGCAGAGCCTGTTCTCTGGAAGCTCAGGGGTTGGAATGGGAAGAGGGAATCAGAATTGCAAGTAAGCCAACAATTACATAGGGTGATGAGTGCTGTGTTGGGGGGAAGCTCAGGACACCGTAGGCGGTCCCAAAAGGTCTGGAGACCTTTAAGCTGGTTCCAGTAGGAGGAGTAGCAGGACAAAGTCTGGGGTGTGAGGCTCCAAAGCAGAGAGCATATTATTCTGGAATCTGCCAGTATTTTGAGAGGAGGTGAGGGTGACTGTTTCCCACCATGGAGTTTGGGCTTTGTTGGAGGACTCAGGCAGTTGGGGGGGTGGTGTGAGGGTAAACTGACTTTCAGCAGGGTTTGCTTCTAGGAAATTGATTCTGGCTGCAGTAAGCTTGGAGGCAGGCCCAAATTCCAGGCCGGGCTCTGCTTCTTACCAGCCATGTGCCCCTGGGCAAATCATTTCCCCCTAAAAACCTCCATGTCCTCATCTGTAAAATGCAGATAGCAGTTATAAGGATCAAGATAAATATTTATATAAAGCACTGGGAACATAACTGACACAGAGGAGGAAGGGAGGCTGTGAAGCTGTCCCTACCACCTGACCTGGGTCTTCCCCCCCCCCCCTTTCTTGGCTCCCCTGTGATCTCAGAACGTTCTTGACCATTGTTTATCAGGGAAGGATCACATGGAGAAGCTAACAAAGCTGGCAGGAAGCAGCCTGGGTGGGACTGGGTTGGGGAGGGAAGGAATATGGGTACATTCTCAGCGCTCCAGGAGGTGCCAGGGTAAAGGCGGGCTACGGGCCAGGAGAACCCCAGGAGGGAATGGGCCAGTTGCCAATTCCTTCCCCTGAGCTAAGGGAGAATAGTTAAGGCCCTCAAATTCCGCTCCCAGGGGCTGGCCCCACCGCCTATGCCATCCCTGACCCGGGAAATGGCAGCACTAAAGATCCTGTGACCAAAGAGGGGATGTGTAAGCACCTGGCTGTCCCTGTTGGAGTGGCCAGCCTTTCCCGGCTCCTCCCCCACGGCGCCATCTGTGTTCTTCCAGGATCCACGGAGCTGGTCTAAGCACTCACCTGTGAGCCATGGAGGCCCTGGGGCCTGGGGGCGACCGCGCCTCCCCAGCCTCGTCCACTCGCAGCCTGGACCTGCGGCGGCTGTCCGAGCGCGCCGACTCGGCCTACAGCTCTTTCTCCGCGGCCTCCGGCGCTCCAGAGCCGCGCACGCCGTCGCCTGGAACTGACCTCCTCCCTTATCTAGACTGGGACTACGTGCGCGTGGTGTGGGGTGGCCCAGCCTCCGCCGCGCCCGCCGCCGGCCTTCGGGCGTCCCCGCAGCCCCGGCCCGCGGCCGCCGCGCGCAGTGGGCTGCGGCTCCCAGAAGTCCAGGGAACGTCGGGGCCGCTCAGCCGGCAGGCCACCCCGCTGCTGTTTGCTCTGGCGGCCGAGGCGGAGGCGGAGGCGCGGGCCGTCGAGCCGCCCAGCCCACCGGCCTCGCGGGCTGCCTACCGCCAGCGGCTGCAGGGCGCGCAACGGCGAGTGCTCCGGGAGACGTCCTTCCAGCGCAAGGAGCTCCGCATGAGCCTGCCCGCCCGCCTGCGGCCCGCTGCACCCGCGCGGCCCCCCGCGGCGCACCCGCGCTCCGCCTCGCTCAGCCATCCGGGCGGGGAAGTGGAGCCGGGGCGCTCTGGGGCTCCCGCGCGGGGACCAGTCGGCCGGGGGCGCCTAGCCACCCAGCAGCGGAAGTGGTGCTTCTCTGAGCCAGGGAAGCTGGATCGCGTGGGTCGAGGCGGTGGATCTGTGGGGGGATGTTCGAGTGACGCCTGCTCCAGCTCTGGCTTTGCCGGGCCCGAGCCCCAGGAGCGCAGGGTGCTGGCAGAGTTGGAAGATCACCAGATCAGATGGCTGCCTGAGACGCAGCCTCGAGGCACAGAGGATCCAGAACCGCGGTCCCTGAAGTTCGGTGACGCCCATAGGCCTTCCAGTCGGAGTCGGAGCGCTTCAGGCGAAGTCTTGGCTCCCTGGGGAGGTTCAGGAGGGGTCACGCCCGTTGTTCAGGTGTGGAAGATAGGCTGCAGGCTTGGGGTAGGGGACATCTGGGAAAATGAAAACTTGAGCTACATTTCAAGCAACTGTTTGCCTTTCCAGGTTGCTCCCCAAGGAGCAGAAACCCCCAGACTGTTGTTTCAGACCAAACTTTCCAGGTGAGAGACATGGACCACCAGGGGACCAGAAGTTGGAGAGAAGCAGTTTTCATAGCTCTTGTCCAAGAAAAGAGAGGGCCCATCACCTACCCTCAGTTTGGGCCTTCTGATTTTGTCTTTTACAAACGACATCCCTTACTATTCCCCCCACCTCCTGCTGTGTCTTCTGGTGCAGCACCTAGAGCTTCCTTTCTGGTCACGGTAGTCAGTGTGGGGTCCCTTCCTCCAGGTTCCTGACTCAGAAGGAAGCTGCAGTGTTGTGTCCTGCCGAGTGCCTCCAGAGCAGTCCTGCAGGCCGTGAACAGAGGGTCTCAGAGACATGCCTTGGGTCTGCCCGACTCCCTTCCCTTCCTGATGATGAAGTTTTCCTGGAAGACGTCCCCTTGGTCAGAATGAGATCACCTCCAGACACCCATGCGCCCACAGGAAACCCAACCAGGTGAGTTGCCTCTTGCTTCCAAGCTGAATGAGATACCTCTTTCCCACACATAACAAGAAAATTCTAGAGGGGAATGGAACCTTCTCCAGCCTGGCAGCCTGGCTTGTGGGGATGGAGACAGGTGGCCCTTGGAGGCCAGTGCTTGTCTTTGGACAGAGTTTTTTCTTATTCATTGTCTCTTCCACTTCCAGTGTCCATGTCTCTGACCAGCAGTATGAAACCGGCTTGGGCCAGGGGGTTGACCAAGCTGGAGTCCCCCCAGAGCACCCCCTCCATGAGCACCCAGAGACTGCAGGGGCAGATGACAGCTGGCGGAGGATAAATGGTTCTGTGAGCATTTCCAGGACTACATGCTGTAGCCCCCCTGGGACTGCAAATGGTGACATTCCAACCTTCAACCCCACTGGACTGCTGACCATTGACCCACTTGCAGCTACAGACCCCCTCAAACCTCTTCCAGTTGATGTCCTGGAACCTCCAGGCAACAGTACCCCAGGTGCTCCTGGCCGTACTTCCCTAGCTTGGGGCACTGGCCAGCCTGTTTCCAGGCCAACATGGCACAGTCTGCGCCTTGAGGAGCTGGTTCAGGAGCTGGCCAGACTGGATCCCTCTATGAGTGACACACTCACTTCCTGTCCCAGTCCAGAGCCACCCCTGGGTCTGCTAGATGGGCTGATTCCTTTAGCTGAGGTCTGGGCTGCGATGAGGCCAGCCGGTGAGGAGGCTGGAAAGGACGCTGCTGGTACTCCTGAGCCAGGGTGAGTGTGGGGGGTACTAGGGACTAGGGGGATTCTAAGTCCCTGCACTCTGGTGGGTGGCGGGGAGGATAACCCAGGGAGCTCTGGTTTTGTACCCAGGTGCTATCTATTTAGCTCCAGCCAGCTCTGGCCAACTTCTCAGGAGATGAGGTCTGAAAACCATACCACCCACCCTGTGCCTGACCAACCCTGTGGTCAGGGTCTCCCTGATCCAAACAGCATCGAAGCCAAGAAAGTGAGTGTGGAGGGGGTGGTGGAGACTGGGTGGGGCAAGAGCCCAGAGTATGGGCTAAGAATTCAGAGTCTGGCCTCACCTTTAAGTACCCACGCCCTCCCTGCAGATGGAGCTAGCCAATCTCCTCCAAAAGATGCTGCGGGACCTTCAGGCAGAACAGGAGCGGCTGCACCGGGTGGCCCAGGATTGGGCCAGGCGCGGGGCTGCTCTGGAGGCCGTGGTGGGCCAGACCTGTGCACCCGGCGACCTAGAGCGGTTCAGCAGGTTCATGGCCGACCTAGAGCGCGTGCTTGGCCTGCTGCTGCTGCTGGGCAGTCGCCTGGCCCGCGTGCGCCGCGCCCTGGCCCGGGAGGGCGCAGACGGCGACCCAGACGAGCAGGTGACAGGGGTTCCGGCCGGGGGAGCGCGGGGTGGTGAGGGGCCTGCCGGCTTCTGGGACCATCCTGGGAACCACGGCGCCATCTCCCTGCTCACGGCGCGCTCTCCCTGCGACTGCAGGCCTCTCTGCTGCAGCGACTCGGTCTCCTGAAACGGCAGCAGGAAGACGCCAAGGAGCTGAAGGAGCACGTGGCGCGGCGCGAGCGGGCCCTGCGGGAGGTGCTGGTGAAGGCCCTGCCCGCGGAGGAGCTGCGCGCCTATCGCGCCTTGCTGGCGGGCAAGGCCGCCGTTCTGGCCCAGCAGCGCAGCCTAGACGAGCGGGTCCGGTTCCTTCAGGACCAACTGGACGCCGTCAGGAGCGACCTTGGCCGTCGTCCCCTGCCTCCCAGGATGACCTTGCCCCCAGAGACCCGTTCTCCAGATAAACCGTCTTTCCCTCTGCCCCTCATCTAATTACAGGCAGTGGGGGTGGGGAGCATTTCTCTGCGCCTCACCGACATAACTGGGGGTGACGCTTGTTTACTCGGTGCTTTTCCCTTGGGGCGGGGAAGACCCTGACCGGGTCTTCCCAAAATTCTTCTAAGTGTTTTCATGTGGTCTTACCCAAGTCTTGTGGATTATTTGGTAATTAATTTATGGATTTTTACAACTGCAGTATTTCCCCTTTTTGTGATGAGAGACTCAGTCCAGGCTGGTTGGAGGGAGAGGAGACAAATTAGAGGAGCATTTAAATTTAAGATGAAAAACGGTCTTTTTACTTGTCTTTTCTTTCTTTCTCTTAATAATTGATGTGAGAAATGTGTGTCACCTGGAGGGATCTTGTTTACAGACCATGGACACCAGCCTTGCCTGAGTAGAGCAAAAGAGGGATTTGTTGGAGGGCATCAGTCAGGTGTGGGAATCCCTAGGAAGACTATACAGGCTTGAAACCGGTCTCGACCAAGGGAATGCTGGGCCCTCAACTCAGTTGCCACCAGTAATCCTTCCCAGTTCTGGTGACTGCGTCACTACCACAAAAGCCTAGGCCTGATTGGCCGAATCCAGGTCTCTTTTGCTGGGTTTTACCTCAAATTGAAGGTGAGGCATGAGGGCCCTGGAAACCTAGAATGTGGGGGCTGAGGACCTGGAGAGGCAGCTGAGCTTGTATGCTAGAGAGGCTGGGGTGGGGGTGCCTTGGGGTTGGGAGTGGGAGGAAGGTGCTGGTGTGGAACGAAACAGAGGACACATACTCCCCTCTATTTGCACATCAGCCCTGTGTACACAGAATCAATGTTAAGTTCTCAAATATACATGTGAGAATGTGCTTTAGTATTTGCAGCTGCAAACGCCAGGGCTGAGAACATAGTTCATGCAAATGTTCGGTGTATTTTTGGAAGCTGGGCACACTAAAAGGCATGTGTATGTGTATTTAAAGCCAACTGACCCCAAAGTGAGAAATCTCTGCTTCTGGGCTTGTTTTCTGATGCGTATTGTCACTAAGTGCAACTGGTTGGGAATTTTAAATGGTCGTATTCATAACAAAGCATTAGTTATAACAGTCGGGCTATTGAGCATAGAACAATGCTAACATTGTGCCTTTTTATAAAAAACATATGGGGCTCCTGCTGAGGCAGTTGTGGGTTCTAACATTATGCTTTGCTTCTCTCCTTTGAACACTGTGGGCGGGGCCTCCGCTCCAAAGTCCTCTGCCTAGCAGGGCAGCTCGCTTTGAAATAGTCTGGATGGAATCTACTTATTTCTGCCTCTTGGCCCGTAGAGTCCCCACTGCATTCTCCCATTGTGATACTCTTAGAAAAACACTTAACAGTCATCAGGCCAACGGAAATTGTGTACTTCAGACAAAGCACTTCCAGCCCGGGATGGGCTTGAGGAGCAGTGCCTGTCATTGTTCCGTTTAACTGCACTTTGGTTCTGTCTGGGGTTTTCCACGGAGAGTTATGAGGCTCCTGTGCTTGTCTTTACCAGATGGAGAGTACGGCCACACCTCCTGCACCCATCTTTCCGTTTTGCCTCTGTCTTCTTCTTTCTCCCTTTTATGCCCCTTCCACACCGTTATTCCCTCAAGGTGCAAGAAGGTGCACTATACATGTTCAGCACTGGCACCACAGGCTAAGACTTTTAGCGGTGCTGTGTGAGCGGGCGCCGGAAGGCCGGTGAATTCGACCCGCCGGGGCGCTGCCAGCAGAGGGCACTGTTCTCCTTGTGATGAAAGCTACCTGTATTTCATAGCGCCTCCTCTACAGCTAGGAGGACTTCTGGGCTAACCACAGGGGCTTTGCCTTCCCTGCTGAGCAGTGTTCGTTAGGCCTGACGGCTGGATCTGAGCCTTTTTGCTTCTGTCGGAAAGGAATTCTGGCAGCCACTGGGCCTTCGTTGGAAAGTTGTTGGTTAATGAGAAGTGGGGAGCAGGGAAGCCGGGGGTGTTGATATCGAGTTATCAGTATCAAAAAGAGCCTTACTTAGTCCCCCAGGGTGGAAAAGAGGGTTTCATGGGTCTCTTTTGGGGGTTCTGCCTCTGTGTCTTTTTTTTTTTTTAACGTTTATTTATTTTTGAGACCGAGAGAGACAGAGCATGAACAGGGGAGGGACAGAGAGAGAGGGAGACACAGAATCGGAAGCAGGCTCCAGGCTCTGAGCCATCAGCCCAGAGCCTGACGCGGGGCTCGAACTCACGGACCGGGAGATCGTGACCTGAGCTGAAGTCGGAGGCTTAACCGACTGAGCCACCCAGGCGCCCCTGCTTCTGTGTCTTTAAGCCGTCAGCACACGCACCTGCTCGCCCCCAGCCCCGCTGCCTGCGGCGGTGTCCCTGGGTTTTTGCAGAGGGGCAGGCTTCGGCTGGCGTTGTTGCTAGGCAACAGCAGTCCCGCGGCCGCCTCCCCAGCTCCCCTCGCCCCGCCCCCGCTGCGCCTCCTAACGTGGATTTAATTAGTGTACTTTTTACCTTCAGACTGTGAATTGGTAACGGAATAGGGAAGCAGCGTTCCGCGGCGCCCCAAACCGGCGCGCAATCTGTCTGGAACAGACTGCTCTGCATACGGCGTACCTCCGGGAGCGGCTGCAGTAAACCTCAGGGATCCTCTCGGGAGCAAATCACCTTGCTGTTCATGCACATGTAAATCAGAAGCTTGTGAGGAGATTTAGGTCAAAGATGGTTGAGAATTGCGGAGAGAAGAGACGGAAGGGGAGTGTGGGGGCAGAGGGAGGAGAGGCAGGAGCCAGCAATTGCTGTAAAGCAATCCTCTCAACGCCCCCCACCCCGGTAGTGTTACCATCTCAGGCTGGCTACAGTTTAGACCATCACGGTAGGGGGTTTACCTGTTGTTGCAACTTAAATCAGCACCAACTGTCCTCTAGGAAGACTCCCCGCCCCCGCCCCCCCCCCCCCGCCCCCAGGAGATGTCTGGACAAATTCCAACCCTTCCCCCCCACCCCGCACCTGCCAGACTTGTTTCTCCATCTCTTCCTTTTTTCCTCTTCCCTGTAGTAACACCTGAGGCCACCTCTGCTTCACAGGCTCAAGTCCAGAGATGTGGTAGTTCTGGAAGGGTAAGGCCAGGACAGAGGTTCAAGGCAAAAAGCTATCTGGAGAACCATAAAGAGTCTATTTATGAAACCATTTTAAAAGGTCAAATAATTTCTTCCAGGAAAAGGTGAAAAAAAAAAGGGGAGGGGGCGGAGAATATGGGTCCTGGGTGGTCCCAGCTTTATAATTGTGTTGAGAAGTGCTTTCAGTCCAGCTGGCTGAATGACATCTGGTTAGGTCTGGAAGGCCGGTTAGGGATGCTAGAGGAATGTGTATTAAGAAAGACATTGTGGTATCTATTTTTAACTAAAGTGATATCATACAGAACATGAGATAATCTCCTTTTGGTGGGAATATTTTTCCCAGCAGCTGCCATTGTTACTTATGTATACAGATACTAACATGGTAAAAGAGTGCTGATCGTGTAAAGCAAAGCCACAAATCAGAGCTATTTGGTTTTGGAATGCAGCCAGATACCCCTATGGGACCAACTGGGCACCCCGGTGATATTTCAGGATGGTGTTGCAGTTCCCAAGGAGCTATACCTACTTCTTTCCTATGCCCCACCCTCCTCACAGCCTGTAGGATAGGTACGGCCAGTCTTATGTCTCATGAAGGAGGGAGACAGAGTTTGGAGAATTAGGTGATTTGCCTAAGGTCACTAGATGAGTAAGGGCTGAGATAAGACCACCTCGCTTTTCTGCACCAGGACACTGTGATGGAAAAGAGCACCAGAAGGCCATCCCTTTCTGACAGTCACTAGCTGTGAAGCCTGGACAAGATACTTACAATTTGTTGTGGTGTCAGTTTCCTTGCTTTAAAATCAAGATACTAACAGAACATACTTTATAAGGTTGAGGTTAATACTTGTGCAGTGGTTAGAAGCATGCTGGTGCTTAATAAATGCAGGCCATATGTATATCACCACATATACCCTGGTCTTCATTAGATAAGTGAGACACGTTTAAGAACAACCCCCAGCCTCCCTGAAAGGAAGTGTAAACCTTTATTTAAAAGCTTGCTCTGGGTGACTCATGCACATCTATATCAATGATCAACTTCTCCTGCATTAAAAAGAGTGATTCTTTTCCCTGTGATGATTCCAGCCAGCTAAATTGTCTTAACTTATAAGCAACATTTATTTATTTATTTATTTATTTATTTATTTATTTATTTATTTAATGTCATTTGTTGGCAATACCCCTCACAGGTATACCTCCTGCTAGGCAATATATGTTACTTGAAAACTTTCCATATGCATATCAAAGTGTAATTTCCTACTGATTTACTCTATAGTTTTAGAAAGTCTTGACCTGTAAGGAAAACACAGTGGTTTTTAACCTAAATTTTAGGCTTATTGATCCTGAACTCCTGCCAAATGTTTTACTTCACTTGGAAGGCTTGCAGCATGCCCTTCTGAAACACAAAGATTCTTCTGGCAGCTTAAGTAACCCTCCTCTGATTTGAGTGTACAATAAACATTAGTTCCTATTATTACTACTTTGCTGGTTTAGATTTTGTCTTTCTCCAGGCAGGTCATACCTGTGTTTGTGACCTTTGTTATACTTTTCAGTCAAGCCTCTCTTTTACCATGGAAAATCTCTAATATTTTATTCCATCTTCTACACCTTCAGCAACTGAGATTGCTATAATTATTGCCTCCCACAATTTTTCTGCAGAGGCAGATTTAATTTGCATTTTTAAATAATTTATGCAGTTTAGCTAGAGTTCCAGGCAAGGAAGGTAGAAAGGGTCAGATTAGAGCCTACATTCATCTATTTTTTTTTTTTTTTGGTAACTGTGTGTGGCTGATGCCTTTATTTTGCAGATCAATTCAAACTCTTTCAATAATAGAATGCCAGGAAGAGAATGAAGAGAAACTGAAGAAATTTAGATTAGAAGACAGAAAAACACAGTAGCAAGAGCTGTAGAATGTTGAAGGGGAGTGCATTATCACACAAGCAGGAACAAAATGAGAGACTTGTTTATTTCATTGCTTAAATCAAAACATTCCATTAAGGATTGCCTTAAATAATGTCAGATGCCTCACTGATATATATGGAAGGGAGGAGCCGCACTCTCCTCTGCCACAAGAACTATTTGATAGAAGTAATGACATGCAGACACAATTCGCAAAAGCAGAGCATTACCACAATAAGATATACAAAAAGGCTGGTTGAGCAAATAGATTCCCCATCTTTCAAAGACAAAAAGAGCCACTATAGTTACAATGTGTTGAGCCTGGGACCTCTTGGTGATATCTACAAACCTTCGCAATTATAGATGTGAGCAAATGTCTGGGGAAGTTAGGCCATTCCTCTAAGTTCACTGAGCAAAGAAATTCTACATTTGCTATTTTGGAATAAGTTGTTTGCTTTCAGATGGCTTTTATGATTATTTTTGACAGAGAGAGAGAGACAGAGCATGAGTAGGAGAGGGGCAGAGAGAGAGGGAGACACAGAATCCCAAGCAGGCTCCAGGCTCTGAGCTGTCAGCACAGAGTCCGACGCGGGGCTCGACCCGGGCTGAAGTCAGACGCTCAACCTACTGAGCCACTCAGGCGCCCGCTTTCAGATGGCTTTTAAAGATGGATATAACATACTTTTTGTTTTTATAGAATTTTCACATAAAATAGTAGCTCTTTAAGTGTACCCACTATTATTTAACCAGTTATTTTTCTGGTGTAATGCTATGACATTTTTTTCTTTGAATATTTACGTACTGCATCGAAAGGCTCAGCCAGATTTGAAAAACCAGATTCAGGAACATGGCATAATGGTGCATTCACAAATAAATCACACTTAAAAAATTAAATATTCATGCCAAATCAAAAAAATCACCCACCAGTGCCAAAGACATTTTGTATTTCATCATAAAGACAACCACAAATTAAATGTATTTACCAAAATGCCTCTTTCTCTCAGTTAAATCATTCTTTCTCCCAAGATGCACTTGCTTCCTAATATTTAGCATTCACAGCACAACTGAAATTAATTACATTCACAATGGTCACATTCTGTCTCCAAGACTCTCTAGAATCTTGAACGCCTAAAATGAGGTAGGTAAAGGTTTAAGGGTTTTGTTGGTTGGGATTAATTTCCTTTAGATCTTGATCATCTGTTTTTTTAAATAGAACTCCAAAATATTCAGCAAAAGATTGAAAATGAGCATTTTGCCTAAAAATGGAAAAATATAATTTCAAAAGGCTATTATGAAAATTGTTTTACCTCATTTCAATTTAAAAATAGGATAAAAGCATCAGATTACAAAACCACTCTGTATCTTAAAGCTCACAAACTATCCAACACCACACAACATTTAGAAACCCTTGCTCTAGTTCTGGCTTGGGAGTGTGTAGATGCAGAGGTCCGGGTAACTCATGCAGGGGCCCTTAACTTCTGATCCTAAAATTCAAGTCTCCCAAGTTCAAGCCTGATTTCTGGAATTTGTTATAGGTGGCGCTCTCTCAGATCTCGATTCCCATCTTCGCAGACAGATCAAGCTTCACGCAGAAGCTAGAGGCGTAGGCCCACCTGGGTAAAACAGGCTGCAGTGGAGAAAGCTGGAAATAGGATGTAGCCACAGGTGTTGAGCCACTGTTCTGGGCAGGCTTGGACTGAGGGGCAGGCTGGGTTACATCAACCAAGCTGAGCCTCAGGGACCGTCAGGTTGTGGGAGGCAGGCTGGGCACTAGCCCAGCGAAGGGCCCCGGAGTAGGTCGACGAGAGATTTCTGAAAAAGCCGGTAGGCCACTGCGGGTCTTAGTCTTTTTACGTGGAGCCATGGGCGAGGCACCCAAGAACTTGCTCAAGGAGCCTGACTTCCTCAAGCCCCGAGCCAGGTCTTGGAGCATCAGGTCGTCGGCCAGGACACCCAGAAACGCGCTGGTGGTGGAACTGAGGATGGTGGCAGCCACTTGCACCGGGCGCCGGGTCGCAAGCGTGCCACCACTAGCTCCGGTAGCATCGAGCTCGCTAGAGCTTCGAAGGCTTGGGTCGCCGAGCAGGCGGCGGAGCGCGTAGGAGGCGCCGGGGGGCAGGTATTGGTAGGCGCGCCGCCCGCTATGGTCACGCACATGCACCTGCGCACCCAGGCGCACCACCAGCAGCACGGCGGCATCCTCGTGGCCGTGCAGAGCGGCCAGGTGCAGTGGCGTGTAGCCGCCGTGTGAGCGCGCGTTCACGTCGACAGGCGCGCCCCCGCGCCGCGCGACCTCCACCAGCTGCAGCGCCATCTCCCGGTCTCCGCTCTTGGCGGCCCAATGCAAGGCCGTGAAACCAGATATGAAGTCGCGCTTGGCCGCCAGGCCGCGGTCGCGCAGCAGCAGCCCGTGCAGCTGGTGGGTCCAGCAGCCCGCGGCCGCCCGCACTAGCCACTCGTGCTCGGTCGGCTCCAGAGGCACGGCGGACGGCGGCGGCGCGGCGGGCACTTCCTCGGTGTCTGGGCTCAGCAGGCGCGGGCCGGCGCGCGACAGGCGCCTCAGGTGTGGGGAGCGGCCCGGGCCCAGGCTGAGGCCCAGGCCAGACTCTTCCACCGAGAGCCGCCGCAGCAGCAGTGGGGAGCTCCGGGGGCTCGGTTCTTCCGACAGCTGCCGGCGCAGGCCCTGTTCCTCGGCCCGGATCCGGAGCGCGGAGGGGGCCGGAACGCAGCGCACCGGCAGCATGCAGGGCTTTGGCGGCGGCGCGTGCCGAGGGAGTGGTAGAGCTTCTTTCGTGGCTCCATGCCCAGGTTCCTGGTCCGGCGACTCCGCTTGGGACAAGACCTCCTCCGACGGTGACCTAGACGGCGGGGCCACGTCTGCAGAGAGTCCCTCAGAGGGCAGTTCTAGCTCAAAGGCTGGAATCTGGGAGTCGGAGGGTCCCCCTGACTGCTGGGCCAGACCTAACAACAGCTCCCCGTTCGGCTGAGTGGGCTCAGAGGCCGGATCCCCGGGGGTGTCCTGTGGCTCTAATGGCTGGGTCGGGTCCTCAAGTGGTTCCACCAACTGCTGCTCTGCAGGCAGGGATGGAACCCCCGAGCCGGGGGTTTCCCCCTGTGAGACGGAAGTGATGTTCGACGGAGGGTCTGGTATCTCGGGGGTGCCGGGGACGCACGAGGCCAGGGACTCTGGTCCCTCCCGGGGCCTAGGTTTCTTCCTCAGCACCACGAACTTGACGCCGTCAAACTCCCTCACCACAGCCACGTCGTTGACAAATTGCTTGAAGCGGTCCCTGCGGGCGGCACGGCCGCGCGGGTCGCCGGCATCCAGGAGCGGCTTAAAGCGGCTCACCAGATCCGAGTTGCGCACTTTGCCGCCGTGTTCCTGCAGGAAGCCCAGCACGGCCGCCTGGCTCACTCCGGCGGCCGCGGCGGCGGCCGCGGCGGCTAGCGCCATGGTCAGTCCCGTCCCGCGGGAGAGCGGAGGCCACCCCCTGCCACCCGCCCTCGGTTCCCGGCTGCCGGGGCAGGTGGACGTCGCCGCGCCCGCTGGGACTAGCCGGAGCAGAGGTTCCGGGAGTCACGTCCTCCTCCGCCACGCTCACCTGTTTTCACTGAGGCGGGACGGGCGTGACCATGAAGCTGGACCCCGGTCACGCCCGCGCCGCGGGGCCCGGGTGTCTCCTGGAGAAAGGTGCGGGGGGCCGCGGCGCGCGCCCACCGCCTCCGCCGCGCCAGGCCCCCAGTCTTCGGGGTAGGTTTCTGCCTTTGTATTCTGTCCAATGGGCGCCGGGCTCCATCGCCCGTGCTCGGTGCTCGCCTTACAGGTGACGGTTGTCACCAGGGCCGGGGAGGGAGTGGGGGAGCGGAAATTATCCACTGCACCCCTCCCAAGCCGGGAATTAAAGGCGCAGTGCCATGGTTCGGCTGGCTCCCGGTTGCTAGGTGGGCGTGTTTCCCAGGGATGCCGTGGTCGACCGGAGAGGGAAGGATTTTTATTTCCATAAGGAATAGTTAACCACCACAAAATATCAGGAGATTACTTAAAAGCAATATTTTATTTAAAGACCATCGGTATCTTTCCAATTGTCGATTCCTCTGCGTTTCACGGAGGAAAACGGCTTCTTGCAATCTGCAGCAAAGACCATTCATTGTGCATGGCCATGTATGTTACCCGAGGTTTAGAAGAGACGTTTTAATTTTTTTTTTTAGTGTTTATTTATTTTTGAGACAGAGAGAGACAGAGTGCGAGCAGGGGAGGGGCAGAGAGAGAGGGAGGCACAGAATCTGAAGCAGCTCCAGGCTCTGAGCTGTCAGCACAGAGCCCGACCCAGGGCTCTAACTCACGAACCGCGACATCATGACCTGAGCAGAAGTCGGAAGCTTAACCAACTGAGCCACCCAGGCGCCCCTAGAAGAGACGTTTTAAAAAGCAGTAGTTTCATGATAAAATAGTACATTTTCACATGGAATTTTGAGAATAAAACCACAAAAGACACAATGAAGAAGAAACATCACTTGAAATCACCATTAACGTTTTGAAATAATTGTTCTTCTCCACCATACACATGAGTATGCTGTGCTTTAAAACAAGGAAACAAAATTGTAATTGTGCTGTATTTAAAATTTTTCTTTAATACGTAAATATATATTGAGCACCTAGTTTGTACCAGTACCTTTTCAGGCTGTAATACATCAGTTAGCAAGACAGATAAAACCCCCTAACCTAGTAGAGCTCATGGGTTGGGGGAGGTGGGGGACAGAAGTAATATGGTGCATTCGAAAATTGTATAATATGCTAGATGAATACTATGGAGAAAATAAAGCAGAGGAAAACAGAGGAGGGGCAGACTGCCATTTTGCACCCTGTGTTCAGGGTAGGACTCTTTTGAAGGCCCCATTATACAAAGACTTGAAGAGATCAGGTAGTTATGTAGCTAGGTAGAAGAAGCTTTTCAGCTGATTAAGCCACCAGGGCAAAAAAAATAGGATCAGCTTAATTTTCAAACACCATACTACAAGTAGATACCCAGAGGTGCCACCCAGTAGTAGTTAGCGAGACTAAGACAGGAGTCAAAATGCCACACTTGAAGCATAGCTCTCTACCTTGGAACTTGCTTGACCTCTCTGCACTTCAGTTTTCTTATCTGTAAAGTGGGGATGATAATAATGCTTACCTCATCACGTTGTTGTGAGGATTAAGTGAGAAAATAAACACAAAATACTTAAAACAATACTTGGCCCACAGTGAACATTCAAATTGTTATTAGTTGTATAGCAACTATTATACTATTATCACTGACTAAAACAAAAACGAGAACAGTGAAATATGAAAGACCATCTTTTCCCCAATCCCATTTCCCAGGGTGATTTCTATCTTTAGTCCTATTTCCACAATGCTTAGTATTTAATCTTTTTTCTCCCATTTCATAGTGTGAACATTTTCCTCAATGACAATATCTATTCTTTAAAAATATATGATTTTTGAGCCTATGTGGCTCAGTCAATTAAACATCTGACTTTGGCTCAGGTCATGGTTTCATAGTTCATTGGTTCGAGCCCCGCGTCCAGCTCTACACTGACAGCTCAGAGCCTGGAGCCTGCTTTGGATTCTGTGTGTTTCTCTCCCTGCCTCTCCCCCGCTTATGCGCTCTCTCTCTCTCTCTCTCTCAGAAATAAATAGGTAAACTTTAAAAAAAAACATAAAAATGTATGATTTTTAAACTAAAAAAATTTAATAACTTTTAAAAAAAGATTTTTTTTTTTTTTTTGAGAGAGGGAGAGTGCAAGTGGGGAAGGGGCAGAGAGAGAAGGGAACAAAAAATCCACAGGGGGCTCTGAGCTGACAGCAGAACGCCTGATGCGGGCTCGAACTCACGAACCATGAGATCATGACCTGAGCCAAAGTTGGATGCTCAACTAACTGAGCCACCCAGCTGCCCCTTTAATAAAATTTTTAATGTTTATTTTTGAGAGAGAGAGAGAGCAAGCAGGAGAGGGGCAGAGACAAAGGAGAACAGAGGAAACGAAGCAGGATCTGTGTTAACGGTAGCAAGACAAATGTTGGGCTCGAATTCACAAACTGTAAGATCATGATCTGAGCTGAAGTTGGACGCTTAACCGACTGAGCCACCCAGACGCCTCTAAAAATACATTTTTATTATGGCATCAAATAAATGTAGTAGTATTACACTTTGTTTTCTTATAGTTGGCAGTCTGTATTATTTCCAGTTTTTAATTCTTATGAATGGTGGTGCTCATATACAAAACTTTGTGCACATTTCTGATTAATTCCTTAGGATAGAATCCTACAAGTCGAATCACTAGGTCAAAGGGAATTATTTTCAAAACTCTTGAAACTTAATGCTAAACTGTTTTCCAGAAAAGTTACAGCCCCATGAAAGTACCTTGCCTTTCCCTCAATGGTGCTGAGTAGGATCTTTTAACTTGTCATTTTCGAAGGTGAAAAGTTGTATCTCACTCTAGTTCCTATTTATTTTATTACTAATGACGTTAAACTTTTCCCACCTTATTTATTGGCTATTTGAATTTGTTCTTTTGTGAATTGCCTTTCTCCCCTTTCCCCATTCATTTTTCTTGTTGATATGTAGTTAATAACCTTTTATTATATATGTTGTCAATATTTTCCAAGTTTGTCATTTGCCTTTTAATTTTGTTTATTGATGACAACCATTTATAAATTGTAGATATTGTATCCTTTTAGCTTAAGAATGTTAGTGCAAAATCAGAAGGTACATCTCCCGGAGAGCCTGTGTGGCTCAGTCGGTTAAGCGTCTGACTTTGGCTCAGGCCATGATCTCACAGTTCGTGAGTTTGAGTCCCGCATCGGTCTCTGTGCTGACAGCTCAGGGCCTAGAGCCTGCTTTGGATTCTGTGTCTCCCTCTCTCTCTGTCCCTCCATGCTCATGCTCTGTATCTCTCAAAAATAAATAAACATTAAAAAAAAAAAAGAAGGTACATCTCCCATTTAAAGGATAACTTTTAGGGGCATCTGGATGGCTCAATGGGTTGGGTATCAGACTCGATTTCTGCTCAGGTCATGATCCCAGGGTCGTGGGATTGAGCCCTGAATCAGGCTCCACACTGAGTGTGGAACCTGCGTGATTCTCTCCCTCCCTCTGCCCCTCTCCCTACCTCACCCCCCCCTCCGCTTTGTCTCTCTCTCTCTCTCTCTCTCTCTCTCTCTCTCTCAAATAAAAATAAATAAATAAAATAAAGGAGAACTTTTGAGGCCAATTTATTTAGTAATATTAAACAGTCTACATCAGAATCATAACAATGCCCTTCAAAGAAGTTCTTGCTTTTTAAATATACAATGAGAACAGCAATCAGCTATCATTTATCTAAATAGTTATCTTTAAACTCAGCTTTTCTTTAAAGTCAGCTGAAATCCCACCCCTGTAAAGTCTTCTGCAACTGCCGCAGGTGCAGCGAGCCAGATACTCAGGGGAGAAGGCACTACCTGCCTTTGGGGAGCTCAGTGCTTAGTGGACTAGAGAAAAACACAATTATGTTACCTATCCAAATGAAATCAATGCTCAATGGGCTTACCAGCGGGCAGATTCTAAAAGGCATCTGAGGTCTTCAAGAAGCAGGCTATATGAACAATACAGGCAAGGGCTTGCAGTTTAGATGGGGAAGACAGAATTAAGGGTAAATAGTCTAGTGTGTTTTCCATTTGGGTGTGTGTCAGAGAGACAGAAGATAATGTTGGAAAAATAATCTGGGGTCATGGATAGAGGCTCTTAAATTCTAGTTTGGACTTTACCCTGTTTGCAGTAGAATACCGTGGAAAGCTTGCTTTCTTTCTTTTTAAAAAGTAGCTTCGATTCTCTTCTTTTTCTTTTTTCTTTTTTGGTTCTCTGAAAACATTGGGTTTATTTATTTTTTTTATTATTTTTAAAGCTTTTATTTTAATTCCAGTTAGTTAACATAGAGTGTTGTTTTAGTTTCAGGTATACAATATAGTGATTCAACACTTCTGTACATCATGACAAGTGCCCTCCTTAATCCCCCTCACCTATTTCACCCATCCCCCAACCCACCTTCCCTGTGGTAACCATCAGTTTGTTCTCTATAAGCTTTAGTTATTTTCTGATCATAAAATTGATGATTATGTTTTCCCAATTCTCAATAATTTCCAAAATATAAGAGGAATGGATCACATGTTAGAGAATCATTCTTAACTTTTGTTTATTCTGCAAAGTTTTCTGTATACGTCCATAGGTATAAACACAGCCAAATATATGTTCTGTACAGATGGAATTAGACCACATGTTGTTCCATGACCTATGCTTCTTTACAGCCTGCTATGACCAATGCCAGTACAGCGAATGGATGGTGCTACTGGGGTGGTGGCAGGTCCCTGGGAGAGATGGTAAGGGACACTGAGCTGGGTGGGGGGTGGGCAGAAAGACAGAGATGGATGCCAAAGCTATTTCAGAAGCAGAATTGGCATTATACTGCCTGTTTTCATTCTTAGTCATATTCCCTTTGTTGTGATTTTCATTTCCATAGCTGCTTTTCACATCTTCTAAGCTTTTTCAGGACAGACTGCTGGGTGCCTTGGAGAAATCATTCTGTGATCTCATAGGAAGTGGAGCCTCAATCAACTTGGAATTTTGTTATAGGCCCCTCTCTCCAGGGGGAGGAGGGAGAAAACCCCCTGTTAAAGATCATTACTGATGTATAGAGTTTGAACTCATTCTGATTATGATCACTAAGAATAGACCAGGGATTAAATACTGATTGAAACGGAATTGCTGGTACAAGCAAAGTCTATTGACAGTGCCTAATGGGCTCCAGGCTCTGAGCGACACAAAGCAATGTGCCCAAGGTCACAGTTTATTATTGGCTGAGCCCAATACTAATTTGTACTCGTTTGCCATTTACAATTAGATCACCGGTTACGTAAAAACAATGTTCTGAATGTTTAACAAGTAAAGGGGAAAACTCCTCAAGTAAAAATCTAGCTTAAACCTTTATATTTGTGCATCTAAACATACTCAGCTTTACTATTTTAGGTGATTACTTTATAATTCGAGCAAGCATTAAGGCGAGGTTGCCAGTGACATCCAGTTCCCCAGGCTGCTTTTAAATTTTGGTGCCTTGCTGCCAGTGAGGCCGCTGAATCAATTCTTCCAGCGACCAGGCAGTTTGCTCATAAATATTAGGAAAATCAAGTATAAAATGTACATTTATAGCAAGGGTAAAATTTTATAATGTGTCTTGAACATGGGAAAAAGCAATGGAAATTTGTTTTCTATGTCATTTCTCTCATTTCTCACATCTCTCAAACATTTTTTATCTCAGTATCTTAAATTTGAAGGTCAGGGTAGAAGGCTCTTCATATTTTTTAAAGCCACATTTTAAACCATATGTAAGATTTTAAATTCTGCCTAATCTTTATTATATCATGTTATGTTGTATTGTATTGCCTCTTCCAACACACAGTATCCTTTGAACCCCATGCCTGGGCCCCACAGAGACCCATAGTGAATGTTTCATGTTTGTGAGTGTCTGGTTGCTGTCATGGGACCAGAATAGGCCCCTTCCACTAGGCATCATCCACCACAGTTTGGCCCCTGTACTTCCTGGTGTCTCACCAAAGCGTCATCGTCGGTAAAGAAGAGTGTCTGGGGCCTCTGGGAGCTCCAAGGACATGAAGGGGATGGGCTGCCCAGAGTGGCTGTAAAGGGACTTTGCCCAGATAGCAAGCTTTTGCAGTCATGACTTCTGGAACAAATCATGTTTTGTTCTTGCTTACCAGCCCAGGGGAAGCAAGAAGGGCCTCTTTCTCATCATGCCTGTGACTTGTGAAGCTCACTCTTCTTTGAGGTCAAGAGACTTTATTTCTAAATCTTAATGACAAGTGCCAGATCCCGTGCTGTAAACTGAGTTTTTGCATCTGTGGCTCATTTTTCAGGATGCTTATCAGATTCTGCAGACTTGCTTGGTTGGTTGGTAGGGCACCCGTAGGCCTAGTCTGTGGAGACTTGGAAAGCTGTCTGGCTAGGTGAGTCATGAGGAGATGTGGTCCTTTGCTACCGTCAGTCATCCCTTCTTGGCCTGTTTTATTCTCATAGATGAGTTTTGACTCAAAAAAATTGACCCCCCCAGAGGGATATTTTGGGGCTCCTTTTTATTTCCAAGTGAGTCAGTGTCTAGATTAAGAGAGCTTAGTTTGAGAGGTCTGCAATGTACTATTTTAACCATTTCCTTAATTGTAAAGTGGAGTCTTTGCGTGGGTCAGAGTGAACAAAGCAGCGATCCAGAGGCCAGGTATCCATTCCACTACCGGCGCCCGGTTCACATGGGCTGAGAGAAGAAGCACCAAATGTATTGAAATGTGAGATCCCCCAACAGCATCTGGCTTTAAAGGTGGACAAGTAGAAACAGTTCAAATCTGAAGCCTTGTACTAGTATACTATGTTTAACTTGCCTTCTGTGTAGCAACCGGACTAAAGATAGGAAGAATTCTTACGTATCAACTTATCCAGCTTCCTAGTCAGTGGTTCTAAGAGCTCATTAACAGAGAGCTCAAAATAATTTGAAGTAAGTTACACGAACACACTGAAACTGAGACCCTCCCTTCCAGAAGGGATGTGCTGGGGGAGGAGTCCAGCTGAGGTCTGTGCAGTTGGGGTGTGGCAGGAAGTGGGAGGTGGGTGGTGGGGTGGGCAGGCAGCCAAAGGGCTAATTCCAGGTCCTCATCCAGATCTACCTGCTTGCCACTTGGAGACTATCAGCTAAGTAAATATCGAACAGTTTTATTAACAGCCCTCAGAGTTATAATTTGTGACATGGAACAATGAGCCAGAAACAGGAAGCTGAACTCTGCCTCTCAGGCTATGGTCTGGGGAAGGAGTCATCAATAGTATGGCTTTTACTTACCTGACTGAGCATCAGTGAAATACAAGCAGTGCTACATGAAAACATGGATAACATAGGCCTTTTTCTGGATATCTACTCCCCAGGCGGCTTAGGCTCCCAGAAGCAAGAAGCTGTGTCTCACCAGTTGAGATAAAACTCGAAATGTTCAATAAATACTGATAAGGATGGAATGGCGACGATCTGTCACATAATAGTGACTTTCTTTGATTTTTCTGTTTCAGAGTGGGGTCAGAGGACACTGTCATCAATAACTATTTCAAAAAAAATTTTTTTTGGTTTATTTTTGAGAGACAGAGGCAGTATAAGCAGGGGAGGAGCTGAGAGGGAGACAGAATCTGAAGCAGTTTCCAGCTCCGAGCTGTCAGCACAGACCCTGATGTGGGGCTGGAACTCACAAACTGAGATCACGACCTGAACCGGAGTCGAACGCTTAACCGACTGAGCCACCCAGGCGTCCCCATCAATAACTATTGAACGGCTGGCTATTCAGTATGTTCAACAGCTATTGATAATGGTGAAACAGTAACAATTTGCCCCATGACGGCGAGTCTCATCACTTTGATTGTTCCTTTTCAAAATGGGAATAGATACTCTGTCCGCATAGCTGATTCTTGCTTGGGGGTAACCAACTTGGACCTGCTATGGTAGGTTACCTTGGTTCAAGAGGCCCCTGGTTGCAGAAGCAAGGAGTGAGGTCACGAGAGGACTGCTCCTTTTGGACTTTTCTGCATGTAGACTTCTGGTGACCTTCTCAGATATTGATGGAATGGAGGTGAGCTTGGCAAGGCTACCGGCACAAGCCACACTAACCCTGCAGGCTTGGGTTCCAGACGGGATGTCTAGAGCAAGAGCAAGGGACAAATACACAGAAGTACTTGGTGGCGGTCAGCAAGAGGAAGGGTTCCACTTCGCCATCCAGTCTCTGAAACACAAGCAATTGAAGGTTTCTCTCAGAAAAAGGCTGAAGGCTGCAGCTCAGCACTGCGTTCTTTCCTCTCTCCTTCCTTTCCTGATTTTTCTTTTCTTTAGCGATGGCGACCGAATTTCCTGGGAAAAATAATCCTTTCTTTTTTAGCTGGAAAATTTTGGCAAAGTATCACAATGTTCTACTGTCCTCAGAGCTCAACATACTGGGCCTTAGAAACTTTCCAGGGGAGAGACAATAAGGCCACAGTCTGCACAGAGCCTTCTGTGTGACTGTGACAGGGAAGACAAAAACAATCACGTTAATGTTGTTGGTTAGGATTGGGTTTTTTTGCTGCTGCTTCTTTGTGATAGTTGTTCACTATTCTGTTTAAAATTTTAAAGAACATCATTTATGTCCCCATTAAGAGAAATTGTTTATGTCTCAAAGTTAACAAATCCTGTGTCTTATTTGTCATTTTTCCATTCAGAAGGTGTAGGGGGTTGAATGGTGGCCCCCCAAAAGATAGGTCTGTGTCCCAGAAAATGAAATGTCTATGTCCTGTGAAAGGGACCTTATCTGGAAAAAAGATCTTTGCAGATGTAATTAAGGATCTCCAGATGAGAACAACCTCGATTATCCGTTGGATGCTAAATCAAATGACACGTGTCCTTCTTTTTTTTTTTTTAAATTTTTTTTAACGTTTATTTATTTTTTTAATTTTTTTTTTCAACGTTTATTTATTTTTGGGACAGAGAGAGACAGAGCATGAACGGGGGAGGGGCAGAGAGAGAGGGAGACACAGAATCGGAAGCAGGCTCCAGGCTCCGAGCCATCAGCCCAGAGCCCGACGCGGGGCTCGAACTCACTGACCACGAGATCGTGACCTGAGCCGAAGTCGGACGCTCAACCGACTGAGCCACCCAGGCGCCCCAACACGTGTACTTCTAAGAGACAGAAGAGAAGTCAGAGAAAAGGAGAAGGCCACGTAAAGACGGAGGCAGAGATGGGAAAGATATAGTCGGGGAAGCCAAGGCACTCCTGGAGCCACCAGAAGCTGGAAGAGGCAAGGAAGGATTCTCCCCTCATGACTTTGGAGGGAGTGTAGCCTGCTGATGCCTTGATCTTGGGTTTCTGGTCTCCAGACCTGTGAGGAAACAAATTTCTGTTGTTTTAAGCTGTCCAGTTTGTGGTAATTTGTCATGGTAGCTACAGGAAAACTAATATAGAAAGTTAGAAAAAAATGGGGGATTTATCCAAATCTTGCTGGACTGGAAGGTTCCCTCCTGAAATGGCTTTCCTCGGGTCTATAGGGCTCAGATGACCCAGGGCTGTGAAGAGACCCGGCCCAGGCTTGTCTCAGCTAAAACCCATGGTATGGCTGCATGTTGGAGAGTCCTGGTGTGCAGATCAAATGTTGGGAGCAAAAATTCCCGGGTAGCGTAAAGGCACCCAGACCCCAAGGCAGGCTCCTCATTCTGGGAGGCACTGGAAGTGTTGAGATGGCAGGCCAGGAGACTCTTTTCCTCCACTTGGGAGGAGTGTTTCTTGATAGTTCATTCACTGAACTCCTGGCCTCTGCTCCTCTTCCAGCCATGACCGACTTTGACTTTCCCAGAGCGCCCACCACCTTGCGCTGCCCGCATCTGTCCAGAAGCATCTGCAGAGTGGTATTCCAGGTAGTCATCACCAAGCTGACAGATGATAAACAAGATGAAATATCTTCATACTTCTAGCATGAAAGGATATTAGGGGACAGTTCCTATCCTCTATAAAATTGCCTGGTAGGGAAAGTAGGCACATAAAAAGAGATCTATGGGAGGATGTGCTCAGGGCTAGACAGAGATCTCTTAGCATACGGGGGTGCCCAGAGGAGGGAGCACATCTTGGGAGAATCTGAAAACTTTCTTTTTCCTTTTTATTTTATTATTTTTTTTAAGTTTATTTTGCGAGAGACAGAGAGCAAGCATGTGGGGGAGGGGCAGAGCTAGAGGGAGAGAGAGAAAATCCCAAGCAGGAGCCCTGGAGTCAGTGTGCAGAGCCTAATGCAGGGCTCCACCTCACAAAAGCATGATATTGTGACCTGAGCTGAAATCAAGAGTGGGATGCTAAACTGACCGAGCATCCCTAAAATCTGAAAACTTTCTGAGAAGACAAGAGATTTGAGCCGAGTCATGACCAGAAACTCCACAGGCTGAGAAGGGAGGGAGAGGAAGGCTGAGAAGGGAGGGAGAGGAAGGCACTGTCAGCAGAGGCATCTGCAGAAGCAAAGACATACAGTGCTCTTGTGGAATGGCAAGAAGCTCGGGGTGAAAAGAGAACAGGGGAGAGGATGGCAGGGGGTGGTAGGTGAGTGCAGAAACAGGTTGGGAGGGTGGTTGGTGCCAGACTATTAAAGGCCTCACACATCCTCGATGACTCAGACCGAACATGTCCAAACTGAACTGGTTATCTTCTTCTCGAACCCTCTTGTCCTTTCCACCAGGGGTCTCCAGCTCATAAAAAGGGACCATCACTCACTCAGCTGGCAGAGACCCGGGCACTGAACATGGTTCTCCCAAACCCTCTTTGCTACTTCTTGAATCCATCCAGCTGTCTCCATTCCCACCAGCTGGGACATCTACAATTGTTCTCCTGCCCTGCCCCAGCCCCACCCCTTCACACCCCATCCTCCTTACTCCCATTCTGGCTCACCTCCATTCCATTCTCTGCCTGCAGCCAGAGCGATCCATTTAGAACACAGATTTAATCATATCACCTGGTCATCTATGTAAAACTGTCAACTATCTTAGGTGGCTCACAAGACCCTCTATAGTAGAGCTTCGGATCAAAGCACTACATGCACAGAGGAGCTCATCATGGAAAGCAGTTGTGCTCCAACAAAGCCCTTCCCATCCCAGGCTTCCTTCCTAGAGACACTCTGTCTGTCTCTCTTTTCTTTTAATGTTCGTTTATTCATTTTTGAGAGAGGGAGAGAGAGAAACAGCGTGAGCAGGGGAGGGGCAGAGAGAGAGAGAGAAAGAGAGAGACAGAGACAGAGAATCCAAACCAGGCTCCGAGCTGCCAGCACAGAGCCCAACGCTGGGCTTGAACTCACAAACTGTGAGATCATGACCTGAGCCAAAGTCAGACACTTGACTGACACATTCAGGTGCCTCCCCCGCCTACAGAAACTCTTCCAGCAGTTCTGAGTTTTGTACTTCTGGTGGTTACCTCTATATCCCCAAATATTGTTCTTATACTGAGGTTTCTTGGTTTATCAATCTTGAATATCCTAGTATAGCAAGGGTATATATAAAGTATCTTTGACTTCTATTACCTTTGTCTCTCTTCTCTGTCACCAGACTATTTGTAGTTCTTCCTCAGACTTATTTTGAAACCTCAAAAAGTATACTTAAACCTTAACTTCTTGCTTCATCAATCTTCAACAGTTTTACCACTATCTTCCCCCTCTGTAAGATGAGACCATTAGAGTTCCCAGCCTACTATCCACCTTACCTGACCCAACCATTCTGTGCCTTATGCGTTATGCATTTTTGTGATGTTTATTTTCCATTTAAACACAGTGAAATCTCCCATAAGCTTTTTCCAAGTTGATTTTAAAAAGAAAAAAAAAACTTTTTAAAAAAAATTTTAAAAAGTAAAAAAATAAGTTTTTTACTTTGTGATAATCACCAAAAACTGTTCTGTGCAGCTCCTATCTATGCTATGTTTCAGTTTGCTTCATATCTGACTTGGCATTTCTTGTCTACTTTATGGGTTTTCTGGAAATGTAATTGTCTTTTCTTTCTTTCTGTTCTGTGAGTTTCCCAAACCATCAATCATACTACCTATTCTAATGAACCCCTCTCCCCAACCCCCACCTCATATCTCTGGTCATGCCCACTGGGTGACCGCCCCAGCTTGCTGCACAGCTCTGGGCTCTCAACCTGGGACTTCCTTTAACTGGGTTAGCTGCACTGTTTCTGACTGTCGTATCTTTCTCTTAGTAACTGCTGAAGCATGCTATGAAGTAATTTCCTAAGAAAGAATGCTTGGGGGATGATTTTTTTTTATTTACCTTTTTTCATTGTTGTTATGGGAAACTTCAAACACATATAAAAGAAGAGAAAATAATACAATGAACCCTTATATACCCATCAATCACTTCCAATAATTATCAATTCTTGGCCATCTCTATTTCACCTGTATTAGTAGCCACTTCGCACTACCCCCAGGTTATGTTCAAGGAAATCAAGTCCCAGGTATCACATCACCAGTAAATATGTAAGAATATATCTTGGGGGCACCTTGGCTCATTGGGTAAAACATTTGACTCTAGATTTCAGCTCAGGTCATGATCTCACAGCTTGTGAGTTTGAGCCCTGCGTCCGGCTCTGTGCTGGCAGTGTGGAGCCTGCTTGGGATTCTGTCTTCCTGTCTGTCTCTCTGTGCCCCTCCCCAGCTCTCACTCAAAGTAAATAAGTAAACTTAAAAAAAAAAAAAAGAATAGGGGCGCCTGGGTGGCTCAGTCTGTTAAGTGTCCACCTTCGACTTGGGTCATGATCTCATGGTTTGTGAGTTCGAGCCCCGCATCGGGCTCTGTGCTGACAGCTCAGAGCCTGGAGCCTGCTTCGGATTCTGTGTCTCCCTCTCTCTCTGCCCTTCCCCCACTAATGCTGTCTCTCTCTCTCTCTCTCTCTCTCTCTCTCTCAAAAATAAATAAACATTACAAAAAAGAATATATCTTGAAAAGGTACAGGCTCATTTAAAAAACATAATCACTATGCTATTAACATGCCTAAAAAATAGCTATAAAATCTTAGTATCATCAAATCACCAGCAGTATTCAGATATCCCTAATGTATATAAATGTTTGCTTGTTTGAACTGGATCCAATTACATTTGTTTGATGTGCCTCTTGAGTGTCTTTGAATCTATGGTTCCTCCACCTCTTTTTTCCCTTATAGTTTATTTGTTGAAGAGAATTGTTTTTTCGGTTTTGTTTTTCTTGTAAAATTTCCCACAATCTGGATTTTGCGATTGCATTCCTGTTGTGACATTTGACACAGTCTTTGATCTCCTGTACTTCCTGTGAATTAGTCATTAAATTTAGGGTCTTGATCAGATTCAAGTTTGATTATTTTGCAGGCACTTTCTTAGGTGGTATTGTTTACTCCCAAAGAAATGCACAGTATGTCTACGTGTTTCTCTGCTAATGACATGAGCAGCCACTGGTGATCCTCGCCTACATGCATTATATTACTGCAGGTGGCAACCTGGTGATATTCTGTCACTCCTTCTGTAGTGGAGAGATAGGTCCCCTCATTTACTATTCAGTTACTCTGAGGTTCCTATGGGAAAGGTTGGATAAATTCCCTTTATTTACCATTTTTCAGAATAATGAGTCCCTAGCATCTCCCAAGGGCAACCTGTGAACTTACAAAATTTTAGTCATGGACCTAAGCATGTTTGATGTGTTCCGATTCATTACAGTTTTTATCCTTATGGATGTTCTCATCATCCCTTCTTTTGCCAGTGCAAACTTTGTTCAGTTGGCTCCTGAGACTCTTGCCTTTTTCTTCCTTGGTATCTGAAATGATGGATGTTCCAGTTTCATATTATATATTTCCTGTCCTAGACATGTAATAAACTATTTCTCATTGTTACTGGGTTGGTCATATTTTCAGACGTTTTTAGTAGGTAGAGCTAGAAATGAATATTTATTTTTTAATTCATTCATTCACTAATTTTTGGAGAGAGAGAGTGGTGGAGGGGCAGAGGGAGAAAGAATCTTAGGCAGGCTCCATGCTCAGTGTGGAGCCAACACAGAGGTTGATCCCATGACCCTGGGAGCATGACCTGAGCTGCAGTCAAGAGTCAGATGCTCAATGGACTGAGCCACCCAGGTGCCCCTAGAAATGCATTTTTAGAAAGAGAAAATATATCATGAATTCACACCAAAACGTCTAAATCAAATTGAAGAGTAGGGATTTTTACTTAATTTCATGGATCTTAAATCTCTTTTTTTTCCACACTCAGTATGAAGTCAGCTTTGTACCTTTTGAAATGTCTGAACAACTCTTTGTTCTCCCTTAGGCTGAATTGACAGATTGGCTTGGTAGAGAATTCTTGGGTGAAAATAGCTTTCCATGCAAGGTGCCTGGGTGGCTCAGTGGGTTGAGCATTCAACTCTTGATTTTGGCTAAGGTTATGATCTCACGTTTGTGGGTTTAGCGCAGCACGGAGCCTGCTTGGGATCTTCTCTCTCCCTCTGTCTCTTCCCTGCCCCCCTCAGTCCTGCGCACACCCTCTCTCAAAATAAACAAATAAACATTAAAAAAAAGAAAAGAAAATAGTTTTCCGTGAGAACTTTGAAGACATGCTCCGTTTTCTTCCAAGCAACCAATGTTGCTGTTAAGAAGTCTAGTGCCATTCTGCCATTTTCGTGTATAGGGCCTTATTTTATTTTATTTTGTTCATTTGAGGGAGCTTTTAGGATCTTTTCTTTATCCTTGCAGTTCTGACATATCACTATGACATATCTAGGTGTGGATCTTTTATTTATTTATTTTAGTTTTTTAGGTTTATTCTGAGGGAGAGAGAGAAAGGGAGGGGCAGAAAGAGAGAATTCCAAGCTGGCTCCGCACAGTCAGGGCAGAGCCTGATGCAGGGCTGGAACTCATGAACCTCGAGATCATGACCTGAGCCAAGATCAAGAGTTGGACGCTTAACCAACTTGAGCCACTCAGGTGCCCCTGGATGTGGCTAAGGTACATCTAGACAGGTCTGTTTTTAAATTTTTTTTTAAATGTTTATTTTTGGGAGAGAGAGAGAGACAGAGTGCAAGCAGGGGAGGAACAGAGAGAGGGAGACACAGAATCCGAAGCAGGCTCCAGGCTCTGAGCTGTCAGCACAGAGCCCGATGCGGGGCTTCAACTCACAAACCACGAGATCATGACCTGAGCCGAAGTGGGACGCTTAACCGACTGAGCCACCCAGGTGCCCCATGATGTGGGCCCTTTACAATGAACCTTGATCCACACTTGCTTGGGAAGGTGAATAGGGGGAAGTATTCAATATGCAGGTGGCCAGTTACCCTCTGGCTTTTAGCTCCTCTTCTGCTGCCTGCTGTCTGTGGCGTCTGTGGTCTCTGAGTCCAGCCACTGGGAGGATGTGTGGACAGGTGGATGCAGTCCCCTGTGTGAGGATTCTGGGCTCCACCTTCTCTGCTTCATCTCTAAACATTCATCCTTCCGCTTGCTGCCTTATGGAAATATGTTGACATCCTTTATCTGAAATCTTGCCGATATCTCCTCCTCTTCTGTACGGGAGCAGAAAGGAATATATTTTACAAATTTTTGTTATAGTTATTGTAATGGGCTCTTGGAAAGCGTGGAGGTGAACGTGAACTGGAAGCCTCAGCCTCGTCCCTCAGCACTCTTCCCTGACCTCTGGCTCTTCTCAGTGCCTGCAAGGTGTCTTGCTTGCTCTGCATTCTGTTCCTTCACCCCAGAATATTTCTCCTTCCCCACCTCCACCCGCACAGATTTTGTGCCTGGTGACTCCTGCTCATCTTCCAGTCTGTAGCCCTTCCTCGGCGTGGTCCCTTGGCTCCTCCACTAGCTCAGGCCCTCGTCACATTCTCTGCCTTCCCCACTGCCACATCTCCATCTGCTCTCATGACCTGTCCGGTTCATGTCTCCACACCCTGGGCCCCTTGAAGGCAGGACCTCATCTGCCGCATGCAGCACGATGCTCCTGCTTCAAAGACCTTCTCTGTGGGTAGCTAGGAGTTAATGAGTGGCCAGCGGGGCTTTGAGGAAGCTATCAGGTGGCAGTGTGGGTGACAGGCTGGAGGGAGCCATGTCAGGGAGACTGACTGGGAAGACAGAAAAGCGCTGGACTAGGGCAGAGGCAGGAGGGAGGGAGAGGTGAGCCCGGCCGTGGAGATGTTTCTGAGGACACAGTTAGGATTTGGTGACCCTTCAGAAGGAGATGAAAGACAGTGAGTGTTCAAAAGTGGCTCCACAGTGCCTGTCTTGTGAGAAGGGGAAAACAGTGCTGCTGTTTCCTGAGACAGGAAAGATTAAAGAAGGGGAAGGTGCAAGTTGAGTTTGGACAAATTGAGTTTTTATGTTAGGAGGTGTTTGTGGGTCATGTGGGAAGTAGCTTCAGATGAGACCCTGGCGCTCAAGAGAGGCACCTGGGCTGCAGCAGTGGGAGTCATGAGCTTCCAGATGGTGGACGACTTGAGGGTGTGGGTGGATCCATCTAGAGAGAAGGCATGGAAGAGCAAGCAGGAGCAGGTAGAACCCTGGGGAATCTCAGTCCTGAAGCGGCGGGTGGAGGGGAAGAGGAAGGAGTGGACAGAGAGCCGGGACGAGAGTCAGGAAAGCCAAAGGAGGAAAGAGTGTCAGAACATAAGGATGTAGGGACATGGCCGTCTCCTTGGAACACAGGGAGAAAAAAGAGCTGTACATTCTGATGAGGAGTGAAGTGCATGCATGGTGTTTGCGAAATGAACCTAGTGGTTTTATTCAACCAATATTTATTGAGGGCCTACTGATTGTCCAGGCTGTGGGGATTCATTAGTGAGCAAATCCCTGTCCTCGTGGGGTTCACAATACAGCGGGGAAGACAGATGACAAATTAGAAAAATGAAATACAGTAGTATTTAGATGACAAATACAGATGACAAATTAGAAAAATGAAATACAGCAGTATATTAGAAGCAAGTGCTAGCATAGCAAGTGTAACTGGCAAGCACTAAGGGGAAAGAGTAAAGAAGGGAAGAGGAGTAAGAAATCAGGTGGAGCTTGGGGAGGAGCTTGTACAGGGGGATGTATAGTTTTCATGGTTTTTTTTAGTGTTTATTTATTTATTTTGACAGGGGAGGGGCAGAGAGAGAGAGAGAGAGAGAGAGAGAGAGAGAGAGAGAGAATCTCAAGCGGGCTCCGTGCTGTCAGCACAGAGCCTGCCGTGGGGCTTGAACTTATGAAACCATGGGATCATGACCTGACCCGAACGCTTAAACAACTGAGCCAGCCAGGCGCCCTGTTGTTATTTTTTAAAATCCAAACTCTAAATGTACACAAATTTGACTTTTGTTTATGTGTGGACAGATATCTGGAAAGACATGCATGGGAGTGGAGTAGGAGGCTGGGACACTGGTCTCCCACTCTTTTTCTAAACTTTGGATACATTTGGCTCTTTTGCTCTTTGAGTATGAATACCATAACAGAGAAAGTAACAGGAGCCTAGTGTGGTGTGGGTGGAGTAGGCCCCGAACTGAAAAGAAGCCACTGGTTTGGCCAATGAGAGGTCATTGGTGGCCTCAACAAGAACAGTTTCTTTGGCTTTGTGGAGACGCAGGACAGACTGACACAAGACACAAGACACACGAGTGAGTTGAAAAGTCGACTGCTCTTTCAAGAGATTGGATGGGGAAGGGAAGGAGAGAGATCAGAAGGGGCCGTGAGGGGGCAGGGGTGAAGACAAGGCTTATTTAGATGGAGGTGCCCGCCATGATGAGAAGGTGGAAGGAGGAGGGGAGGGAGAGGTTTAGGACTGTGGGAAAAGGAAGGAACTACCGGCATGGTAACAGGGAACGCCCGGTGGAAGAGCTGGGCACTACATCTGCGAGCCCAGAGGGAAGGTGGTCCAGGCAGTACTGTTGGACACAGACAGGTGTTGGGCCGGGTGAGTTGTGGAGAGCACGGCTCAGGGTAAAGGCTCTGGAGGCTGACCTATGCCCAGCAGCTTCACTTACAGCACAGCCTGTTTGCCTCTGTGTCTTTCCTGTCTGGATTTCTGTCTGCATCTCGCTCTCCTGTGAGGTAAAGTGGACTTACCCTGCGACTCCAGCACATGGTAGGCCTTTAGAAATGTTTGTTGACGGAATGAATGGATTTTCTTTGTAAAAAAGAGGTCAAGGGGTATCAGCTGAATGTGGAGGGGATGGAAGTGAGGGGGAGTGACTAATATTTGGAGCAGTGGCGTGGGGAATGGGCCAGGGTGGTGGCCGGGAGCAGACTTAGAATTTCTAAGCAGCTCTGGGAGGGCTGCATGGAAACCTCAGGACATAGTGCTGTCAGGCAGCATGTCTTGTGATACTTTTTTCCCCTGTCATGCGACTCCAGACAGTGCAGGAGCATGCCGAGAAAGCAGATGGGTTTTTTGTAATGTGAGTTGACCTGCTGTCATTCTCTCAGCAGAGGCCTGGAAGAGTTCATGTCACTCCCCAAGGCCCTGGCTTCATTCCTAGAGAGTGTTTCTGCCTTGGGTGGGCTGATCCTTTGTGTTTGTCACTGCTGTGACCAGAGCAAATTAGTGTGTAAACCTCAGCCCAAATGTCATCCCCAGGGAAGCCTTCTCCCTCCTGCATCCTCCTCAGGATCGTCCCCCCGCCCTCCTGCCCGCCCCCCCCCCCCCGGGTCCCCAGCAGGGGTACCGCGAGTCCCCCTAGGAAGCCTGGGCTGGGGTGGAATCAGCTAGGGCCAAGCACACACCCCGAGGACAGGAGCCACGTTGGGACATCAGGTATTCTCCAACAGGCTTTCAGCGGGATCGCCCAGCCACAGAGAGAAAGAACAGTGGTGTTAGCTGGGACCCAGGGTTCCGGAGACCAACAGAAGACCAAACACAGGCCGGCTAGAAGATTGAGTCAGAGATGGGGAACAGGGTGGAGGGTGGCAGTGACAGACCAGAGCAGGTCACTGGCACCCGGTGGCTCAGGATTTGGACTTAATAATACTGCTGCTTGTGCCTGTTTGTTTGACTCCCAATGTGTTTTGCTTTGCTGAGGGCAGATTCTTAAATTTTTTTTAATGTTTACTTATTTTTGAGAGAGAGAGAGAGAAAGAGAGAGACAGAATGCAAGCGGGGGAGACCAGAGAGATAGAGACACAGAATCCGAAGCAGTATCCAAGCTCTGAGCTGTCAGCACAGAGCCCGACACGAGTCTCAAATTCATGAACCATGAGATCATGACCTGAGCCAAAGTCTGATGCTTGACCAACTGAGCCTGCCCCTGCTCAGGGCAGATTCTTAAAGGGGTGGCCGGCCACGTTCGGCCGTGTACTATTATAATCAATAATGTTTGTTTTCTCTCATTGGACTGTGAACTCTGGCAGCCAGTAACCATGCCTTATCCTCATGCCCCTGGCACTCAGTAAGTGCTCAGTAAATCTTTGTTTCACGAATGACTGAATGACCTCTGTTTGGTCAGTGCCATCTATAAACCATCTATAATCATACTAGCATGGGCCAGCAAGGTCCTGAGAAGTAAGCCAGTCCTTCCCCTCCACTCCAGGAGGGGCTTAACAAACGAGAACAAATTCTAAAGGTCCCATTTCTGCAAGTTATCAGGAAAATGCACTGTTTTATGTCAGATGAACTGTGTCTGACCTGGAATCAGAACAGATTTTTTTTTTTTTTACTTTTAAAAAGTGTATTTATTTATTTTGAGAGACAGAGTCGGGGGAGGGCAAAGAGAGAGAGAGAGAGAGAGAGAGAGAGAGAGAATCCTGAGCATGCTCTGCATGGTCAGTGTGGAGCCTGATGCAGGGCTCGAACTCACAAACCATGAGATTATGACCTGAGCCAAAATCAAGAGTGGGGGCTTAACCAACTAAGCCACCCAAGGCGCCTCTGTTTTATTTTATTTTTTCAGTGAACTGTAGTTGAGGCACAATGTTACATTAGTTTCAGGTGTACAACATCGTGATTGGATAACTCTATATGTTATGTATTCTCGCCGCATGTTATATATGCTCGCCGCAAGTGTCACTACCCTCTGTCTCCATACAATGCTGTTACAGTACCACTGACCATATTCCCTGTGCTGTCCCTTTCATCCCCATGACTTATCCATTCCGTACCTAGGAGCCTGTACCTCCCACCCCGCTTCACCCATGTTTCGTCCCTCACCCCTACTGCTCTGAAAACCATCAGTTTAGAATAGACCAACTTTTGTGACTTCAGGCACCTACCCAATAACCATTGTCCTCTTCTTTCTAACAGGACTCCACTTTTGTTCAGATAGCAATGCTTCCAGCCCAAAGGGACAAAACATTATTTGTTTGTCATGCGGGAAATTATCTTGATGCGATGCTGATTCTAAGGACTCCATCCGGCAAGCTGTTCAGAGGTCATGAACAGAAGGACTCATAGACCAATTTAAGATGGTCAAATCAATCAGTTTAAGGATTCAATTGAAAGCTTGCAGTGAGAAGCAAGGGGAAAGAGTTGGAGTAGGGGAACCCGCTAGGGTGAGGTGTGGACACGGCGCAGGAAGCACACTGCCTGAGTCCTGTGTTCCATGGCGTTCACATTCTCCACCCACGCTCCCTCCCTCCCATCATCCTTCCCCACTGACAGTGTGGTCGTGAGACCCAGAATGGAGATTGAACAAATGGGCTCAGCCGACAGAAATTCCCTGGAGCCAACAGATGTTCTATCAAAGAAACGTGGGACCGGTAGGTACTCCTAGCTACGATCATAGCATGTGGGTAACCCTATGGGAAGCTAGGGAAGAGTACACAAGGGACCAGAACAGGATCATAATGAGGGCCACCAAGGGGCCTGGGGGTCATCCCCAGCTGAGGCTGACAGCTGTCAGTCTGGAATTAGCGTGATCCTAATCTTATAACTTGGTTTTTCCATCCTTTTCTATGTGCAAGTAACATTCTTGTGTTCTTGTATCTTTTTAATCTATGTTCAACATCCATATGTTTCATTTATTCTGTGTCTAGCACTTCTTGCAAGTTACCAACTACTGTCTATACTTAACACATCTTATGAGTTTTGTCTCTCTTTTCTTTCCTTCTACAGCAGATTTAAATATTCTCAATAATTCAGCCAACACATATTATAATAGTTTAAGCCAACGTTTGGCGATCACAAAACTTCTGAGTGGTCATGTGACTCATTTCTGGTCAGTGAGGCCCCAGGGGGAATTGTTACAGGGCATCTGAAAAGATTTTTTTCTTCCCTGACAAAAGGCAAAAGCAATGTATGGAAGAAATCCTTTGTCGTGTTTCCTCTCTCCATTCATTCGGCAATGAAACAGTGGCTGGCACATAATAGGCGCTCAACAAACGGTTGGTTGAATGAGTGAATGAACGGTGCCCATGCCCAGCCTTAATACCTGTGACTCTGAAGTCATGCTTTGTCTTCTGATCATACTTCACTTCTGAATCCCAGGTTGGGAAGGTCAAAGCAGGAGAGTGAAACTGAATCTTGTGATGAGCATTTAATAAAAATAATACATTAACTGCAGCTTACATTTATTGACAGTTTACTGTGTCAGGAGTGGTTTTAAGCACCTCACATCTCATCCTCACAATAAAGGTGGAGATGATTATTATTCTCGTTTGCACATGAGGAAACTGAGGCAAAGAATGTAAATTAAGTTACCCGAGGTCATTCAGCTGGCAAGTGGTTGTAGATAGCTCAAGCTCAGAGTGCACGCACTTAGACACAATGCCAACTGTATAAGTTTCCTGCTGCTGCTGCTGTAAAATTACAACAGTGTGGCTTTGAACAGTGCAGGTTTGTTATCCTACAGGTCTGGAGGCCAGCAGTCCAACACGGTCTTCCTGGGCTAAAACCAAGGCGTTGGCAAGGGTGTGTGCGGTCCTTTGGCGGGCCGTAGGGTCCAGCACCTCTCTCTGCCTTTTCCACTTCTGGAAACTGTCTGAATTCCTTGCCTTGTGGCTCCATCATTCTGATCTCTGCTTCCACTGTTGCATCTTCTTCTCTGACACTCCTACTTCCTCTTGCAAGGCTCTTATGATTACATTGGGCCCATCTGGATAATCCAAGATAATTTCTGTTTCAATATCCTTAACTTAATCACATTTGCAAAATCCCTTTTGCCATGTAAGGGAACATATCCACATGTTATGGGATTAGGACAGGGATATCTTTGGGAGGTCATTATTCTGATTACTCCACCATTCCGCCCAGGCAGGTCTAGTATCTTGTACCAAACCAGGTCCTGGACCGATGGGCCCCATGTTCTATAGTGGAAGTTCTGTCACACTCCGGGGAATGGAGGAGCATTCCCTCAAACCTTTGCCTGCTTTCCTAAGAGCTTTTGTCCAACCAGGGGGGGAACACTTAGTAGAGCAGTACTATGGGGGTGCCTGGGTGACTCAGTCGGTTGAGCAACTGACTTCGGCTCAGGTCATTATCTCTCAGTTTGTGAGTTCGAGCCCCGCATTGGGCTCTGTGCTGACAGATCGGAGCTTGGAGCCTGCTTCGGATTCTGTGTCTCCCTCTCTCTCTGTTCCTCTCCTGCTCAGTCTCTGTCTCTCTCTGTCTCTCAAAAATAAATAAATGTTAAAAAATAAAAAAAAAAACAGTACTATGAACCAAATAGGTGAGTTATGGGGCCTTGGCGTCTTATTCATCAGTATATCTAGATTGGGTTCTGTACCTTAACCAGGTCCTTAGTTCTATTTTCGTTCCTTAGTCAGCTGGCCTCCTCTTCTGTGTGTATGTTCTTTATTGCTAATTTGTTTTATTTCTTTCAATGTTTATTTATTTATTTTAGAGAGGGGGAGGGGCAGAAAAAGAGGAAGACAGAGAATGCAAGCAGGCTCTGCGCTGTCAGCACAGAGCTGGACGCAGGGCTTGATCCATGTGATCATGACCTGAGCTGATATCAAGAGTCAGATGCTTAACTGACTGAACCACCCAGGTTTCCCTATTTCCATTCCAAATTCAAGTTAGAGTAATTTCTCTCAGGTCCCTTGAATTCATTCCTCCAAACTCCCTGGCCAACCCCTTGGTTCCAGGTAAAACCTTACCTCTCAGCTATTTTGACTCAGAGTCACTGGTTTCTCTAGATTCCTTCCAGCACCAGCCTTTTCCAGGCCTGTTTTGTCTGTCTGATTAAACTCCCCCCAGAGATGTGGTTTTTCAGGATTCTTTGTAGTTGCAGAGGAATCCTTCGTTGAAGTGAAAGCCCACTATATACAGCAGATGGAATGGAGCTGTTTGCAGGGTGGGGGGCAGCCCCTCCAGCTGTACCCCTTCTTCTCCCCGCTCTTCTGCACGGCACCTCTGGGCCCAGGTTGGAAACCATCACTCCACATGCCGACTTGCTTCTCCCCAGTTAACTGTCTCCTTTCCTGATGGCTGGCTTCCTTTAGTGCCTTGGCCAGCATGAAGCATTCATTCTCTCTCCATGTCCTTCATGCTCTTTGAAGGTCACATTTTCCCAAACAAGCATGACCCTTTAACTTCTCATCTGTGTCTGGCGTGTCCCCAGGTGGGGCTTCCTCTCGCCTGCTTGTATCCCACCTGTCTGGCCTTCAGGGATGGAGGCCATGCTGAAACGGGCTGGCCTCTCCACAATGTGAGCATGTGAAGTCCTTCACTTACATAGACCACACCCCTCTGGTTACTGGACAGTCAATTTTTCCCCAGAGAATTCTCTTTTGTCACAACTACCTTGGAGGGGCAGACATGCTTCCACCTCAGGGAGGCCCGGGTTCCATGTGCCTGTTGGGGAATGGGGGTGGGGCAGGGCCGTGAGCAGGTTCTTCTGACAAGTCACATGGTGCCCCTTGGAAAGTTGGTATCTGGCCTGTCCTCAGGCTTGGAGTGGGCTGTCCTCCCCAGCAGGCAGCTCTGGACCACAGGGGTTGCTCAGGAGTCCCTACAGACTGAAGGACTGGGGACCGGTGGGTGCCTCTGTGGCTCATTTACTGAGGGCATCCTGGACCTCCTGGATCTCCTGAAACACAGGAAGCTTAAATTTCCAGGCCTCCCACTTACGTGGGCCCCTTCCAAATTCCTTTTAAATAATCACTTCCATACCTAATCTTGTGCTTATAATCGTGTATTCTTTTTCTCAAAGAAAGTCTTCCACATTCTATAAGCTTCAGGCCCTGTAAAACCTGGATGTAGGGGCGCCTGGGTGGTTCAGTTGGTTAAGTGTCTAACTCTTGGTTTTGGCTCACGATCTCATGGTTTGTGAGTTCGAGCCTCACAGCGGGCTCAGTGCTGGCAGTGTGGAGCCTGCTTGGGATTCCCTCTCCCCCCCCCCAAAAAAAATAAATAAATAAACTTATAACAAAACAGTTAAAAAAAAACCTGGATGTGTCCCTGTGAACCATGGTCTCAGGGTTCTCCAGGGGACCCAGGGACCTAGGGTCCTAGGAGAGCCTCTTTTGTGAAAAACAGGCAGAGATTCTCATCTCCAAGGCTTTCCTAGGCATTCATAGTACTTTGTGAACAGGTGTCCATGACAATGTTCTGGTGGGAGGCAGGGAGCCTAGTTTTCCTTCTTGTCCCATCCCCAGCATGCAGTTCCCACTGTGGACCTCTGAGGCAGGGGACAACTGGAAACCCCTGAGCTAGGGAAGGGCTTTCTGCTGGTTGCTCCCCTTGGGCCACACGGCTTCTACATCCAGCTTTGGTGTAAACTCTGTCCGGTCTTTCTGGAAGAAGGAGTCAACACAGTTCCTTCTCTTCAGGATGACTTTTCCAGCAGGCCAGGACTCCTGGTCTGGGCTTCAACACGGCAGGACTGCCCCTTGACTCTGATTCCTAAATCCAGCTTTTCAGAGTCATGACTTGCACAATGGGAGCATTTGCCTGCCTGGTTGGGACATCCTGGGACTTGTGAGCTCAGTGCCTGGGATCCAGTAGGCTTCCTGGGTCGGCTCTTGGCTTTGCGTTGGTTCACATTGCAATGATACCAGTCAGACGTGAAAGCCAGTGACAGTAAACACTGTTCTTAAAAATGCGTAGGGGCACTTCGAGATATAGGTAGTGGATTAAAGCTTCCCCACAGCATTTGTATTTCCCAGTTCCTAACAAAAGAGAGATAAACCATAGTGGAGATTTACTATCAACAGCCAACACGATAAACTTCACATTTGGCAGCCAGTAAAAGATGCAGAACGTTTTGGAATGACACGGAGTGGCACAACATCTCCGGCTCCCTTGCCTGTCCTGAACCTCCAGAAATGGACAAAATCCTGAACATTCTCCCTAGTGCTCCTGAACTGGAAAGGAAACAGATGTGAGTCATGCCCTTACCTTCTTCCTCTTCTGAATGAATCGTATTACCAAGTGTGCTGGGGAGAAACAGGGGAAGCTGGGAGCATGACCAGTGGAGCTGACTCAGTTGGTGGAAATAAAGCATCTAGAACAATACTCCAACTTGAGAAACTGATGTAAAGCCTGGCTTATCCCCTTTCCTTGTAAAAGGTACATAGTGTCCTTCTTTCCATCCCCAGTCAGGTGACCTGAGCCTTGTGCAGGACATTAATCAGAACCTCAGGACAGAAGCACACACCAGTATTCCAACAAAGACTGCACTCTGCTTTGGTTGAGTTCTTCTCTCTCCTTCCCTTCCCTTCCCTTCCCTTCCCTTCCCTTCCCTTCCCTTCCCTTCCCTTCTGACTACCAAAAAGTGTACAAAATCCAAATACTCTGCCTCTCACTTAGCTCAGAGGGAAAAACAGACTGGTCTCAAACAGTGGGGAGATAGTCAATGAGCCCCTCTCTCCTGCTATCATGTTCCAGCAGCCATCAAATCAAAATGAAAAGAAATGGATGCAAACACATGCAACAAATAATAAATAGAAAAGAGTAGGCAAAAGACAAAGACTCCTCTGACCCCACCCCAAGGAAATTCCTTTCAGTTGCTTCACATAGAAAACAACTTAATAAGAGTATGAATTTAATAATCCAAGGCCCGGGATGCCTGGTTGGCTCAGTTGGTTAAGCATCCAGCTCTTGGTTTCCGCTTAGGGCATGATCTCACGATTTGTGGGATCCAGCCCCATGTTGGGTTCCATGCTGACAGCACCTGCTTGGGATTCTTTCTCTGCCCCTCCCTGCCTCATTCACTCATGTACTCTCTCTTTCTCTCTCTCTCTCCCCTCCCTCCCTCCCTCTCTCTCTTTCTCTCTCTCAAAATAAATAAATAAATTTGAAAAAGTAATTATCAGGGGCACCTGGGTGGTTCAGTTGGTTAAGCATCCGATTTCAACTCAGGTCATGATCTCGCAGTTTGTGGGTTCGAGCCCCACATTGGGCTCTGTGCTGACAGCTCAGAGCCTGGAGCTTGCTTCAGATTCTGTGTCTCCCTCTCTCTCTGCCCCTCCCCTGCTCACACTCTGTCTCTCTCTCTCTCTCCCTCTCAAAAATAAATAAACATTAAAAAAATAAAAAAAATAATTATCAAAGTCTCAAAGATGGGATGATAAAATGAGAGTCAATGACAAGGAAAAAATTGAGGACAAAAACAACATCATTATAGAACAAAGAAATAAATTAGAACTAACAAGAAAGCAATTAACCACACTGAAACTCACAGGACCGAACTAGGGCAGCTAAACAAAGTTAAGAGATTTAAGAAAGTAGAAGTAATAGAAAGGGAATGCATACAAAGATGATCCAATATGAGGATGAATTGATATCCCTGAAGAAGAAAAACCAAAAATAGAGCCAAAAGAGAATGTCTAATGCAGCAGAAACAATAACCGCAGATTGAAAGACACATTTTGTTCCAGAAAAGCTTAATTCAGAATGTTTAATACTAAGACATGTGCTAGTTAAATTATTGAACTAAAAAAAAATGATGAAAAGTGATTTCTTTAGGCATATAAGCAGGAAAAAGAGGTCACCTCTAAGGGGGAACATTCAGACTTGTCTCAGATTTCTTCCAGAGCAAAAAGAGCAAAACCTACATTATTCTAAGGGAAAGAGGGTGAGACCCAAGAATATTATACCCAGCCAAGATATGATTCCAGTGTAAAGGCAACAGAGATTCTTAAACATCCAAAACCCTTCTTGAAAACACAGCTTGACGATGAAACTCAGTGCATGAAGAGATGAATTGAAATAAAGAACTTGCAAACAGAAAAGCCATGATAAAAGACTTGGAATTCATTTAAATCTAGAATGTATACCAAGTAACTATGCAATTGTGTTTTTACAGAACAGAATATGTTTCTCATCAACCTGGACAATGTAGCAAGAATAATATAAGTAACAAAAGTCAGGAGACAGGGTCAAGGGAGATGTAAAAAGGGAAAGAATCCTGAGATCTAAGATGCTCCCTTAAAGTTTATTTATTTTGAGAGAGAGAGAGAGAGAGCAAACAGGAGCGGGGAAGGGGCAGAAAGGGAGAGAAAATCCCAAGCAGACTCTGCACTGTTAGCACAGAGCCCAATGCAGGGCTCGAACTCATGAAACCATGAGATCATGACCTGAGCTGAAATCAAAAGTCCAACACTTAACTGACTGAGTCACCCAGGCGCCCCTGAAATGTATCATTTTAAAAAATGACCGAATATCTTAATGTTTTTCACCATTTTTGTTTAACCTCAGAGGTACCTTTTAACAAGTAGTGTCTTTTGTGGTCAAGAAATATTATTTGAAGGTCAACTCTTCCTTCAGTTTCACTTGAAATTCTTTTAAGTTGAAGTAAAATTAAATGTAATACTTCTATTAAATAGCATCTATATTAAGGTTCAATTCTTATAAAGTATCTCTGTGATCTTTCCTCCTATCTTTATGCACAGAGAGCTTTCTGGAATGATATAATGTCATGGTCATTTCTGTGGTTGACTCTGAAAAGTCATACACAGCTGATTATGTTCTTGTTTGTTACTTTTTTATATTTTAATTTTCTGATACATCTACAAATAAAATTTTAAAATATTAAAAACAAGAATTTTTCAGGCACCTTACTGAAACAGAATAAATAGTCCCAAAGCAGATTTGGCAGAGATGGCTGCTATTTCCCAGGTGTCTGCTCCCTTAACATTGTGTGGAATTTTTAGCATATATGTGATGGCCAGAATAAAGACCCCGTTTCCCAGCTCTGGCTACCATGGGGCAGCTTGTGAATCGTTTGACAGTATTTGATCATTTTCTCTTTATCACCTTCATTCCTTCCTGCTGCCTGGAATGCAGATTTCACTATATGGGACCATGAGGTCAGGACCTTTCAAACTAAAGCAACACACAAGGTATGTATAGAATGTCACATCACCTAGACTGCCTCTGTGGATAACATGGGAGAGAAAGAAACTTTTATCTTGTGGAAGCAATGGAACCTGATCCTAACTGATCCACAGACCTGCCCATATGCATACAGAAATCTAGTCTGTGATACTATTTGCATTGTGCAGCAGTGGGGAAAGATGGAACAATTGGCTTGGTACGTGAATAAACAAATCGTGGATGGACCTAAATGTGACAAAAATTTTAAAAATGCTTTGTAAGAAAATACAAAGGGAGTATCTTTATGAATTTGAGAGCGGGCAGGATTTTTTAAAAAGAGGTTTTATGGGGAAAACCATACAGGAAATAATAGGTAAACTTTACAACACTAACAGTTTAAACTTTTGTATGGCAAAAGAAACCATAAATGTAAAAGATAAGCAGCAGTGAGGTCTGTCATGTTCAAGTTCAGTGTGGTGCTGGATGTGTCTGTAGGGTGGGGGCAGAGGGGTAGACGACTAAATTTGAGGAAAGCTGCGTATTCCTTTTACCTCTCAGATAGTGACAATGCATCCTGGCTTATCAAAAGATCTAAGAACCTCTACAGAAATCTTTTTTTTTTTTTCCCTGTATGGAACTCAGCATTCATACACACAGTTATTTAACTGTGAGACCATGATGTGTGTGTGTGTGTGTGTGTGTGTGTGTGTGTGTGTGTTCCATCTATGCACTTCTCCGTATGAGGAATTTGAGGAACACTTGGAAAAGTTGCCAAAAAAATAACACTTTGGCTCATGTGAGAAATGACTGTTGCATTCATCTTTGTGTCCCCTTAGGTAACTCTTACTTCTTCAGTAGTTTTGACCAGTAGTAGCATTGGAGGGGAAGGGAAGGGAGAGGAGGGGGAAGAGGAGGAGAAGAAGAGAGAAGAGGAAGAAGATGAAGAAGGGGAAGGAGAAGAAGAAGACGAAGATGAAGACGAAAAAGAAGAGGAAGAAAGAAAAAAGAAATCCAGGGTTTGGGGAGTAGATGTAAATTCCCCTAGTCAAGTGAACATATCCCAAGAGAAGAAAGTCAGCTGTAATCTGGGTTGTTCCTTCTCATGGCCATCAGCTGGGACTACTAGATGTAGACATTTTGAAACATGCCCAACTAAGGGAAAAAAGATCATTTAAAAAATGTTATGTTTTTATTTTATTTTATTTTGAGAGAGAGAGAGAGAGAGAGAGAGAGTGTGTAGGGGAGGGGCAGAGAGAGAGGGAGACACAGAATCTGAAGCAGGCTCCATGCTCCAAGCTGTCAGCACACAGCCTGAAGCAGGGCTTGAACTCACAAATGACGAGATCATGACCCAAGCCTAAGTCGGACACTTAAATGAGCCACCCAGGTGCCCTGAAAAAAAGATCATTTTAAAGATAATTTAGGGCAGATCTCAGGGAGTTGTGATGCAGAAAATGGCATTTGGGAAAGATTTCTTGCCACTTATGGTGGAAAAAAGGGAAACAGCAGAGATGGTTGAGGATGATCAATTTAACATTGATCTCATCTCTCTCTGTCTCTCTGCTCTGACATTAAGGCTTTTATAGTCTAGAGAGGGACATTTTATTAAGCGTTTTATTTCAAGTATAGCTTCTTTCTTTCTTTCTTTCTTTCTTTCTTTCTTTCTTTCTTTCTCTCTTTCTTTCTATTTTTGAGAGAGAGAGAGAGAGAGAAAACAGAGCGTGAGGCGGGGGAGTGGGGGGAGGAGTGGGGGGGGGGGAGACACAGAATCTGAAGCAGACTCCAGGCTCTGAGCTGTCAGCACAGAGCCCATTTCGGGGCTTGAACCCATGAACAGTGAGTTCATGACTGGAGCCAAAGACGGACGCTCAACCAACTGAGCCACCCGGGTGCCCCTCAAGTATAGTTTAAAGCCCTTGACTTATTTTGTCTCATTTAATCCTGTGACATAAGTACTCTAATTCTTATTTTTAGGATGACGAAAAAGAGGAACAGTTAATTATGTAAGGTTAAAAAGTTAGCTAGGGACTGGAGGCAGGATTCCAACCCAGGCGGCTTGTCATTTGTCCACCTCACTTTGCCACCGCCCTGCCTATTTCTTGTAGGTTACTACTATACAGCACGTGAAACACCATGATAGAGAGGAACAAAGGAAAAACACATTGAGTCGGAAAGGACTCAGTTCACTCTGGTGACAAGCTACAATTTGCCTGGGAAAGAAGAGAGGAGAAAGCCCTTTTGGGGAGAGAAAGTCACCTACCTCCCTGTGAGCCAGTGGAAGGGGCAGGAAGGGAGCTCCCCCTAAAACTAAGTTTTCCAAGTCCAGATATGGTCTTTGGGCACCTCTAGTCAGTACAAGTTTCTGAGTAGGAGGGACTGGCCGAGTTGTTTTTCAGGAAGATATTGGAGGTGGTGAGGAGAAGGTATGGAGGGTGGAATGACCCGAGGTGAGGCCAGTGGAGGCAAACCTTGCCATCTTCCCAAAGGGAGAACAGAGAGGCAGAAGGGGAGGAAAGAAAAAGGAGCGTTTTAGATGACTTGGAGCTAAATTTTGTGTGGCTAGTCAGTGAAAAGGACGAGAGCCGGCTGAAGGCAACACTTGGGCAGAAGTGTTATTTGTCTGAGATTTGTGTGTGTTTTCAATAGTGAGTTCAGCAGAGAGAATGTGCATGCATTGGGATCCGTCATCATCTTTGCACAGAGCCCAGATTCCACTACTATGTCGCCCCAAGCCCCTGGGGCAAGCAGGGTGATGAGAACTTGCACTCTGGTGCCTTGACCGTCGAGGTGAAAAGAGCATCCTGCGAGGAGTCAACTCGCAGGAGCCCCAGGTTGGGTCCTTTCCCAGGAAGGCCGCCTGGGCAGACTTGCGGGTCCCGCCCCAGGTCCCGCCCTGACTCCGACCAGAGCATCAGGTGGGGCCTAGGGCACGGGAGTGCGAGGCTGAGGCGGTCTCTCCTGGACCTGACCGGCGGCAAGTAGCCTGTCGACACTCTGCTCGGTGGTCCCTGCGCATTTGCAGCCTCGGACGGGGTGGAGGCGGCTTGGTCGGGGATACCCCTAAGGCGCACGCAGCACCCCACTGTCCTCACCATGGAACTGGTTTCCTAGCGCGCGGGGGCCCAGCCACAACCACCCCGGCTCGGCCCCAGCCTCCCAGAGACACGCTCACCGGCCCCTGGCCCCCCAGGCACTGCCCTCCCGGACCCCCAACTCGCGGACTACAAGTCCCAGCAGCCCTCGCAGCTTGCACCTCCCGCCTCGCCGCGGAGACCCCCGGCCGTCCAAGTGGGGCTCGGGCTGCGCTCGTGGCGGGGCCGGGCGGGGAGGCCGGTCCCGCGGGCGGGGGCGGGGGCGGCTCCGCGACTTCTCCCGCCGCCGCCGCCAAGGGGAGTTTCCAGGAAGTGGCCATATTGGATCCATTCAGCCGCAGCCGCCCGGGCGGAGCGCGTCCCGCAGCCGGCTGGTCCCCGTCGCGGCCCGGGTGCTCGCCCCGGCCCGCCCGCCCGGTGCGGAGCTAGCCATGGCGGCCACTGACCTGGAGCGCTTCTCGGTGAGGGCCCTGCCGGGCCGCGGCGCGCGCGAGAGGCGCGGGGCGCTGGGAAGGGGCCGCCCTGCCGCTGGCGGGGGGCGCCGGGCGGGCTGTCAGCTCGGGGACACCGGAACGAGCTCTTCGAGGCGCTAGCGCGGGGTCCCGGGGCGTCGGGAGGGGGCGTCCACTTTGGGCGCACGAGAGACAGACCCCCTTCACGGGAAGGAGCAAATAAATACCTGCCTGGTTCGGACCAGGTGCGAGGACAGACTGGGGGCCCAGGAGCCGCGGAGGCCGGGGGGGGGGGGCGGGGGGGATCCAGGATCCTCCGGACCCCCACATCTCCCGGGGTGTTTCTGCACTGATGGGGGGGGGGGAGATTCCTAGCCGCGCAGGTGCTGTTGGATGGGCACAGACTGTGAAGATGAAACCCCAAAGGATCCTAGGGAGTCTTTCAAATGAGTTGCAGACTTGGATCCCGAAGACCTTGGGCCTTCTTTGCCTTCCCCTCCACTCCTCTCCCATCCCCACTCCCCGCCTAAGCGCTCAGATCCCGGGTGCGATTCCAGGCAGGTCCCACCTCAGTGGTCCGGTCTGAGGCAGCCATTCCCCCAGGAACCAGCGATTCTGGATACAGCCCAGTGGATGTTTGTTTGGGCCCCAGTCGGAATGCGTTCTGCAGGGCTCTCGGTTCGGGTGGTCCCTGCAGGGGTCTCTATAGGGCTGAGCCCACCAATAGCCAACTTTCTAAAGGTGTTTATAATTCACCTGGGGAAGGGGAGCCTTTTGGGGATTGTGTCTGCCTGTCCTCTGGTGTCTGAGGCTGGATCTGGGTGTGTCTGAGAGGCTGGGCTGTGACAGTGAAGGAAGCTGTGTCCTCTTGCCAGCATGTGAGGCCCTGGTCGGTGGGAAGGGGGAGGGAGGGCCCAGGGCTGTTGGGGGGGAGGGGGAAATGTTGACTATGTGACCGATAAGGAATTGGTTCTGGGGCTAAATAAGGGAGTCAGGACTTATGTAATTAATGCTATAAATACTGTCATCTGAATTAGTGTATGTAAATTTTCCCTTTAATCTGAAAATACATTTGTTGGTCTACTTTGGAAATATGCATAACTGAAGCAGGAGCTCTTGGTTTCATAATTCTAGACTGAGGTGTTTTATTCCCATTGAGGAAGGGGCGCTGTGTCAGTTAAGTAAGTTTAAATACAGGAGGAGTGGAATCAGAGGTTTACCCCACCCCTGCACTATAAATTGGAATTTATGCACCCAAGGAGGGCAGTCTCTGAATCCTAAGAGACCTGCTGATGAGCTGGAGGCCAAGAGATCTGGCAGTGTTTGTGCATCTGTGCATGTGTGTCTGTGTACATTTTCTGTGTCCAGCTGACCAGAAAGTTATGTCTGAGTCTTGTCTGTGGTCAGAGGTTACCCTAACAGTTGGTCTTGCTGGTGGGAGCGGTATGCAGAGTAACTAGAATCAGACTGTCTGATATGAATCTTAGGCTACTACTTATTGGCCATGTGACCTTGAGAGAATTATTTAACCCCTCAGTGTTCTCATCTATATAATGGGATGAAAATATTACCTTCCTCCTTGGGTTATTGGGCAGATTCAGCGAGAGAATCCTGGTGAAGTACGTAGAGCAAGGTCTGGCATGTGATAAGGACATAATAAATGACACATGATACCTAGTGTCCATGTGGAGGTAGAAACTGGTCCTCTGTATAGGAAGGCAGCAGAAAATGAGTTTGCTCCGTTCCATGGTCCCCTCCCTAGGGCTCCTGTCACTGCACACCCAGAGATTGTCCTCAGAATTGAGCTGAGGGAGTTGATTGCACTTCCAGGAGGTGGAATGGAAAAGGCCTTTCCCTCAGATTCCCATGCTGGCATTTCCGTGAGGATTTCGGGTATTATCTCCATGGTGGGCCAAGGCACAGAGACAGGACTGACTCAGGTATGTATGGCTGTCCAGGAGCCTTGGTGACTATGTCAGGTTAAGCTGGCTGGGTGGATGCCTTCCACACCCTCCATGTTCTGAGCCGGCAGCCTCCTGGGAGGACTTGTATGGGGTTGAATTTGGGTGGAGACCTTGGGTGGGGTTTGGCCTGAATTTCAGAGTCTGGACTCCATTCTGCTCTCCTGGCTTGTCATCCTGGGAAAATCATTTCTTTCTCTATCTTGCTATAAAATGGACCCAACCATACTAATATTCTTCAAAGAGTTTGTGGAAGGTTAATTGCAGTCTGTGGCATGTTTGGAGATCTGTTTAGATGTCTCCTAGCCTCAGGGTTGATTTTGGTGTTAAGCATTGACCATGAGGCTATGATTTGATTGAGCTTTGGCAGGTCGACACTGCCTCCCAGCCCCCACCCCAGGCTGGCTTGGTGGTCAGCCCAGCCCTGGAGGGCCCGGGAACTGTCCCGTTCTGGAGCTTAGATGAGCATACGGAGTTTGTACTTCAAGGTCATTATGTGCTGGGTTCCTATTGCCCACATAGCATGATATAAACAGGATCAGTAGCCTTTACATCTTGTCTAGCCCTGCTCAATCCTAGGTCAACCACGGGGTTAGGGTTGACATCTCCTGGGCGTGTATAGTCTGGGACAGTGCTCTGGGGAGTTTCTGTTGCCTCTTGCTGTCCTTGAGCAGCCCAACTCCTGTCCACTCTTGTTCTGCTCCTCCTCCTTCCTAGGTCCCAGACTCCTTAATGGGTTTCAGACTTTCCTGCACCCATGGCCATCTCCTGTGTTCCTTCTGTCAGAATCTCATGTGGCAGGGCTGAAACTCCAGGGCAAGGGAGGCTTTAGAGCTGGGGGAATGCGGAGCTATGAGGGGGAGAGGGAAGAAGCGTGAGCATGGCAGCCTCATGCCTGGCATTCCTCCCAGCCAGTCATCCCCCCCCAACCCCCCCCCCCGCCATCTCTGCTTTATCCCCAGCACCATCTGTCACTTCCGTTGTCACCCCTGTAATCTTGACACTTCTCCAAGAAGCAGGCTATCCAAGGAGTGCCTCTTCCCTCCCTGAATCAAAAGCTGGTGGGAAGGGGTGTGGGAGGCAACCCTCTCATGCAGTAGGGCTCTGTCATGGACTGGTATCTCCCTGTCCTGTAAAAATGGCCAGGAACCTCCTTGCTGAGCCGTTCTGAGAGAGAAATGAGAGCACAGCAAGGAATGTCTGCGAAGCTCTCAGTGCCCTGGTGGTGTCGAGAGATCATCAGTGAACACCACCTGCAAGCCTGCAGCTCTGTCCTACCACCCTCATGGGCAGCGGGCCTTGCTATGGATGTCAACTCTAGGAAGGTCTGCCTGGGATCTTGTTTGGAATGGGTCAGAGCAGGGAGGCTGGTGGGAAGGCACTGGTGATGCAAGGGAGCACATGATAAGGGACTGACTAAGCTCGGAACAGAGAAGGTGGCAAGAAGGAGCCTAATTATAGTGCCAACAAGATGAGAAAATGGATGGAGGCCCTGACCCAGGGCCTGACTTTTGTGAAAAGCTTTGGGTGGCATAGAGGGCTCTGGATGTTTTGTGCCCATCAGGTTGTTGATACCAGCAGCCTGTGGTTGGGTGAGGATGGCAGTCGCTGGCCATTGGCAAGTTTGGACCTGAGACCCAATCCCAGCACCCAAGTAACCCTTGAGATGACAGAGAAGGTAAAGCCCTCTGAATTTGGGGCCCTAAGATGGGTTAGGTGGAGGTGCATACTGGGGCATTAACTACCATGAATGTCTCTGTGGCTCGGGTCCAGCTACTGGAAGAGAGCAACTGCAGGATGACAGAGCAAAGGACCTGAGGGCTAACTGGCCTCCGTGTGTCCCCTGCAGCCTCTGCAGCCTTCCTGCCCCTGTGCTTCCAACACGGGTCTTGAGATCCCCACGCATGGCTCGCAAGGCTCAAACTTTGCCAGACAACCCGATGTGAAGCTGTGTAGGTCAGGAGGGAGACACAGGCACATGGGGAAAGGATATTTTCTAAGGGCAGTTTGCCATCATGATAGAGCTGGAGTGTTCTTTGCTGGGACCATCTGTATCCTCAGGACTCACATGAGGAACCATGGTTGGGAAGAGGTGGTGGAGAACAGGGCAAGGGACATCTTGGCTGTAACTTCACTTTTTTTTTTAAAGATATCTGATTTTATTTATTTATTTATTTTTAATCTGTTTTGTTTTGTTTTTTTGAGAGAGGGAGAGCATGAGCAGGGGAGGGGCAGAGAGAGAGAGAGAGAGAGAGAGAGAGAGAATCCCAAGCAGGCTCCACACTGTCAGCATGGAACCTGATGTGGGACTCGATCTCATGAATGATGAGATCATGACCTGAACCAAAATCAAGAGTCAGGTGCTTAGCCCACTTAGTCACCCAGGCACTACCCTGTAACTTCACTTTAATTGCCCTGGGTGGTCTTGAGGCAATTAGATATTCTCGTCCTTAAAGCACATGGCTTCCAGGCAGTTCTTGGCCCCTATGCTGGAGGACACATTAGAGGGATAGAACCAGGGGAGGAGGGAATTAGGGTCTATTTCAGATCATAGTTTCAAACTATTCTTTGAGGGGCCTCCTAGGTCTGGGCTCCCTGGGGCCTGGGGTTCAGAAGGACCATTGGGTATGGACTCAAGTCCACTTTCCAGACCTGGTTGTGGGGCCAGGGTGCAAGCCTGATACTTAACCTGGTGCTGGCGTGAATGGAGCAAGTGACAGACAATTATGATACAGCAGCCCTGAGTATCCACTGGCTATTGTTGGTGCCCTTGCATTTCTCTGCCCCTTCCCAGCACCGGCATCCATCCTGGGATTGGAGAGGGGGAGGGTCATGTTTGCTGTCCCCATTCCCCCTTCTAAGGGTGGGGTCTCATTCACTTGGGAACATAGTCTGTTTCCTTCCAGTGATGTCCAGATCAGTTATGGCTTCCCAACTGCAAAGCAGTGGGAGCTGTTGCTGGAGTCCCTGAGCCAAATGGGACAGTATGAACTCATGAGTTTGCTTCTGAGGCCCAGAGTGTCTCTCCTATCTGCTCCATGGTGGGATGGACCCCTCCTTCTCAGATAGCACAACACAGTCTAAGCAGGTATGTGTCCTAGGCTTGGAGTGAGCTGGTTGGGCCCAGAAGTTGGTAACTTCTTATGGCTTCTTGGAAATCTGATTTTGTCATGAGAAGTATGCAACAAATTATCCCATATTACTAAGCAGTGGCCCTGGCTTTCTATTTGCATGAAGAGGGAGGAAAGTGCCTGTTAGTGAGACAGGGAAGCTGAGAGAATGGAGTATAGGGGTGGCCTTAGGCTCCTGGGAGTAGTTTTGCACCCAAAGTCCCTTCACTTCACAGGATGCAGGAGGGGGTGACTGGCCTTTTGAGAGTGACAGTGGCCTCCTCCTGGGGCCTACCTACCTTGGTGCTGTTATTGCCACCGTGCTGTTTGGTCTATGCTCATGTCTTCTCCCAGGTTTTTTTTCTTTTTAAATGTTTATTTATCTATTTTGAGAGACAGAATGCATGAGCAGGGAGGGCAGAGGTGAAGAGAGAGAGAGAGAAAGAGAGAGAGAGAGAAAGAGAGAGAGAGAGAATCCCAAGCAGTCTCCACACTCAGCACAGAGCCTGATGTGGGGCTTGATCCCATGACCCGGGGATCATGACCTGAGCTGAAATTAAGAGTCAGTCTTAATGACTGACTGAGCCACCCAGGCACCTCTCCTCCCCAGGTTTTTTTGCTGTGTTAGGAGAGAGATGCTTTTGTTCCTAGGTATTCCCTTGATTGTGGATAGGTGTATCTTGCCTCTATCCTTCCCTTCTGGCCCAGGATAGCAACATTCCTACCCCCTGCCCTCCTGCACATATCCCTTTGGTTATTTCCCGTAACCTTTGACCTGGGCTTAGAGGCTTGCTGTGGAATCCTGGGATGTGAGCCTAAGCCTTTCCTGGGAAAATTCCTAGGATTCCTCTCAGACTCAAGGACAGTTGTGCTATGACCACGGGTTCTGGCCAGCAGCCTCTGCTCTGGCTATTTAAGGCCCAGGCTGCTTAGAGTAGCTAGAGCTGTGGATTGGATAGTCTGTGCCAGGAACATGGGTGGGGAAGGCTCCCAGTGGCGCAATGACTCGTGGGTCCATTGCTCAACAATTAATAGGGCTTCCCTAGGGCTGGAGCTCTCCTGGCAAGTGGGCTTCCTGTTTGCCTAGCAGGGTGCTTAGGCCAGTGGGTTCTAGGCATAGGAGCCTGGGGGAGAAAACTGTACGAAGACTGAGGCACCAGAGAACTCTGTGGAAGGCCTAGGATGGGGAGCTCTTCTTTGTCCAGGATTCAGGAGTCAGGTACACTTCCAGTGGGCTACCATTTCTCTTCCCATCCCAAAGACCAGCCTAGTTTGGGAGGTTTGATCTCAGGGTTCTTTATCCACTCACAGCTTCTTTGGCTCTGTTGGTTCACACATTCAGCAGATTTCCAATTTCTTCTGGATAAAATCCTGTTTTTGTGTGGGCAAGCCATCAGACATGGTTTCTCCCCCAAACCCACCTCTCTTCATGGTGAAAGAAGTATCTCCTTTTGGCTGGCATTTAGGGCTGCTCCAGAAAGCTCGGAGCGAGCGTTTCCTGGTCAGGAAGATGACGTCCTAGTTATCCACTGGGCTGTATAACAAAATGCCATTCTCTACTTTGTTCTGGACGGTCGGGCATGGAGGAATGCAGCCGGCCTGAGCAGTTATTATTTTGGTTGTTGTCTTTGATGTGCCAAAGAAATGATGACACAGAAGCCTGGGGCCTGGCTCAGGAGCCAAAAGCTTGTTAGTGATTAGAGAGGGGATAATGGTCCTGTGGAGTTTCCCATTGTGTATGTAGGGCTCAGAGCTGCCAACTCTGTTCTGGAGCTTTGAGGATAGTTGGAGCCCCCTGAGCCAGCAGGCCAGGGAGGTGAGTTGTCCAGCCGAAGGCCCCTCCGGCGGAGCTCTCTCCTGCGGAGCTCTCTCTTGCGGGTCTCCGTGCCCCAAGAATGGAGACACAAGTGTGTTGTCCTTCTACCTCACTCTCCTACCAGATGCGGCGTTGCAGACTGTCAGGCCACGGACCAGGTACACCCCTCAGACAGGTTGTGTTGGGCCCCGGTGGTGTGCTCAGTTTGTGTTGGTTGCCAACCTTTCAGAATTAGGGCGTTGCACGTAAAAATCTAGATTTGTGGATTCTCTGGAAAAATCGTTAAGATTTGGCAGCACTGGGCCTGCGTTCCCACAGTTGGCTGGAGTTGCAGAACCACGGCCATTGTGGACTGAGCACAGGCTCTGCAGTTCCCTGGCACTCCTAACCTCTCCCTGAGGGACCCCACACTCAGCCAAGTCAGCAGGTCTTTCAGCCAGCAGGCCACGGACTGATGTGGCTAGAAGCGTGGGTTTTGCAGTCATACTGTCTCCGTGCAGATCCTGGCTTCACCCTCCTGAGCACTGTGGTCATGGGCAAATGACTTCATCTCTTGGAGCCTCCATTGTCTCATCTGTCTGATGGAGGTGATATTACAGCCTACCTCATAGGGCTGATGTGTGGGCCAGATGACATTCAGAGTCATACATTACGGTAAGCTCTCGACAACTGTTAGTGCCATTGTTGTTGTTATTCCTGTACTTTTTCCTCTTCACTCATTTATATTACCTGCCTGGCCTCTGTAGCCCTTTGAGTTTAAACTGTGTCAGATTGAGCCCCTGAGGTCTGGGATCTGGTGTCCTCATTTTTTCCTTGGCAGCCATCCCAGGGCCTGGCACACCTGGCAGGCAGGACTGGCGCGTGTGTGCTGAGTGACTGAATGAAGGAGTCCGGGGGCCTTGTAAGAATAGGGGAGGTAGTGTAGTACGGTGGTTTAGGGCAAGGGCTTGGCTACTCTCAAATCCTGGCTCTGCTCCGACTCGTTTTCTGGTGCCTGTGCACCTCAGTTTCCTTACCTGTAAAATGGGAATTATAGTGGTGTCAGCCACACAGGGTGGGGAAGGGCTGTGTAGGAGACCGTAAACCATTTGGCTTAGTTCACACAGGGTGGTCCTCAGTGAGGTGTTGTGTCATCATTTGGCATTCATTCATTCCTTTGGTTGGAAACACTGAGACGTTTTACTTTCTACACTTTTTCCTTCCCTTCCTTACGCTCCTTGCTTTCTCTCTGTTCCTTTGCATTCTGAGTCTCACTTTGGAAACCCTAGCAGTCAAGATGTCCTCATTTGCAAGGACTGGATGGGCCCACTCAACTAGCTGAAGCAGTAAAGGGGAGATATGGAGGGGGGCAAAGGGAAAAGCTCAGAGGTAGAGCAGACACTGGCTTTCTGTTTTTTGTGATTTTCTTGGTGCTGCTGTCCTCTGAGTGGGCTTTAGTGTTATTCCAGCCCCCCTAATGGTTATAAGATGATCATAAAGGTTCATCCTGGGTCACCTGATTGTAACATAGCCAGTCATGGGATCATGCTGATGATTGGCTCAGGACTATTAGGACCTACCTTTAGAGTTGGAGCTGAGGTCTTAGCTGCAAATTGCAGGGCATTTGTAGGGTCATCAGGCAGCCATTGGGAGATCTGCAATTTCTTTCTGATGTGTATTAACTGAGACATGCTGATGATGCTTTGGGGGCTGCTGGCTCCTCCTAGGCTGGGTCAGCAAAGACACCTGGTCCAGGCACTTGGTAGTGAGCAGCACACCTTGGATCACATGTTGTTGATTACACATATAGGATCAGAGAGGCTGGCATTAGTGAGAGTCACACTTTGGTAGAGTCAGGAAGTCAGATCTGTCTCCTGAGAAGGGGGAACAGCAATCTGCCCTCCTCAGGACCAGAGGCCACTCCTCTGTGTGTATGCATGTGTGTGTGCACACATGTCCTAGAGATCAATAGTCCCATGGTCCCTGAGGCTCTTGAGCAGGCATTGATTGCCTCAGCCCTGTGGTCCCTGGAGTGACAGAGTGCAGCCTGGACAGCAATCTGGGGATGAGCACCTCCCTGTACTCCACACACTTCTCCAGAGGGAGCAGTGTTGTGTGACTGAAGGCAGCCAGGGCCAGGTGAGTGAGGATAGGTGGACTTCTGCAAGAGCCCCCATCCGAGTGCTGCTCTGAGCCTTTGAGGCCTGGAACTGTGAGGAAGTGGGGGAAATGCAGAACCAGGATGGCCTCTGTCTCTGTGCAAGGACTCTGTGGCCGAGTGTGCGCGCGCGTGTGGTTCCCAGACACAGCTGACGGGATGGGTTTTGGCGGCAGGCTACAGGATGTTGGATTGCGTCCTGATTGTGTCACCCTTGGAAGAAGAGGATGAATAAACACATAGCCTTCTCTACAAGCACAGCACGCCTTAAATTTTGGAGATTTTCTGTTTCGCCTGCAAAGAGAAATGCTCTAGACTCCCTGTTCTGTCCCCCATTTGATCCTTAAGCTGCCACGAGCAGGTGGAACCGAGACTAAATAATGAAGCTCTGTGTGAGGTGGGCAGATGCCCCTGATGCCACAGCAGTTGAAGACAGTGTTCAGTAGTTTATAAATGGCAGCATTGTCTAGCATGTTGGGCATCGTGGTGGGAGGGTGGGAAGAGCAGAAAGCCTGACCTCCCCCCGCCTGCAGCCAACCTCAGGGAGCTTATGGAAGAATTGGAGAACCGGGATGCATAAAGAAAGGACGACTAATAGTGCATGGAAATGGGGTCACAGCCAAGTGAGGGGTCTGGAATGTAGGTGTATAGAGCCAGGACAGAGCAGGTGCCGGGGAAAAGGGAGAGTGAGTTCTGGAGTCCTGAGAAGCGGACTCTGTTAGGAGAACAAATTCAGAGGTAACCTGGCCGAGCCTGTGAGGAAGGCCTCAGACCATGAGGGCCTAGGATGCCATGTGTGTGGGGTTTGGACCTGACCCAGCACATTCTATGCTCCATTAACTGTTTCTGATGTGGGCACCAGTGAGAGGAAGCTCCCTTTGGGGCCTCTTTGTTGGTTTATGTTTGCAGCCCTGGGGGCAACCTGGGCTTGAGTGGGGAGGTTGTGACACGATTCCCTGGCGACAGGGGATATGGAGAAAGGGTCAGCTGTAAGAGCAGAGGCTCTGCACGGAGAGCGTTATCAGAGAGCAGATTTAGGGGTAACCCCGACTTGTTTGAGGAGATAGTACCACTGCCCAGAGGGTCCATGTGGAGTCTAGGCTGCCATGGCACACACTTGGCTGTCATTGATAAAAGGCTAAAGTGACTAAGCAGGGGTGGGGATGCGGGGGGAACATTATTAGTCAAGGAGAGAGGGTGGAGTTTGTGTGCCAGGGGCTCTGGTGGGGAGGAAAGAATGGTTGGAGGGGTTCAGGCTAAGTCAACAGGCTGCAGCTATGAAGAAGTCAGAATGTGCTCAGGTGCTGAGGAGATCACTCTGCAGGAGGGTAGGCACCCAGCGTATCCACTGTTTGGTAGCCACACGCTGTCTACTGATCAGTAGCTCCTAGGGCTGCCTCCATTTGGGCCTGTTTCCTCCCCTCTGGAGCTGTGGGCAGGATGGCAGGATGGTACTCACACTCACTGCCCTTCCCCGTCTTTGCTCTTTCTAATGGGCAGTAGGGGCAGAGGGGCTCAAGAATGGAGGAGACATGTTTCTGCCCAACTTGGAGCTGTTTGGTGCCAGCCCCCTAAGAGGGCCAAAGCAGGGAAGGCTGAGCCTGGGAACCTTCCTTCGGAGGACAGCATTTTATCCCCATTCCCAGGGAAGCAGAGAAACTATCCGCACAAATTGGAGTCTGACTTTGACCCTCTGCTTCGGGTCCTGCTGGTTTCTTTTTATAGTGCTGTGGGCCAGCTCCAGTGGCCCTAGCTCACTCGGGATCTGCTGCCTGCCTCTCTCCTGAGGCCAGACCTCCATATTCTCATCCAGAATCCTTTGTCTAAACAAAGGGCTGGAATGGGTGTGGGAGGGTGGTATGAGCCAGAGCCTAGAAATCCCTAGAGAACACTGCTGAGGCAGGAGGGATGAAGCCTCAGTCACAATGCCTCAGACACTAGCCCTGACACCCAGTGGTGGGTGTGAGGGAGCACCAGCCCCTTTAGCGGGGCCCATTTGTGCACTCCATGCTTGGGTATATGACGAACAAGGGGGGCACATGGAGGATTGTGAGCCCAGCCCAATGAGGGAGGGCCCCCTGATGGAGAACAGGTGTGAGGGGGTCAGACCAGGCCTGCCTCTGCTTGAATCCTGCTTCATTAGGAGTGTCTGTGAGGTCTGAGAGGGGGCTACAGGAACATACACACTCTCCAACCTTGGCCTCTTAAAATCTTTATTTAAGATGGGAGAACCATTTGGGGCCTCTTCCTGGGCAGGAGGACAGGTGAACCCTCAGGGATGGCAACCAGGATAGATGGTTCTCTGGGCCATCTGTGCCAGGAGATGCCCCAGGCCCAGGTATCGCTTGCCAGCCCAGGTAGAGAAGAGCCATGGGTGAAAGCCCTTTTCTAGGACAGGATCGGGGGCCCTGAGGCACATTGGGCTTCCTGTGTGGAAACTCGTCCTGGAGTTGGAGCTCTGGCAGACTCACACTGTGTCCTGAGATTTGCTGAGAATTCTGGCAAGGGCAGGGGTGGTGCATGTCACTGGGGTTTAGCCTCTCCCCACGTGGCCCCTCTTCCCTGGTGGGCTCACTGCTTTGCCCTATTTCTCTCTTGGCAGAATGCAGAGCCAGAGCCCCGGAGCCTCTCCCTTGGTGGCCACGTGGGCTTCGATAGCCTCCCGGACCAGCTCGTCAGCAAGTCAGTCACACAGGGCTTCAGCTTTAATATCCTCTGCGTGGGTACGTGTCATAGTCTGGCCAGGGGGCAGCCTCAGACAGGGGATGGAGCTCTGTGCCCTGTCCACTTGTTGAGCTACAAGGGACCTCCTAGGCAGAGAGACACTTTGAGGGTCATGGCAAGGCACTGATTGGTGTCTCTGCCAGGGTCAAGGACAGATATTGGGGGCCTGACTCCAGTTGCCTCGAAGAGTGAACAAGATCAGGGCTGTGAAAGTGCTTTGTAAACTGAGAGTGTTTATCACAGAGGTTTAGATTGTGTGTTTATCTTTAAAACATTCACTCTTGTTCCTACTGTGTATTAAGAACACTATGGTAAACAAGACTGTCCTATTATAATACCATGCGAGAGCTCCGGCACGCATCTGAACAAATACAGCCCCAAACAGGGAGGCTCTGGGAGGTTCCATGGGTCTCAAGGCCAACGGTACAAAGAGCTCTGCCACACCTTCCGCAGGTGCCTAAGCCCTGGCATCTGCTGGGCTGTGGGTGCCCCTCGGGAAGCAGCCTGTCCTGAACCGGATAAAGCTAGCTGGAACAGGAGGCCACTGATGGCTTTAGACCCTGGCTCATGACCAGCCCCAGCCCAGGAACGATGGTGTGCAGAGCAGGTGATGGGTCCCATTGAGGCTAGCAGAGGCTAATGTCCAGTGGATCCCACAGCTGCCTGGCTCTGCCTCTTCCCCACACCCTGAGGAAACATTTCTCACATCCCACATAGCCATGGCTTATGTCCAAGTCAGCCTTTTGGCTTTTTCTTCCACACGTTTTTGAGGCCACCAAGAAGGGGTGGCTCCTCGGGATGGGACAGTGAGGGATGGAGTTGGAGGCCTGCCCCTCTCTTCTGTGTGGAGGCTGAGGTGCCCAAGCCCCACCCATCCTAGCCAGCAGCCAGGGACAGTCCTGTTTCTAAACTTCGACATCTCCTCCATTCCTTGCTCCCCAGGGGAGACTGGCATTGGCAAGTCCACGCTGATGAACACGCTCTTCAACACGACCTTCGAGACCGAGGAAGCCAGTCATCATGAGGAGTGTGTGCGCCTGCGGCCCCAGACCTACGACCTCCAAGAGAGCAACGTGCACCTCAAGCTGACCATCGTGGATGCTGTGGGCTTTGGGGATCAGATCAATAAGGATGAGAGGCAAGAGGCGGGAAGGGCGGCCCCGCCTACTCTCATCCCTGCCCCTCTCCCCCCATGGTGGGCTCAGTTCTAACGCTCTGCCCAAGCACCCTTAATTCCTAGCTGCTCCCACACTAATCGGCAAGCCCTCCACCCTATGGGGGGCCAGAGGAGGGCCTCTTGGGGAACACCTGAGGTCCCAAGGACCCCTTTGGAGGTTAGGAGACAGGGTCAGCCACCTGTACCCAGACAGGGAACCCCAGTCTGAAGCCGCTTGTCCCTACAGAGAGCAGGTTGGGGGCAGCCCGCGCCCTGTGGCTCAGTGCCTGCCTCAGGAGTGATGGAGCTGTCTCTAGTTACAGGCCCATAGTTGACTACATCGACGCGCAGTTTGAAAACTACCTGCAGGAGGAGCTGAAGATCCGCCGCTCACTCTTCGACTACCATGACACGAGGGTCCACGTCTGCCTCTACTTTATCACGCCCACTGGGCACTCTCTCAAGTCCCTGGATCTGGTGACCATGAAGAAACTAGACAGCAAGGTACACACCCTGCCCCCCAAACTTGTTCCATGGGCTTCATGGTCCTCCGCTGAGTTGAGGGCTGCAGTGTGACTGTCTACTGTGGTCCTCAGGGGCTCTGCTGCTTAGGGGCCTGCAGATAGCTCCTGGGCTTGGTCCTGTTTTCTCTTGCCTTTTCCCTACTGCTCCAGTGGGCCCTCATCACTCTGGGTTCTTTCTGTAGAGCTCTGTCTCCTTAGTCTGGTCCTGAGCCCCTTCCTTCTAGCTGAATTATTTCTTATTTAAAAACCAAAGCTGGGTTTGCCCAGAGGACTAGTTTTTAGGGCTAGATGGTGGTTTGAGGGAACCAGGGCTGTAAGAAGCCCCATAGTCAATTGGTACCACCCATTAGAAAGGCCCCAGGTGGCTGGGTTCAGGCTGGGGCTGCCCATGGGAGCAGCTCCATGTCTCTGGCCTTCTGCCTTTCTGCCTGGGGATGTGGCCTGGGCAGGGCTGTCCACAGTCAGGGAGAACTAACCTGCTGCCCCTCACCCCTCATCCTGGCAGGTGAACATTATTCCCATCATTGCCAAGGCTGACACCATCTCCAAGAGTGAGCTCCACAAGTTCAAGATCAAGATCATGGGCGAGCTGGTCAGCAATGGGGTTCAGATCTACCAGTTTCCCACTGATGATGAGGCTGTTGCCGAGATTAACGCAGTCATGAACGTGAGCATTGGGCACTGGCCTCAGGGCCAGAGGGGGCTTGGAGTCAGCATAGATCTGTGGCAGCCCCAGAGACTCTGGCTCCCCCAGGATTCCCCAGGATTTTCAGGATTCGGGAAAGACGGGTGGGTGGGCATCTGGAAGCCAGCCAGTCCTACGTCCTACGGCCAGGAGATGGGAGGAATTGGGTATTGGGCTGGTGCTGGGCCTTTCCCACGCTTAAGTTTCACAAGATAAGGATGCAGGGCAGGAACTGAAACCTGTAGGAGTAAGCAGGTAAGATGCCAGAGCTTGGGAACATGGAGGAAAGCCAGGCTTGCAGGTCCTGTGAGGGAGCTTCTAATGGCCCCTAGGGAGCCCAAGGTCTGAAAGAACCCCTCAAATGTGAGGAAGATGGGGGTGCAGGTTCAGCCCGCTCTCCTATTTGGAGGCCTTAGGATACTTCTCCAAAAGAGAGCCAGGAAGCAAGCATCTGGCCACGCCTTGTTCAGGTGTGGCATCCCTTCCCTGGGGTCCAGGATAGTGAGGGAGGGTCTGTCCATTAGTCTGTCCACCCAGTGCTCACCCATACTTGGGCTCCTTTCCAGGCGCACTTGCCCTTCGCTGTGGTAGGCAGCACTGAGGAGGTGAAGGTGGGGAACAAGCTGGTCCGAGCACGGCAGTACCCATGGGGAGTGGTGCAGGGTAAGTGACTAGACATCCCCAGGTGGTGGGCCTAAACTCAGTCTCCTGGCCTGTGTCCTCCCTTTGACTGTCCAGTGCCTGTGCTGCCAATGGAGTCGGCCTGGAACACTTGACTGCTGTTCCTGTGTCCTTTCCTCCCTGTGCCCACCTGTGTGTGTGTTCACCTGATGCCCCACGGGCCCTGTGCTTGCAGTGGAGAATGAGAACCACTGTGACTTTGTGAAGCTCCGGGAGATGTTGATCAGAGTGAACATGGAGGACCTCCGAGAACAGACCCACAGTCGGCACTACGAGCTGTACCGGCGCTGCAAGCTGGAGGAGATGGGCTTCCAGGACAGCGATGGTGACAGCCAGCCCTTCAGGTGACATCCTGCGTGGGGCGTGAGCCCATCTCCACAGCCACGGCCAGACTTGCCATGCTGGCAGCTGTGCCTGGTGGGGGCGGGGGGGGGGTGTCTCATGAGCCAGGGGGAGGGGCGTGGGGACCCTGGCACCCCCACACCCCTCCTTTGCCCAAGTGATCCCCCTTCTCCGGCTCTGCCCCATCCCATCCCGCTGCAATCCCACCCTTGGCCTCTTGTCTGTGCGTCTCCACAGTCTGCAGGAGACTTACGAGGCCAAGCGCAAGGAGTTCCTGAGTGAGCTGCAGAGGAAGGAGGAAGAGATGAGGCAGATGTTCGTCAACAAAGTGAAGGAGACAGAGCTGGAGCTGAAGGAGAAGGAGAGGGAGGTACGTGTGGGCTCCAGGTCTGGGAGAGGCCAGGTGAGGGAGGGCGGGGCCTGGCCAGGCTCACAGGAAGCCCCTGTTCCTCCTCTGCTCCCAGCTGCATGAGAAGTTTGAGCACCTCAAGCGGGTCCACCAGGAGGAGAAGCGCAAGGTGGAGGAGAAGCGCAGGGAGCTGGAGGAGGAGACTAGCGCCTTCAACCGCAGGAAGGCCGCGGTGGAGGCCCTGCAGTCCCAGGCCTTGCACGCCACCTCGCAGCAGCCTCTGAGGAAGGACAAGGACAAGAAGAAGTAGGTGGTGGGCCTCCTGCCCACGCTGGCTCTTGCTCCCTCCTGGGCACCCACTCTGTCCTACTCTTGGCTCCTTGAGTCTACTTTGGTTCTCGCCCATGCTCTGCCTAGTCACCATTTGGCTCTCAGTCCCACATGCTTTCCCACTTCATTCTTGCCCTCCTTTCTTTTCTTCTCACTGGTGAGCTTGATATCTCAGGATACTGGTATTTGTGCATGCTCTGTCTTGCACAGGTAACCCCTTATTACCCCCCCCCCCGATTCTCTATTCCTCTCTCTCTCTCTGTCTCTCTCTTTCCTGGCTCTGTCTCAGGCTCTATCTCTGTTTCTTTCTTCCTGTCTCCCTCTCTCTTTCTCTCTCTCTCTCTCTCTCTCTCTCTCTCTCTCTCTCCCCCTCCTGCCGCCCCCTCAGAGCTGGGATGGTGAAGCCCGGGCCACACAGGCCTAAAAGGGTATAGAGGTCTCAGGGAAGGTCTTTCGAGCCCAGAGAGGGGCAGGACCCGTGAATGTCCGCATTTCCAGATTCCAAAATCTCCTGTGGTTTTTGCTTGGGCAGTGTGGTGCATCCCCCTCAGTCTCTACAGTGGATGTGGGACCTGCATTGGTTGGCAGGTGGATGCTTGAGCCCAGGCAGCACTGGCCCCCGGGCACTCTGCTCACTGCCTGGTGGAAGGAAGGACACCAGCTCCCTGAACGGGCTCTGGGAGTCCTGCTCCAGAGAGGAGCTGCCCTTCAAGTAGAAGTTAGAGTTGGAAGAGAGAGGAGGACAGGAGGCTTCCAGCCTCCCGCAGTGCAGTGAACCTCTTGGCCAGGTGGGGGCAACTCCGAGTCATTTCTCCTCAGCCTTTTTCAAAGCCTCTTTCCACACTCTCAGCCAGAGTCCAGATGCCCTGGTTCCTAGGGGGTCTCCCTCCTCCACACTACTTCATTCAGTGTCCCGTACCTCATCACGCTGTGGGATCTCGTCCATCCCTGCTTCTCCCTGCCCCTGGCCTGGGTCAGATACCATCTTTCGCTTGTCAGCTGAGGAACTAAGCAGATGATTCCATTTTTGTCCTCATTCTTGAGTCTTGGACACTCATGTCTCCTTGGAATGTTTGGGAATGTGTGTGTTCAAGCCCTTCTTTCCCTGGTGGCAGTGGAGGCTTGTGGTTAAGGCCATGCAGCGGGTAGCCAGCCGTGGCTCTGGGATGCTGCTTGTGGCATCAGCACTCTCCCCGCCCCTAGTAATGCCATTCCCTAACACACATACACCCATGCACACAGTCTTACTCTCACTCCAGCCCTGTCACATGCACAGACTCAGGCACTTGTCATCAAACACACACAGCCCCCAGGGCACATAAGCACAGAGACATCTGAGGAAAAAAACCTTCTTGAGCTGCTCCCTGGGAGAAATGAGGGGGACAAAGCCAGGCATTTAGGAATGAATGCTAGTTCTTATTCCTAAGGCCTGTGCTCTGCTTTGGGACAGACCCTCCCCCTCCCTCCTTTCTATAGTCTCCCTCATCCTGCTTCCTGGTGTGTCCCACCCCATCTGCTGGCACTGTTGGCAGAGATAACGCCCTGCCTGTCCCCAGGGAGGACCCTAGCCCCACGTTTCCCTCAACCATGTGAATTTGCTCTCTGCTTTGCATTTGCTTCCAGCCCCAGCCCCATGTCCAGCTCTTGGCTTGGTGAGCCTTGGGGCTCTGTGAATTGGAATCTCTGTGGGTTTCAAGCTAGTGGCTAAGAATCCAGTTTCTCCTGGAAAGGGGTGTGTGGGTCTACGTCCCAGGTGTTGGCATCTAAAGAGACTGTGCCCTGCTCCCTGCCAGCTTGGTCTGGGCCATCTTGTTTCAGAAAAGACAGGCAGAATCTCCTAGGAGATAAACTATGGAGAAACTACTCAGACACTGAAGACATGGACGTGTGGCCAGGACAGGGCCAGGAGGTGGGGTGCAGGCTAGCTGCAAGGGCACCAGCACAGCTCTCGGGGTGAGAGTTCATCTGTGGTGTCGGGTCTCCCTGCCTTCCCAGTGTGGCCTGGGTCTGGCAAACAGGTCTTTTCTGCTTGCTGGACATGCCAGAAAGCTTCAGTCAGTTTGGCCTCCGGGAGAGACCTCTCCTCCCGTGCTGGCCTTGTGAGGCCAGGAGTTGGGTAGGTGAGGTGGCCTGGAGTGCCCCTTCCTCTTGTCCTGGTCAGGGGAATGGGGTATGTGAGGAGCACTTTCGGGGTGGGGGGTGGTTTTTCATGACCACTGACTTGGATTGCTTTGATTGGTTATACTTAGTCTTTAGATTTTAATCCATTTTTGCAAAATTACTTCCCAATCAGATCTTGACCCTCAGCCCGGAATGCCACAAACTAAAGCAAATTCTCTGCTTTGCTCGCCACAAATGCCAAACTGACTGCCCTTTCCCAGCAGCCAACTTGCTGTCTTTTGTTTCTGTTTGATTTGGTCGTCTGCGTATCTTTTAATGTGTCTGTTTTTGTTTTGTTTGTTTTATTTTTATTTTTCAGTTAACGCACGCACAGACTTACATGTCAAGAGCGGACTTTAGACTTTCATGTGTTAAGTTGCTTGAGTTACACCTTGTGACCCTTCTTCTCCCATAACATGGTGTGAGGACGGACTGGGAGCCGGTACAGACTCCAGTGTTTACAGCCTTGCTTTGTCCCCTACCCCCACCCCCAGGCTGCCCTGGGCCTGGTGGGCCACCCTCTCTATGCAAACACGTCAAAGCCATGAATGCTGGAATCCAAAACTGACAAGGTTTATTTTTTTCAGAGCCAGTGGCTGGTCTTCCATTTACAGTGTCACTATTCCTTGACGGAGCAGTTATGTGCCGCTCTAGCGAAGGCCCCAGCCGGCGATGCTCGGCCTAATTGTTCAGCGTCAAGATGGCAACTCATGCGGTGCCCTAGGTGTGGCCGCGTGGTCTGGTATACATGCTGCAAAATTCGCTCGATTCCCCCTCAGTTTAATTTTTCTAACCTAGAGCTTAATTTCAATAATAACTTTTAAGATACTTCTAAATTTTTATTTTGGCACAAGCGTAAAGACAAATAATATCCTCTCCCGTTATTTTCATAAGTAACCCAGATTCCCTCATTTTTTAAAAACTAAAAATATCTCTAAACCTTTCTTATGTATAAAGCATCCCTATAATATTTAGGGAGAGGTGGGTAATAAACATCCTGTGATGACAGTGTTTGGAATTTCTTTATGGATGAAAGTGGGACACGAAGGAGACCACATGCAGTGTTTTAAATGTGGACGTAAATGGAACAGCAGCCCAAAGCCGTTGTCTGTGTGCTCCACAGGTGCTACCCATACACAGGGACCACTCCACGTGTGTGTTAAGTGTTTGACTCCAACTAAGACCCCCCCCCAAACCAATCCTGCATATTCCAAATGCAAAGAGTACTCTGCCAGGAAAAGGTCGTTTTTTTATCTCAAGGTCGTTGTTTTCTGTTTTCCTGGCCGACTCACAAAGCAAAGACACGAAGGTGTCTGATGTATGTGGACTATTTGAGAAAACACTACCAGCCAAGGAGCTTTCCCACCTCCACTGCGTTCTTCAGGGGATCATTGTGAGGAAGTACTGGCAGTATTGATTCTCCGATGTTCCTGTTGGTCTGCGAGCCGCTGCGAGTATCAGGGCTGAGAATATGGTGTGATGAAATAGATAAAAAAATGAGTAGATGAAAGGATTTCATTTAATGTTGATGGAGCACTGTGCTAGATACAGTGTACTCAGAATAACACACAGCCCTGCCCTCAGGCAGCTCACAGTCTAGTGCACTCCCTAGTCGGAAGCCTTGGGAAGTCGCGCTAATTTATTGTCGGATTGGTCGTTTGTTTTTCATGTCCTCTGTCCTCCTTCCCATTGCTGTTTCCCCCTTTCTGCCTTGGCCTGCTTTACTGATTTCCGGGACCAAGTCCTGGCTTCGTCCTGCCCTTCTGAGATGGGGCTCCACTCAGAGTGGGGAAGAGGGGCGAGCCGTGTGTGTGTCCCCAGAGGCACGGCAGGAAAAAGGCAGCCTTGTCCTCCTCACCAGGAGCAGAGAAGGTCTTACGGATGTCCGGAGTGCAACTGCTCTAAGTGTCATGCCGTGACCAGGGGTGGATCCAGATTGTAAGGGGCTTCAGTGTGGGCATTCAAAAGGCCAATCAGCGTATACCTAAGGCACATGTGGACTGTCGGTGGCTTGACTTTAGGGGGATTATATGTGTGAGAGTGTATTCATTTTGGCTGAGGCATGACCTGTAAGATCGCCTCTGTCAGCTAATGTATTTCTGAAGATGAGGCTCAGTGACCCAGAGGATTCGCTGGTTATATAAGAAACAGAGATTCCTGGTTCACGGGCCGATTTGGGGACTCTGGAGTAGACAGCTCCTGCCACCCATTCACCACAGCCTGTGGGCTGCAGCTCGGGCATACTGGAAGGTCGGAACTGTGGCTGGTTACCTTCCTATGGGTGCAGGGCTTCCCAGCATCTCTCGGGAGACCTGTCACTCTTAACACTTTCTGGGGTCTGAGCTGCTTCCACAGGTACCATCGGCTCTAGTGAGCCTTGCCACCCTTCTCTCCCTGGGCTATTTGTGTTTGTAAGTTTATCATCTTCAGCTGAGACCAAATTAATCCTTGATGCACAAAATGAGCTTAAAACCGTTATTTAACAAGCTACCCCGTCCGGGATGTGACGCTTGTAGTCAGGATCTGATTTGCCTCTCCTTTTCAGAATCATCTTTTAGCATTATTAGGACTGTCAGTGGGGTCATGCTGGCATTTATGATCATGTCTCTCATGAGCTACGTTGGTTTTGGGTAGAATCATGTAATTTATTGTCCAAACTGAGACTTTTCAGAGTGAAAGCAGGTCCTATTAATAATCATGCCAGATCAACAGGTGTAAGCTGGAACGGTCTCAGGCGAACCGGCATGAATGGTTACCCTGGTGATGGGTAACCTGAATGGAGGTGGTTTGTAATTGTGCAGACTGACTGCATATATGTTTCCATGTGTCTGTGTGTGGGTGCTTGTTAAGTGGGGCTCATATTACTGGATAAGAGGCCCAAGGGAAGTGTGGCTTGCTCGTCTGTTACGTTAACATGCTTTTCTAAAACTGCTTCACCTGTTAATTCATTTACTCCTTCATACATTGACTGTTTTTGTTCCTTTCCATTCACTTTGTACTCTTTTTTTTTCCCCATTAAATTTTGCATTTATTTTGAGTTTTTGTGGTGTCTTTTTTGGGCAGTAGCTTTTCTGATTTAACATGTTTTCTAGCCTATTAATCTGCTACGACTGTGGTAAAACACAGCTTGTCTTTTCTGTGAACTTTGTGGGGTTGGCCAGCTTCTATAGGAGTTGTGTTTCAATAGTGACTCCTGCTGTGGGCATCTGCGAAAAGCTCTGGAATGGGTGTGGGATGGAGGAAAGAGTCATAGTTAGGAGAGAGCCTGTGGTCCATCAATCTTCAGCATGCGTGAATGGGTGCAGGCCACCAGAGAAGGGAAGGGCTGCCTTTTAAGAGTTTACATCCTTGTGGAAGAGGCTTGACATGGGACAACTAACATCTGAGTTCTTATGGTGTGTCAGGCATTGTTCTGAATTGCATTACGTGCATTAATTCCTCTAATATTCATAATAATTCCAAGATCAGGTACTATTTCCCCCCCCCCCCCATTTTATAGGTAAGGCAGAGAGGTAAAGTAATTACCCAGAGTCACACAGCTAGTAACTGGTGGAGTTGAGATTTGATTATTGGTAGCCTGTACCCTTGATTCCTGAGCTACAGTTGCTACTTGGCAACCCAGTGGGATGATGGACTTATAGTGAAAATGTAGCCACAATTGAAGTGTGCAGTTTGACACACAAAAGTGTGGGTTGGTGGACCTGAGATGGTTTGGTAGAGGTGGGATGCCCTGGTAGGTGGATATTTGGCTAAGAAAGGGCAGACCAGTGCTGGAGTTTAGTCACTGGGAAGACTAAAACAAGGAGAGGGGGACTCAGGTCAGAGAGGTGACAGCACACCGGGGAGACTTGTGTGCAGACACCCCTAATGAACGTTCAGCTCAGCTCTCCCTGTGGGGAGTCAGCTAGCAGGGAAGCAAAGTCTTCACCGAGCTTTGAAGGGCAAAGACCCTCCAGGAAACCAGAGGAGACAAAGGTGACATTGGTAGAGGGAACAGCATTGTACAGCTCGCTCACCCATCTGGGGGAAGTAATATTTGGACAAGTATTAAAAAGGCCCAGGATGCTCCCCTACTCTGTTCTCAGCCCATCTGCCCGTGTCTTCTCTCCTCTCCATTTTCTGCAGCTACAGTCCTTCACCAATCCCTCCCCTTCTGTAGACAGGGACAAAAGCAAGACAAATCGTGTCCATACTTCTCCCACCACAACAATCCCAATCTCTGATCTGAGGTGGGATAGGAGTTGCTTAAAAAGAGAGGGGGAGGGAGAGGGAGAGGGAGAGAGGGAGAGGGGGAGAGAGAGAGAGAGAGAGAGAGAGAGAGAGGAAGATGGGACCTGGAATCCCAAGGTGAGCCTCAACAGCCTAAAAACTTTTCTCAAACTCCCAAGTGGTACTTGGCAACGCAGAAGTTTGCTTTCTCAAAGAGCAATACTGTTTACTAAAGCAGGGCTGTCCCTTTTCTCAGTACAGGGTTCACACACAGGTCCACCTTCTCCTTTCTCTGAGAGATTAGCGTTGAGGACCCAGCTTCCACTCAGAGCTCCCTAGTTAAGAGGTCAAGACTTCCCTGCAGTTCTCCAAAGTCAGAGAGAGCCAGAGCTGGGGTGGGTGCTCAGCATGAACCCGTACTCCCTGCTCCCCCTGCCCCCAGTCCTCACTCCCAGCGCAAGGAAGGGGGCAGGGGGCAGCTGTGGCCCTGGGAGGGGTTGCCGTGAGCAGCAGGCTGTGCTTCAGCCTCTCCATTGGTGCTGGACTACAGACAGCTGTTGCTGGGACCCAGGAGGTGGTATTCTAAGTGTATGTGACTATCGAGTCTAAATGCTGGATATCCAATACATTTAAAATAAGATTCTGATGAGGTTGAAAGGAGTTAAACTTTATTTTTACAGAAGCTCCACCAGGCAAATTTGTGTGGACAATAGGTAGAGATTCATACGCGCACTGTTATAGTCTACCTGGTCTGTGACCTCTCTGCATCTAGCAGCAGGTCGTATTCCTCACAGCTTAGCCTGTTTACAAAAAACTGCTCAGGGTGGCAAGACTTCAGAAATCACTGTGAAGTGTGTGGTTCTGTCATTCGTATTCCCGACGCTGCTTACACAGCTCCAGGGGGCAGCTCTGCCTGCTGGACTCTCCTGCCCAGACAATGGCTCTGTAGTGTCCTGCTGTCCGAGAGACATCTGGCTTCTCCCTCACGGCTGTGCCAGTCATCTCCTTCTAGCAGTGCCATGTTGGGAGCAGCCTCAGCCTCAGAACCTGCTCATCTCGACCTAAAGCTCTCAGAGCTGTGTTTTCTCATCAGGGGTCAGCTGCTGAGATCATTCGTAAACATAAAATTCCTCTAAGGTAGTAAACTACTTTGCTTAAGAGTAACAAAGGACAAACATGTGTGAAGCTTGACCAAGTTACTGTACATTGAACACAGCATACTTTATGATCCAGGTCTTATGAAGAGAAGACCTAAGTCATGGCCAAGTCAGGGGACATTCATTTGGAGAAATGGTCCCATTTTTTGCCATGATGGGCAAGGTCATTGGCACTTGAAGTGCTACACTTCCCAGAAGTCTGGGAAGCTGACAGAACCTGGCCAGCTCCGTAGGTGGAGCAGCACAAGCTGGTCAGTCAGAACCAGCCCGGCCCTTCGGTCCTGAGCAAGGCCCACTGCTGGCCTGACTCCAGTTCCCTTGCGGGCCGCTACCAGTCCATGCTGAAGGAGAAGGGAAAACCAAGGTGCAGTATGACCATTCATTCATTCATGCTGGTCTTGGACCCATGGGAGAGAAGAGAGCAGGGTCTTGATCTGTCAGACCACCCTTCCCAAAAGGGACCCCCGACCTGCCTTTTTTCTCCTTACTGCCTTCTCAAGACTCGGGAGCTTTTTCTCAGTTGCCTTCCAGTGCCTTCTTCCTTTATTGTTACAGGATCCATAAAGCCTAGAATTTAGAGGCGTCCCAGCAAGAAGGGGTTGCCATGAAGCTCTAAAGGGTACTAGGGTAGGGGCACAGAGGCTGGGAAGTGAAACAAAGTTGTCTGAGCAGGAAAAGGACTACAAACTTCTCAGGTGCTGCTTTACAAGTTCCTTGCAGTGGCTCAACTGCTCACTACTGACCTGTAATTAAAATAGAGTCATCCTTGAAACAGAACCATTTTACATTCCAAATAAAATAGTGAGTGCTTAAATGTTAGCACAGAGTAATTTCAGGAAGGTCGAACTGTTTGGCTCAAGAGCATTAACCCCACCATCTCAGGGACATCCACCTCCAACCTCAGTAAAACTGTCATTCATCTAACTATGCATTTCCATCTTACCCTGTCCGTACTCAGAGATTCCGATCCTTCAGTGCCTTCCTCATGGTACCCCAGTACCCGGTACCATACAGTCAGATAAAAGGTGAGGGGTCTGAGATTTACACGCTGCAATATTAAGCTCAGGGGTGCTTCCTCCTGAGCCGGGCACATGCCCCGGACTTCACCCCATCCTCTTGACAACAAGGGCTGCCACTGAGATAAAGCTCTTTTCACTGTCAAGAAACCCACCCAATTGGTCCAGTGAAGGGAACATGTACCCCATACTCATCCAGAGGGTATGCCAAGTGTACAAAGCCTAGGCCTTAGGTAGACTCTTCACAGAGTCATTGTGGCCAGAACATCTGGAGCCCACAGGGGCCAAGAAGGGCGATGCGTACCATTTTGGGGGCAGAGTGCATCAGCTCAAGGGGCAAAACTGAGACCCTGGTCCGGGGCAAAGTTGATGTCTACCTGTGCTTTCTTTAGCAGATCAGATATAGGAGTACACCAGTCGGGCATGAGCCTCTCCAACTCTAAGGTGATGATGACCAAGGCCAGTGTGGAGCCCTTGAACTGCAGCAGCTGGTGGCCCGCCATACAGTGCTGCAGCTGCCTGGTCAGGGACGCGACGTGGAGGGAAGGATTCCTCTGAGGCAGCAGCTCCACCACGTGGGGCCAGCCCAGGACCACCAGGGCATGGAACTAGAGACCGTGGTTTTTAATGTTAGAACAGAAAACCCCATACCTTTCATATATCAATGACCAAAAGTGCAAACAAGTTAAATTTCCATCAGGGAGCATCCGATGTTGCCCAACCCCTTCCATTCCCATCCATGGCCCCATAAGGGACTTGAGCTTAATACTCATTCTGTGGCCAAGCTGAGCTTCAACCTTGGAGAGAAAAGACAATCTGCTTCCTGGGATGGTCATTAAGAGCTCAAAGTACCTAGATGACAATGTTTCAGTTCTGAAAAACAGAAGCATACTATTCAAGATTAAGATAGCAGAAAAGTTACTTGTATCTGTATACTGCAACTTGGCAACAAAGGCCAGTTTTCAGAATGAAACAGCCCTTAGTGATTTAATCTTCATGCTTCCTAACCGACCAAAACCCCATACATTTCCCATTGCATAATTTTGCCTTACTAACGGAATCATTCCTTAAGAATGACCATCATTCCCCAACTCAAAAAATACCAACTAATACAATATTTTTTAAGTGCCAGATCAATATGGTCTAAAGCCTCAATAAGGATCGTGTGTAGGTGAATAAAGACAGCTAAGTGAATGTGTGTAAAGTGTAGCACAGGCAGACAGCTTTTTATGTACAGTATTCATAGAATGGAAAGTTAAATATTTTTGCAGTGTGTATTTAAAGAGAAACTCACCACAACAGTGCCGTCAAAAAAATCTTTATAATCTATTGTCTTTTAGAAGCGGGGGTCTGGTGGAACTGTGTTGGATTTAAGATCTCCATTTTCCCTCTTACGTGTGTCATGAGCCCTGTGGGTCACCTCACTGTGGTACGTGTAAGGACGTGTGCACGCCTGTGCTTTGCCATCCTATGTTGTGAACAGCTGTTCCAAAGGCGCACACGAGTCTAGGGCAGACTCTGCAAACTCCTCATATTTACTATGGTCAAGAAGTCCAGCGGTATCCCAATATAGAGGTCCCAGTGCAGTCTGTCCAAAATAGCCAGCTCCACCCTCAGCAGCTCGCCCGGGGTACAGCCAGAGCCGTAGTGCTTTATGAAGTCTTTTATGCGTGGAATTAACTGTAAAAAGAAAATAAAGAGGCCAAAGCCCTGTATCATGTCATGGTAACTTGTTTTCTTATCCATGGGAACTGGGCATCCGTGACCCTAGGAGAGTTGTCTTCTCGTAACATGCCACAGAAAATGCTTCTGACAGAAACACCAAGTCAAATTTTGGCCATGTGTCAAGTCCCAGGTAGTTATGACAACATGTAGCGAATGGCACATGGTCACCCTCTGCAAACAAGTTTTTGTTTTAACTGCAGTGTAGTTAACATACGGTGTGAGGTCAATTTTAGGTGTACAATATGGTGTTTCAGTGCAAACAGGCCTCAATCCACAAACGCACTCCAGCTCATGCCCAAAGGTGCTTTGGAGGGTGGGGCTGTGCCGCATCTCCCCCATTCAGCTGCAAGAACTCACCCACGGTTTTTATCCTTATCATTCCTGTTCCCGGCCCCCACGGTGATTACTTGTCATAGAGAGCAAAAGTAGGTCTTTGAACTTCCCGGTTTGCACTAGACAGGCTCACTCACAAAATCTCCCGTGGTTTTGGCAACACCATAGCTGCAACCACGTTTCCTTCAGCCTTGATTTAAGGCGGTTCAGTTCTGGAAAAACAAGGACTTTTTCCCAGAGGGACTTATAAGACTTATTCAAGTACCAGGTGCTGCACAGACCAGTCTACTTTTTTAGGTAAGCCAACTACTATTATAACCTCCACAAACACTTATTTTAAGGGTCATTTACTTGATTTTTAGTTGAAAAAAAAAAAGCAACTTTGTTGGAGGGGAGCACACATTATATTGTAATGGACAGGGGTTAAAAGCATTTTTACTGAATGTTTGGAACTGGACACACAAGCGATATTTTCTGACCCTTCAGACCCTGAACTGAGCCAAGGGGAACCCTGTGGCAATGACAGGCTTTACTATCCCTAAAGGGGGAAAGTTTGTGGAGATGGAAGGAGGGGGGTCTGGAAAGGATATTGGGAGAGAATCTTCTGAACAGAAACTACAGTGAAACTGCCAAGTTCAAGCAAGCCTGAAGCACTTGTGGGGGCATCTCCTCGACCCCTGGCACATGGCCCTCCTGCCTCTCAAGAGAAGGGTCCCAAAGTCCCTGAAGAGCAGCTTCAGTGACACAGACAAGTCCTTAAGTCTCAACAGGTTTCTAGGGGGGGACATTACGGCACATGGTTTGGGGAGGCCTTTTTCCTAGCTCAACAGCCAATGTTTCTGTTCAGTGGGAGGTGGCATCAGACATCGACCAATAAAGCTATATCTGCCAGGAGATCAGGCCTCTGGGTTTGCTGGACCAGGAGAATTCAGCTGTTCTGAGTGCCCATTATGGGGTCGTGAGGTCCAACAAGGCTAAAGGCAGCACAGCAGAGATCCTGGGAAGTTAATGAATTTTCTAAAAAGCCCACCATTCCTAAGGACACACCTTTCTGGGAGTCTGAATGTTCCAGTATAACACTCCTATACTTCAAAAGCAGCCCAGAGTGGACTCCCAGGGATGCCTACCTCCTCTTCTTCGTTAAATGTGGCAGCAAGTCTCAAGCAAGTAATCATGACACAATGGAGTAATCTCTCTCTTATCTGAAGTATGGAACAAACACATTTGACCAGAATATGAATGCCAGGAACAAATAGTCAAGCACCGGTGGGTTTCTTTGGGAAATTAAGTTTTTTCCTTTCTTCAAAAAGAGATGTATCGTATTCCTCCACCAGTTAGTGCCATGTTTTACATTTGACCCGTGAATATGCCCCTGATTTCAGAAGCACCAGTGGCTAGTCAGTAGTCCTTGTTAGGGGGATGAACGAGGGTGGGAAATACAGCACCATTTCGGGGAACACATCATGACCACAGGCTGCAATGGCGAGATCCAGACAAACACACCCCACATGATCACACAGTAAGTCCTTTCCCAGCTAGGTCCCTTCAGAGGGACAGCCACACAACATTGAGCCAGACAGGCTGGGTAGTGGGATGTAACCCTTAGTTTATGAGCCTCTAAGCAGCTGGGATAGTGCACCTCTCAGGCAGCAAAGACAGAGGTCAGTTTCTTCTCCCACCCTCTATTACCACCCCCAGAGCCCCTACCTTTACTGAAACCAGTAGGTGGCTGAAGGTAGTGAGAGCCAGGTTAAAAGTAATTTGGGAGAAGTTAAAAATGTTCTTAAGCCCCAGGAGCGACAACACGATTTCCTGGACCTTGTGGCACATCTCAACCTGTTGGAAAGAAGGGGTAGGGGAGGGCAGGGAAGGTCGTTGGTGGCCAGTGTAGGTTCGCTTGTGTGGACACAAGCCTGCTGAAGGTCACCATAGGGGATGTGAGACGTCCCTGCACCTTAAACCGCGATGGGACTGAGTGTTGCCCAGCGGTTCACGGATTGAGATGGTCCTCGCGCCCGTTTTGGTCCTAAGCAGAGTTTCCCAACTCAAGACCTCTTCCGAAGCACCTACCAGAAAGGCGTCCTCTCTGCGAGAGGGGCTAGCGACCGCCGCCTCGTGCCTCGTGCATGGCACGCACCTGGTGAAGGTCCCCGCCTCCAGGGTGCTGCTCACCTGGGCGCGGGCGCAGGTGGAACCCGGCCGCGTCCCGTGGGCGCAAGGGGAAGGGGGTGAACGTTCTCCCGGAAGGCTCCGGCCGCGGGGCCCGCTATCTGGGGTTGACCGCCACGCCACGGGCGCGCCTCGCGGCCCAGGGCCAGTTGCGGGTGGGCGGCCAGTCGGCGCTCATCCAGAGGGCGTCCCCATTCGCACGGCACCCGCGGGGTTGAGGCCTGGAGGGGTGGCCGCGGGAGCTGCGGACCTGGCGCGGCACCGAGAGCGGGACAGGCAGCTCGGGGTCCTCTCGGTGACGGCGCGGAGAGCTACGGGTTCCACCAAGGCCGCGGGAGAAGAATGCCGCGGGCCGCTTCGCCCAAACGCGGCTCTGATCTTCCCCCTGGGGCCGAAGGTTGCGAGGGGAGCCGCCTGCCGGAGGCCATGGCGAGCGCCGGCTACTGGGTCTGGGTCCCGCCATAGCCGGCCTTTTATAACCCGGCGCGGGGGACTTGCAGCTGGGGCCGCGCCGGGGCGGGGAGGGTTTGGCGGGCCCACCCCCAGCCCGGGCGCGCAGCAGCTCCTGGAACTCCCAACCCGCCGGGCTTTGACACTTGCTCACGGCTTGTGGCGCGTGGAGTGCTTGCGGGTGGGTGAAGGATTCCGTCTTCTTTCACTCCCTGCCCCCACCTCCCGCTGAGCGCTTCTTCCCCACCCGACGCCCGAAGCCCCAGGACCAGAGTCCCGAACCCGGAATGCGTCACCTGGTGAGCACTTCGGCCCTGGAGAAGTTCACCGGGCCGCAGACCCTGCGTCTTATTTCACAGTAGGGCTTTGCGGCACACAAGACCAGGTAGAGAAGCGTCCAGAGCGCTCCTCAGTCAGACACCCTTGAGATGGAATTCTGACTCTGTGTGATCTCGTTTATGAGACTTGAGCTCTGAGTCCTGTTTACTTCAACTCTTATAAAAAGGCAAAATCTGCCTCACAAAGTAGTTCCTTCATGCATATATTTTTCCGATCAGCAGTTAATCAGTGAAGGCCTACAATGTTAGGACATAACAGTGAATAACACAGACATGGAGTTTACATTCTAGCCAGGAGAGACAGATAATAAACATGAACAGAATATATAGAAATCCCAGCGATTTCACTTTTAAGTATATGCTCAACGGAAATTCATATATGTGCATCAAAAAGACACCTACGCAATGTTGTCATAGCCCCAAATGTCCGTCAGCAATTGAATGCAATAAACAAATTTTTGTATGTTCGCACTATGGAATACTACACCACATTGAAAAAGAATGGACTAATGCTCCACCCAACAAGAAAAAAATCTCACAAACATAATACTGAATGTTGAGGGACAGAGACAAAAGACGTCATACTGTATAATTCCATTAACATAAAGTATAAGAACAAGAAAAACGAAATCTGTAACGTTAAGAGTTAAGATAGTGGTTACCGTTAGAGGGCCGTGGATAGTGACTGGGAAGGAACACAAGGAGCTTCCAGGGCTGGAAATGTTCTGTTTCTTGATTTGGATGCTGATTACACACGTGTTCGCCTTGCGAAAACTGATCAAGCAGTGCATTTTTGATTTGTGCACTTTTATTTACGTGAGATATATTTCATTAAGATTTACATTACATTAAATTTACATTAAAATATATGCGAATGTCAGAAGGAGAAGAAAGAAAAGGGAATAGAAGAAATATTTGGAGTGATGATGACTGAGAATTTCCTCAGGTAATATGAGACACCAAACCACAGAACGAGGAATCTCAAAGAAGACCAGGTGGGATAAATGCCCCCCAAGTATACCTAGGCATATCATTCAAACTACAGAGAATCAAAGATAAAGTTTTGAAAGAAGCTGGAGGCGGGGAGGGGAAGAAACTTACCTATAGAAGAGCAAAGATAAGAATTACATTTCAGTTCTCTTCAGAGATCATGCAAGCAAGATGTGGGCTGAGATATTTAAAGTGTTGAGAGAAAAATGCTACCAACCTCGAATTGTGTATCTAATGAAATTATCTTTCAGATGAAGAAATAAAGATCTTGTATATAGAAGATCCTAAGGAATCTGCTAAAAAACTATTAGAAGTAATAAGTTCATGGAAGTTCAGAGTACAAGGTCAATGTACTAGAAAAAAATCAATTTTTTATACACTATCAATGAGCAATCTGAAAATAAAATTAAGAAAATAATTCCAGGGATGCCTGGGTGGCTCAGTCGGTTAAGCATCCAACTCTTGATTTTGGCTCAGGACTTGATCTCATGGTTGGTGGGATCGAGCCCCACAGTGGGCTCTGCGCTGACAGTGTGGAGCCTGCTTGAGATTCTCCCTCTTTCTCTACCCCTCCCCTGCTCACACTCTCTGTCACTCTCAAAATAAATAAACTTAAAAAAAAGAAAGAAAATAATTCCATTTTCAATAGCATACAAAAGACTAAAATCTTCAAGAATACAACCAAAAACTGCATTATTTATATATTGAAAATGACAAAACATCACTGAGAGAAATTAAAGAAGACATAAATAAATGGAAAGGCATTCCATGTTCATAGATTAAAAGACTTGCATTGTTAAAATGGCAATACTTACCAAATTGATTTATAGATTCAATGTAATCCCTGTTAAGTTTCCAGATGGCTTTTTGCAGAAATTTACAAGGTGTTTCTAAAGTTTCCATGGAAATGCAAAGGATTCACAATAGCCAAAACAATCTTGAAAAAAGAGAACAAAGATGGAGGTCTCATAATATATGACTTCAAAACCTACTACAAACCTATAGCAATCAAGGTGTACTGGCATTTGGTTAGCCATTTAGATCAATGGAATTGAATTGAGAGTTTGGAAATCAACAGTCACATTCATGATCAACTGATTTTTGGCAAGGGTGCTACAAGTGGTTCAGTGGAGGGAAGAATAGTTTTTTCAGCAAATGGTGATAGGACAGCTGGATATTCATATGCAAACAATGAGGCTGGATCCCTGTACAACACCATATGTAAACATAATTCAAAATACATCATAGATCTAAATGTATGAGCTAAAACTGTAAAATTCTTAGAAGAATAAGTCTGCATGACCTTGGGTTAGGAAATGGTTTGTTAGATATGTACCAAAAGCACAACGAAAGAAACAGCAAAAGAAAAAATATATATAAATTGTATTTGATCTAAATCAAAAAACTTCTGCGCTTCAAAGAATGCTCTCCAGAAATTAAAAACACAACCCACAGAGAAAAATGTATGCATACTGTGTAACCCGAAAGGGACTTGTATTTAGCATACAGAAGGAACTCTTACAACTTAATAATGAAAAGACAAATAAAATGGGCAACGGATTTGCACGGATGCTTCTCTAAAGAAGAAGTCCAAATGGCCAATAAGCAGGTGAAAGCAAATGCATCATTAGTTATCAAGAAATTGTAAATCAAAACTGTAATAGGATCCTATTTTACACCAGTAGTATGACTATAAAAACAAAACACGAAACAAAACAAGAAAGTAGCAAGTGTTGCTGAGGATGTGGTGGAATTGTAAACCTCATAACGTTGCTGGTGAGAATGAAAAATTGCTGGTGGTGTGGCCATTGTAGAGAAAAGTTCAGTAGTTCCTCAAAATGTTAAACATTACAGTTACTGAATGACTCAGCAATTCCACTTGTAGGCATATTAGATGTAAGAGAAATGAAACATGTTCACACAGAAACTTGTAGTGGCAATATTCATAATGGCCAAAAAGTAGAAATAACCCAAATGTCCATCAAGTGACAAATGTATAAAAATGTGGTATATCCACATAACGGAATATTACTCCGCCTTATAAGTACAGAATTACTGATATATTCCACAACAGGGCTGAAGCTTGAAAACATTACTCTAAGTGATAGAAGTCATTCACAAAAGGCCACATATTATATAATTCAATTTATATGAAATGTTCCAAATAGGCAAATCTATGAGACATAAAGTAGATTGGTGATTGCCTAGGGCTAGGATGTTGGCGAGGAGCGGGTGGGATGAGTGGGAGTCACTATAATGAATATAGAGTCCCTTTTTGGGGTGATGAAAATGTTTAAAATTGATTGTGGTTATAGTCTGTGTATATAATAAAAGCCATTTATGTTTACAATTTAAATTGGTGACTTGTATGATGTCTGATTATATCTCAAGAAAGCTATGTATATGTGTTTACATAATATATATATACAGTATATTAGATGGTGATAAATACTATGGAGAAATATAAAATAGGGAGAAGATATAAGAAGATGGGTGATGAAAGCTGAAATTTTAAGTGGAGAGGTCATGGTAGGACTCATTGAGAAGGTGATGTGTGAACAAAGACATTCTGAAAGAGGTGGGGGAGTCATCAGGATATTTAGAGGGAGAGCTTTCCAGGGCTTAAGTTTGGATCTGAGCTTTGTCACTGCCCCTGTGTCTGACCTTGGACGGTTACTTAATGGCTCTGTATGTGAGTTTGTTTATCTGTAAAATACTTGTTCTTATTTTCTAGTAAAATGACTAACAGTACCTATTTCAAAAGGTTTTTATATGGATTAAATAATAAAAAAAGAAAGTAAAGCACTTAGAATAGTACACTGGCACTAAGTAAAATGCTTTATAGATGTTTTTATTATTTCCTACTGCAAGTGCAAAAGCTCTTTCGTTCTAAGATGGAACCATGCCCGGAAGGTCCGTTGAAGGAGGCCAAGTGGGGCTGGTGCAAAATAATGAGCAAGAGGGAAGATTGTAGGAAGTGGGGAAAGGGCCTGTGACTTTCAGTTTGTGAGATAGGAAATCATCGGCAGGTTTTGAATAGAGAAAAGACACTATCTGATTCATGTTTAAACACCATCTTTCTGGCTCCTGTGTTGAAAACATCTAAAAGAGGACAAGGGTGCACTCAAGGAAACCAATTTTGAGCTGTTGTAGTAATACAGATAACAGGTGACTGTGGTAGTGAGAAAGGGTTAGATTCTGGTTCTAGTTTGAAGATAGAAACAACAAGCTCTGCTTAAAGATTGATTATTGGGTATGAGAAAAAGAGACTGGTTTGACCTGAGCAATGGTCAGGATTCAGCTTAGATTTATTATGCTGAGGCAAGTCTGAGAGGGCACTTTTTTTTTTTTTTTTTTTTTTTTTTTTTTTTTTTAACGTTTCGCCAGGGGTTTGGGGTGGGGATGGGCAGTAGTAGTGTGTGTGTGGGCGGGGGCGGGAATCAACCTTTCAATTTTTGACAAGGATGATCTTGAAAAGCCTATTGCACATCCAAGCCCAGTAGTTGGTGTTCAGAGCGAGCTTCAGACAGGAAAGAAGATGGATCAAGATCATTCGTTCTTTCACAAATATTTATTGAAAACCTACTCTGTGCTAGGTCCTATTTTAAGTCCTATTTTAGGCTCTGGAGATACTTGTGAAAACACCTACAAAGCTCCTTATGACCTTATCTGTAAGAGAGGTCATAAACAAGTCAGCAATCAGGCTGAGTCTTTAACTCTCCGCATGGACGCAGTGTACAACTGTTTTTTAAATTTTTTCCTATGGGTTTTTTTTTTTTTTTTTTTTAACGTTTACTCATTTTCGAGAGAAGAGAGAGAGCATGAGCGGGGAAGGGGCAGAGAGAGGGAGACAAAGAATCTGAAACAGGCTCCAGGCTCTGAGCTGTCAGCCCAGAGCCCGACGCGGGGCTCAAAGTCACGGACTATGAGATCATGACCTGAGCTTAAGTCGGACGCTCAAGCGACTGAGCCACCCACGTGCCCCCCTATGGTTGTTTTTAATGCTGGGAATATTGCCAGAGCCAGAAAGGTAGTCGCGGGATTTAGGAGCGCCTCCCCCTGCCTACCGGTGGCAGCCAGGTATCCCCGCCCCAATGCGGGCCAGAGTTCTAGCGCAGTCAAATGGCAGCATTGCGCAGGCGCAGCCTTAGTCTGGCGTCCTAGGAGACGGACTCGGAAAGCTTCCGCGCAGGCGTAATTCAGAAGGCCGAGAGAGCCTGAGGCCCGGGGACGGGGCGGGGCGAGCTCGCAGTGCGCGTGCGCACAGCCTGCTCTCGCCCGAGGAGCCGCAGTCTCGAGAGCGCCAAGGCGGTATTTCGGTAATCTCTGACAAACCTCTCCTGCGAACCCGGCGCCGTTGGACTGCGCCCAGGGCGGGGACGTCAGCGGGGCACAGGAGGGAGCCACGATGCCGGTGAGGAGAGTCGCTCAGCTGCTGGGATTCCTCATCCCAGCGGCCTGGCTCGGGGGCGCGGCTGTTGCCATGGAGGCGCGGAACAGGCAGGCGTCTGGGGTGGGGCGGGGCAGGGTCAGCTCTGCTGGCCCCAGCGGTTGGGGAGCCTGGCGGGTGGGCTCGAGCCCGCGAGGATCCTGCCGGTCCTGGGAGGGGCCCCGGGCAGGCCCTGCTGTCTTCGCCGGTGCTGCATCCCGCAGGGCCTGTGCTGCTTGACATAAAGGCACAGCGCCTGAGGATGCGCTCTCGCTCCCAGCCCTGCTAGCTGAGTGGGGCGCCTGGGAGCGGCCGCGGGGGGTCGGCTTTGGATGCTCCGCACCTGGTGGGGTCTGTACGCCAAGGAGCCCAGCTCCGGAAAGGAGCGAAACGAGAGCTGCCTGTTCTTACTCCAGCCCTTGACTCGAGCTGTCATTCCTTTCGTGGTGCTTTCGCTTACAGTGCAGAATGTAACCCGTAGGTGTCTTTGTGTGTGAGGCCGGGGGTTGGGTGGTATGTTTGTCTTGTAGGATTTCACAGGACATTATCGTACATTTAATAGGGGGCGTCCTAAGTCCATTATAGGGTCATGGAGAACACATAGGGCTTTGGTTGTTTTTCTTCTGGTCCGAGGCCTCGGACAATTATTTAATCTTTCTGGGTCTTTAATTCCCACGTAATTAAACTTTTCCTCATGGGGTTTTATCAGGATGAAATAAGGTAACGCACAACGGAATTGAAGGACAGTACTTGACATTTAGCATTAAATGCCAGTATTCCGTGATCTTGCTTTCAAGTTATTTATCAGTTCACTCAGCAAATACTGGGAATCAATCACAAGTTAGGCACTGGAGGTAAAATATTGAGCAAAACCAGACAGGTTCTTGAACTTGGGAACATAGAAGCTTGCCTTAATGGGCAGAGGTGAAAATCATGTTGGTAGAGACAAGACCCTTAACATTAACGAAGTGAATGGGTGGCATATAATAGAAAGTAGCTTCTGGTGAGTTGTAAGGTGTTTCTATGTAGGAACGCTGGCTTATACATGTCAGATCATCTTTTTTTTCTTAAAAAAATTTTTTTAATGTTTATTTTTGAGAGAGAGAGAGGGAGACACAGAATCTGAAGCAGGCTCCATGCTCTGAGCTGTCAGCACAGAGCTGGTCATGGGGCTCAAACCCATGAACCACGAGATGGTGACCTGAGCCAAAGTCAGACACTTAACCAACTGAGCCACCCAAATCATCGTTTTTTTCCAAGAGAATCTAGAAATTGTTATTTTTATGAAATTTCTCCATTTTTGAATTTTAGCAACTAATTAAAAAATATTTTTAAATTCTATGAGCCAAACAAAAAGTATTTGCGGGCTGAATTCAGTCCCTTGAATACCAGTTCGCAACCTCTAGTGTAGACAGATAGGACAGACCATCAAATAAGAAGCAAAGTAGAATTGAAACCGTTGTAGAGGAGGGAGAGAGTAGGGTGCTCTCAGGGCCTATACCAGGATTTGACCTAGTTAGGGAAGTCTTTCCAAGTGAAGTGGCTGTTTTGGTGAGATCTGAGAATAAGTGAAGGTGAGAGTGAGGAATGTTCTAGGCAGAAGGAACAGCACATGGAGAGGCTTGTGGTAAGAAGGAGCATGGTGAACAGAAAAGGCTTAAAAAAAAAACCCAACAAACCCGTGTGGCTGTGGCTAAGAAAGCCAAGCAGGGAAACTTGTGAAATAAGGCTAGACAAGTAGACATGGGCCAGAGCCAGGTCTTAAAGGCCGCCTTAAGGACTGTGATTTTCATACACAGTCCTTATGTCAGTGATGTCAGCGGGAAGCCTTTGCGGAGTTGTAACTAAGGGAGCGTCATGATTAAATTTGTATTGAAGCTGACTGCCATGTAGGGAACAGACTGTAGGAGAACCTAACTAGATGCAGGTGTCCCATTAAGGAGCCTTACAATGCAGGGTGAGAGAATGGGGACTAGACTAACGTGGTGAAAGTAGAGAAGGGGAGAGGTATCTTGTGTTGGTACTGTTCAACTAAACGATTGACCTTTACTTCAGTAACCGGATTGTATTTTTCTAATTGAAGTATAATTGACCTATAATAATTTCACCTGTACCACGTGATTTAATATTTGTATTCCTCGTGAAATAATCCCCACAGTAAGTCTAGTTACCATCCATTGCCAGAGTTAAATTTTTTTTTCTTATGAGAAATTTCAAGATACAGTCTTTCAGCAACTTCCAAATATGTATTTTCAAATATGTATTATTGACTGTAGTCACCATGCCATATATTATTTATACATGACTCATGTATTTTATAACTGGAAATTTGTACATTTTGATCCCTTTCACCCATTTTGTCTACCTCCGTACCCAGCTCCCCTCTGGCAACCACTAATCTGTTCTTTGTATCTACAAGTTTTGTTTTGTTTGTTCATTTGTTTTTTTTAGATTCCACGTATAAGTGAAATCGTACAGTATTTGTCTTTGTTAAGGATTATATTTTAACATAGAGTCTTAATCATAAAATTTCAAAAATTGAAACTTTACATGTATAGATGTTCATAAGGTTAGAGGCATACTAAAACATTTATGTCTGCTATTGGGCTTTCTTTTCTGTGTTTTATTTAATGTTGTCTTTTATAGAGAAGATAGACTACATACAGTTACGTGATTAAAAAAAACATTTGACTAATGCATTGTAGAAAATAAAAGTCTCGGGAACACAGAACCTACTACTATATTCTTGATTAAAGTTGTTAACCATGTTCACGTGTGTTTTCCTATAGGCAGGAAACACAGAGGAAGTCAGGGACTTTTATGCAGAAAGGCAGTCTATAATATACTGGTTCATTTTCTGCTTGAATAGCACTTATTTACTATAAATGTAAATTAGATTTTCTCTCCCCTCATTTGTATTATAAAAAAAAACTATTTGCCTTTTCATATCTTTTAATAAGCCTTTTCTATATATCTGTAAGATCTTTAATTGCATTTAACAAATATTCATGGAGTATTTAATATGTGCAAGGTACTAGGATGGCAAAGTAGCCTTTTTCAAATTTGAAATTTAATTTGCTGAAGGTAAAAGTAAATATTCTTTTCATTATTTGTGAATATTTTCTCCACCAGATCAATAAATCAGAGAAGCCTGAAAGCTGTGATAATGTGAAGGTGGTTGTTAGGTGCCGGCCCCTCAACGACAGAGAGAAATCAATGTGCTATAAACAAGCTGTCAGTGTGGATGAGATGAGGGGAACTATTACTGTACATAAGACTGATTCTTCCAATGAACCTCCAAAGACATTTACTTTTGATACTGTGTTTGGACCAGAGAGTAAACAACTTGATGTTTATAACTTAACTGCAAGACCTATTATTGATTCTGTTCTTGAAGGCTACAATGGTGAGTATAAAGTCCACTTTTTAAAAAAATAACTTTATTGAGGTATTAATACCCTATAATTTCACCCATTGTAATCATACAGTTTGATGAGTTACAGTAAATACATACAGTTTTGAAACTATCACCACAATCCAGTTTTATGACCCCTGAAATTTCTTTATGTGCCTTTGCATTCCCATCTCCAGGCTGCCGTTGACCTGCTTTTGTCTATAGTTCTGTCTTTCCTTGAAATTCCATGTAAACCAAAGCATACTCTATCTCATCTTTATTATCTGTTTTCTTTCACTTGTATAATGTTGTTGAGGGTCACCCATGTTGTTGTGTATATCAGTTCTTTGTTCCTTTTTAATGCTGAATTCCATTTTATGAATATACCTCCTTTAGTGATCTTTGATGGAAATTTGGATTGTTCCAGTTTTTTGCCTATTATAAATAGTCCTGCTGTGAACATTCTTTTATAAGTCTTTATGCAACTAAATTTTAAAATTTCTCTTGGGTAGATACCTAGAAGTGGAATTTCTGGGTCATATGGTTAAGGTATATTTGTTTTTGAAGAAATTGCCAAACTGTTTTTGAGAGTGGTGACTATTAATTTGTTTTCCTCATGAGCATGGTATGAGGGTTCTAGTTTCCTCACATTCTCACCAACATTTAGATTATCAGTCTTTTTAATTATAGCTGTTGTAGAAGCTCTGTGGTGGTATTTCATTGTTTTAACTTGTATTTCTCTGTAACTAATAATGTTGAGCAGCTATTCATATACTTATTTTCTAAATGTTTGTTTATTTTTGAGGTGGGGGAGCAGAGAGAGAGGGAGAGAGGGAATCCCAAGCAGGCTCCACACCATCAGTGCAGGGCTGGATCTTGTGAATCGTGAGATCATGACCTGAGCTGAAATCAAGAGTCAGATGCTTAACTGACTGAGCCACCAGGGAACCCTGTGGGAAGGTTTTTAACTAAAGATTCAATTTCTTTAATAATATAGCGATGTTCAAGTTACCTATTTTTCTTTTAGTAAGCTCCGGTAGTTTATCTTTCATGGAAGTTGTCGAATTTATTGGCAACAAGTTGTTTATGTCAGTCCTCTATCATTCTTATGTTAGAATGTGGTGTGATCTTTTTCAGTAAGATACTGGTACGTGATACATGATAGGTCGTAATTTGTGTCTTCTCTTTTTCTTGTGATTAGTCTGGCAGGAGGTTTAACAATTTTACTGATTTTGTCAAAAAACTGGCTTTTGGTTTTAATAATTTTCCTTTATTATTTTTTACATTTTCTATTTTGTGAATTTCTGCTTTGATCTTTGTTTTTCCCTCCTACTTTATTCCTCTTTTTCTTTGTTATGGTGGAAGCTGAGGTCATTGTTTTGAGACCTATATTCCTTTCTAATATAGAGGTTTAATGCTATGAATTAACCCCTAACTACTGCGTTAGTAGCATTGTATGGATTTTGACACACTGTGTTTTCATTTTCATGCAGTGCAAGAACTTTCTTCCTTCCCTTTTGATTTCTTCTTTGATCCTTGGGTTATTTAGAAATGTGTTAAGGGGTGCCTGGGTGGCTCAGTCAGTTAAGTGTCTGACTTTGGCTCAGGTCATGATCTCACAGTTAGTGGATTCAAGCCCCGTGTGGGCCTCTGTGCTGTCAGCTCGGAGCCTGGAGCCTTCTTCAAATCCTGTGTCTCCCTCTTTCTCTTCCTGTACCCTGCTCGTGCTATGTTGCGTGTGCTCTCTCTCTCAAAAATAAATAAGTATTAAAAAAATACTTTAAAAAAATAAAAAAGTGTTCATTTCCAGATATTTTGGGATTTTCCAGAGATCTGTTACTGATGTCTAGTTTAATTCCATTTTAGTCAGAGAAATACTATGTAAAACTTGAATCTTTTGAAATTAGAGATGTGTTGTATAATCTAGAATGAAGTTTATTATTAAATGTTTGTATATTCTTTAAAAAAAATTTTTTTTAATGTTTGTTTATTTTTTGAGAGAGAGAGAGAGTGAGACAGAGTGTGAGTGGGGGAGGGCTAGAGAGAGGGAGACAGAATCAGAAGCAGGCTCCAGGCTCTGAGCTGTCAGCACAGAGCCTGACGCAGGGCTCAAACCTATGAACCGTGAGATCATGACCTGAGCTGAAGTCGGACACCCAACCGACTGAGCCACCCAGGCTCCCCTAAATGTTTGTATATTCTTGAAAAGAATGTGTATTTTGCTTTTGTTGGGTGGAGTGTTCTATAAATGTTCATTTCATTACATCAATTTGTTCAATAGTGTCGTTCAGATTTTCTTTATACTTAATTATTTTCTACTTGGTGTGTCAATTACTGAGAGAGGGGTTTCGAATTCTCTGACTTCGTTTTTGTATTTGCTTTTTCCTTTCAGTTCTATCACTTTTTACTTAATGAATTTTGAAACCCTCTGAGTAGGTGCATAAATGCTTAGGCGTTTTAAATCCTTGTGGTGAGTTAATCTCTTTTTCATGATGAAATTACTCTCTTTATCCCTGGTAATATTCCTTACTCTGAAACCTACTTTGTCTGATATTGATATAGACATTCTAATTTTCTTTTGATGCTATGTTAACATAGTATATCTTCTTTCATCCTTCTACTTTGAACCTACTTGTGTTTTTATATTGAAAGTGCATTTCTAGTAGGTAGCTATACTGGAAGTCACTAAGATTACCACATTTGCAGATTGCTAGGAGAAGTCAAGGGAGTCAGTCTATAGTTGTACTTACAGCTTTGGCTTATTAGAGCAAAAAAGACACACATGCATAGCCAAAAGAAAGAAGGAAAGGAAGGAAGAAAGAAAAGAAATGAAAAAAGGAAGAAAGAAAACAAAAAACAGCAAAGGGAAAAGGTGCCTGGGGTGAAGTGTGGAGGAAACCAGGTACAGACTTCCAAGAGTCCTCTCCTACTAGTAGGCACACAAGATGTGCTTAATTGTTCTACCATTGACTATGATAGTACTTGTTAAATGTTGTTTGTCAGAGAAGCTCTGTAAGAGACACAGTGTCCAAACTTTTTATTGGAGCCTGCTCATATGGGCACCCTCAGCCTAACACTTGCCAAGATCCCAGGCTCTCAGGAGAAGGAAAGCAGGTGTTTAGCACAAACCACCTTGTTTATATAAACAAGTTAGGCATAGTGAGCTACTCTTACCAGTTAGGGAGTGATGAGAACCCTTCTTAAATCCAAATTCCCAGGTGCTAGTCAAAAGCCACCTTTGAAAGCAGGCCTCTCAAAGAATAGCAGTCCCAGATCTGTTGTTAGCTCTTTTTGGCACAGCACTGTATAGTTGGTAGTATTTTGAGTGTGTGTGTGTGTTTTTTTTTTAAACTCAGTCTTGCTAACTCTGCTTCTTCACTGCGGGTATTGAGACAATTTATGTCTTGCTTTTTGTTTTCTCTTTGTACTCTTTTCCTCTTTTTATGCCTTCTTTTGTATTATTTTTATTATTCCATTCTTCTCTGTTGGCATATATAGCAATACATCTTTGTTTTATTTTAGTGGTTGCATTAAAGTTTATAGTATAAATCTTTAATGTATCCCACTTTACCTTCAGGTGATACTATGCTACTTAAAAAAATTTTGTAGTGCTGTACTTCCAGTGGTTGTCTCCTCAGTATTGTGCTGTTGTTTACTTCTACATGTTATGCACTCCAAACCACATTGTTAATATTTTTGTTTAAACCATCAGTTATCTTTTAAAGAGATTTAAATAATAGGAAAAAACATATATTACTTATAACTACTTATGTAGTTAACATTTTTGGTACTCTTTATTCCTTTATGTAGATCTATATTTCCATCTAGTAACATTCCTTCTGGTTTGAAAAACTTCCTTAAATATTTCTCAAGTGCAAGTCTACTGGTGATGAATTCTTTCAGATTTTGTAGTCTAAAAAGTATTTATTTTGCCTTTGTTTTTGAAAGAAATTTTCACTAGGTATGGGATTCTAGGTTGATAGCTTTTTTTAATACTTGAAGAATATACCTCTCCTGTCTTCTCATTTGCATTTTTTCCTCCTGGAATTCTGCTTTTCTTCTTACCTTGGTTCTTCTTTACATGACATATCTTTCTTTGGGTGCTTTTAAGATCTTCTCTGTCACTGGTTTTGAGCAATTTGATTATGATGTGCCACGTTTTTTTCTTTATGTTTCTGTGCTTACTATTCATTAAGCTTTTTGGATCTGTGAGTTTGTAGTTTTCATCAGATTTGGAAAAATTTCAGGCATTGTCTCTTCAAATATTTTTCCTGTCCCCACCCTTTTTTTGGGGGTCTGCAGTAACATGTATATCAGGCTGCTTGAAATTGTCCCACAGCTCATTGATGCTGTTTTTCTTTTTTCTGTTTTTTTCCTCTGTTACATTTTTTACTGTTTCTACTGATGTATATTCAAGTTGACTGATCTTCTATTCTGCAGTGTTGAATCTGCCATTTACCTTATCTATTGTATTTTTCATCCCACATGTAATTTTTATTTTTAGAAGTTTGATTTGGGTCTTTGTTGTATCTTCTGTCCAAGTTCTTTCAAATATCCATCCAAAGTTTCCACCTACTTTTTAACATGTAGAATATAGTTTTTATAACTGTTTTAATGTCCCTATCTGCTAATTCTAACATTTGTGTCCATTCTGAATTGGTTTTGACTGATTGATGGATTTTTTCATTAAGAGTCATATCTTTTTTGCAAGTTTGGCAAATTTTGATTGGGTGCCAGGACACTGTGAGTTTCACCTTGGCTCTTGAATTTTTTTATTTCTATCAATATTGATGAACTTTGTTCTGAGTTGCAGTTACTTGAAAATGGTTTGATTCTTTTAGATCTTTTAAGATCTTTAGTTAGGAGTGGAACAGTGTTCAGTCTGAGGTTATTTCCCTAAGAATGAGGCAAGACCTTTTTGTACCTAATGTCCTGTGAATCATGAGGTTTTCCAGTCTGACTGGTATAAATAGATACTGTTTCTGGCCTGTTTGAGTGCCGGGGACTCTTCCTTCCAAATGATTCCCGCCCCCCTCCCCCCCCCCCCCATTTAGATAGTTTCCTCACACTCTTGAGATGCTTAGTACTCAGCTGAGTATTTGAGGAAGACCATCTGTAGATGTCTGGAATCTGGAGTTTTGTGTGCACTGTTGTCCTCTCTACTGCTGTGCCCTACAGCATATAGCTGCGTTGGGCTCTCTGGACTGTGGCTCCTTCTTGACTCAGGGAATCCACCCAGCACTCCTTGGGTTCCCCATCCTGGTCCGTGGCTCTGATTATCTCACAAGCCAGGAAGCTGGGATGTCATAGGGCCCACCTCACCTGTTTGCCAATTTTCAGGGGTCACGGCCTTTTGTTGACTGGAGTCCATGGTCTTGAAAACTGTTGTTTCGTATTTGTTTCAGTCAGGAGGGTGAATCTGGTCCTTGTTACTCTATCTTTGTTGGAAGCTGAAGTGTCACAAGTTTAATTTTGAAATAATAGAACTGTGTATTTTAAAAAATGTTGTATGAATTAGTATGTAAATGTCAAGGGACTTTTCACCTATTTTGCACCTATTATGCTGAAAATTGTTGATAGTAACATAGAAAAACATTTGGAAAAAGGACCAAAATCAGGACTGCTGTAACATAGAATGTTACATTATTTAAATGTATTATTCAAATGTGGAAAGACAAATACATAATCCTTCTACCATTTAAAACTTTTTAAAAAAGTTAGTGAACTTCATTTTTTAGAACAGTTTTAGTTTAAAGCAAAATTGAAAAAAGTACAGAGAGGGGCGCCTGGGTGGCTCAGTCGGTTGAGTGTCCGACTTCAGCTCAGGTCATGATCTTGCAGTTCGTGAGTTTGAGTCCCGCGTCAGGCTCTGTGCTGACAGCTCAAAGCCTGGAGTCTGCTTCAGATTCTGTGTCTCCTTCTCTCTTTGCCCCTACCCCACCTGTACTCTGTCTCTCTCTCAAAAATAAGCAAACATTAAAAAATATTAAAAAAAGAAAGAAAAAAGCACAGAGATTTCCCATATATCCTTTGTCCCCAAACGTATACAAAGTTCCCCACTCTCAACATCCTCCACTACAGTGGTATATTTGTTACAACTGATGAACATACACTGACATGTCATTATCATCCAAAGTCCATAGTTCACATTAGGGTTCACTCTTGTACATTCTGTGGGCTTTGACAAAAAATATAATGACATGTGTCTACTGTTGTAATATCATAAATAATAGTTTCATTCTGTGCACTGCTTGTTTATCTTTCCTTCCCCTACTAAGCCTGGCAACCACTAATGCTTTTACTGTCTCCATAGTTTCACCTTTTCTAGAATATCATATAGTATGTAAACTTTCAGTTTGGCTTCTTCCACTTAGTTAATAGGCCCTGAAGTTTTCCCCGTGTCTTTTCATGGCTTGATAGCTTATATCTTTATTTATGCTGATAATGGATAATACTGTATTATTTGGCTGTACCACAGTTTATTTATTCACCTACCTACTGAGGGACATCTTGGTTGCATCCAAGTTTTGGCAGTTAGAATTATGCCCTGAAATAAAAATCCACGTGCAGATTTTTTGTAGGCCTTCCACCATTTTAAAGATGTAGTTAGGAAATAGGGAGATGTGGTAAGATTTCAGGTCGTTTTTAGTTTTTAAAAAGTAGAGTTTTAAGAGAAGTTCATATGAAGGAAATTCTGGCATTAGATTTGTTAAACTGGATGTAAAAAACTAGGAATTTGGAATTTCCTCTCTGAAAATGAGATGAGATTCTTTTGTTTTCAGGCATTCCTGATCCTTCTTTCTCAGCTCTAAAATTAGAGATTAATAACCTTTTTAAATTAGTAATCTTCATGTATGTAATGCATTCATAGAAGTTGCATTAGGAATTAATTTTGAATTCAAAAAATTTCTGGCCGTTACATACTTTTTAAAAGTATGAGCTCTGGACCCAAATGGACTGTGTGCAGACCTTCTTTCTACCACTTAACTATGACATTGAACAAGTAATCCAACCTCTGTAAGCCTTCGATTCCTCAACTAAAGCATGGAAATAGAAATAGTGCCCAGCTTTTAGGATTGGGGTGAAAATTCAGTAAGGATGCATGTAAAGTACATGCCTAGCTCATAGCAGATGATCTGTAAATGATAGCTGTTGTGTCAGTTATAAAGTGCAGTCTGTGAGTTCATAATATTTTTAGCTCTTTTGAATGCAATAATGCATTTTTTTATGGCAGAGTTTGCCATATTCAGTGAGTTAGAAAAAAATTAAGACTTTTTTATTCCCATGTGTAAAAAATGGCTTCTGTTGTGATTAATTATTGTGCTTATTGTCACAGAAAGTCTAGAAATGATGATGACATAAGAGGTTAACTGCATAGAGTGATAGTTGAAAAGCCTTTGTCATTTGGGCTGTCACTTCCTGTGCTGTGTTCTTAAACTGAGCTGTCTCCCGTGGAAATCACATGCACTCGTAGGGCTTCACTGAGCAAATACATTTCATCCCTCCACCTGCCTGCTTGATGCATGTATTTATTTGGTTGTGTCACGGGCACTTAAAGCTCAGTGTGCCCTGCACTGAATTCATGGTCTTTCTTTTCAAACTGTCATTTTTTCTAGTGCTGTTCACCATCTCAGTATACAGCAGTATACAGCATAGCCATACATCCCTTTGTTCAAGCCGGAAATTTGAAAGTCGTCCTGGATTCCTCCCCTGGCTAGTTATTTCCAGGTGCTGTTGATTCTGTTACATGTCTCTGAAATCCTTCCACCTTTCTCACTCCCTTCTGTTGTCAGCTCCAGCTCTTTGACTGATTTCTTCACAAATCTCCCTTTGCTTTCTTCCAATTCTATGTACACAGTATAGCTGTAGCGATTCTGATTCACTCCTAACTGCAGAATCATTCTTTGGCTTCGCTTTGCTTTTATGATACCTTCTTAAAACCTTAGTATGGTCTTCGTGGCCCTGTGTGATTAGGCTCCTGCTGGTGTCTTTAGCTCTGTCTACATCCATCTTCATTTTCCATCTCTGTTTCCTTCATTCTGATCTCATTTCATTTCCTCAAAACCTCTCTTTTTTCTCTCTTGCCTCTTGCTGTCCACTCTGTTACTATCTCTTACTCATATTTCAGATTGCATCTTAAATTTTAGCTTTTCTGGAATGCCTTTCCTGATCCCCCCCCACCCCCGCATTTCCTCTTGCATCAGTTCTCCTGCCTACACTATGTCCCTTTATTGTCATCTAGAATTCTGTTTCTCAGTCCCAGGACTCATCCTCCTATAAATATTTGACCAATACCTCCTTTCCAAGATTACACACACTGTAAGATTAAGGACTATGTTTGTCTTGTTTGTCACTGTGTCCGCTGCTGCCTAGCACAATACCATACTCAGGTGTGTGGTGAGTAGTTGTTGAATGAATGAATTTAGGTGTTTAGAAAGTTTAAATTCTATCTGTAATTACCTGTAATGATTGTATTGTCACCTTTTTTGACTCCCCTATTCCTTACTGCTTTTACTTCAAAAATACGTATTTTTTAAGTAATGAATTTATTTTAGGATAAAGAAGAAAGAAAATACCATTTACTTTTACTCTACCCGGCATCATGATGGTCGCTTGGATTAAATTGTTTCATTTGGTTCTTACTATTAATGTCGGGTACTTATTCTTATCCTTGTTTTACCACTGAGGAGACAGTCTCTGGGTAGATTCTTGTGTCAGGTCATATGGCTCACCACTGGCAGATAGGTCACACTGAGGTCTTTCCATTCTAGAACTTGTCTTCTTTTGCTCCTGCAATTGTACTACCTTCTCCAACGTAATGTTTACACTAAGTAATTAGCATACACATTATAATGAATTTCTTATGCTTAGCCATGGTGTAAGACTTTACATTTACGGTTTGGGATACTTTTTATTAATAATTAGGAATATATCATTGATTTTAGGGCTTTAACAGTGCTTGGCTTACCTGGCACAGAGTACATGTTATAATTGTTGATAATAGAAGTGAAATTTGTACTTGAGTAAATTTTAAATCCAAGGAAGAAATTGCATCACAGTGTCAAAGGAATTATTTTTAAGAGCTGTTATCCTGTAGCATTGGACTCTAAAAGTGATTGAATCTCTTCATCATTTTCAGGGACTATTTTTGCATATGGACAAACTGGAACAGGCAAAACTTTTACCATGGAAGGCGTTCGAGCTGTTCCTGAACTTAGAGGAATCATTCCAAATTCATTTGCTCACATATTTGGTCATATTGCAAAAGCAGAGGGAGATACAAGGTAAAAGAGAATTCTTTTATTTTCTACTATTGAGAAGTACAAACACAAGAAAGGCATATAGGCACATATCTTCTCAATACATATTAAAACTGTTCTTGTAAGTATTTCTCTGTTTTTTTAAATGATGTTTTATTTACAGATTTTTGGTTCGAGTGTCTTACTTGGAAATATATAATGAAGAAGTTCGTGACCTTTTGGGCAAGGATCAGACACAGAGGTTAGAGGTAAGGATAACTGGAATTGAAGTGCTTTCCAAAGCAGTAAAATGTTAACTAAATTAAAGTTCCTTTTGTACAAAAGGTACTTTTAATAGTTTACTTATTTTTTTTACCTGTTTATATGGTCCCGATTCAAAATTTTAAATATTGTGAAAATTTATGCATTGAAAAGTTGTTGCTACTCCATTTTCTCCCCACCCTAAGATAACCACTGTCAGTATTCCTTCAGTGTTCCTTTATGTAAATACAAACAAATAGAATTTTACTTCTGCTCTGTAAGTAGCTCTATATGTATATTGATCTGCACTTTTTTTTTTAATTAAAATTCTTCTTCAGGTAAGTGTAGAGTTATGTGCAGCTGTTAAGAAGGAATATGGAGAGATTACCCTTTACATAGAAGTTCTTTTTACACAGTTTTCCCCAGTAGTCATATTTTATACATACAGAGCTTTAGTACTGTATCACAACCATGATATTGACATTGCTACAGTCTATAGATTTTACTTAAGTGCCCAGTTTTTCTTGTACTCATTTGTACTTTGTACTATTTTGTCACATGTTTATGTGATCTGTCCACTACCACGTCAAGGTACTAAGCAGTTGTATCACAAAGATGCCTCATGTTGCCCTTTTATGACCACATCCACCTCTCTCCTGACTATGTTCGTCTGTCCCCTTCCCTAACCCATGACAGTCCCTAATCTTCTTTCCAATTCTAAAATTTTGTTGTTTCAAAAATGTTATATAAATAGAGCCTTACAATATATAACTTTTGTGATGGGCCTTTTTCACCTGGCATAACTCGTCTGAGGTTTATCCAAGTTGTTGCATGTATTGATAGTTTATTACTTTTTATGGTGAGTTGTAATGTATGGTGTATATATGTAAAGTTTAACCATTCACCTGGTAAGTAGTAATGTATGGTGTATATATGTAAAGTTTAACCATTCACCTGTTGAAGGACATCAAGGCAGTTTATAGTTTCTGGCTGTTATGAATAAAGCATCTATGAACATTTGTACACAGATTTTTTTTACACAGATTTTTGTACACAGATTTATTTATTTTGAGGACAGAGAGTGTGTGTGTGAGCAGGGGAGGAGCAGAGAAAGGGAGAGAGAATCCTAAGCAGGCTCCACGCTGTCAGCCTGGAGCCTGATGTGGGGTTCAAATCCACATACTGTGAGATCATGACCTGAGCCTAAACCAAGAGTTGGATGCTTAACTGACTGAGCCACCCAGGTGCCCCTTCACACAGATTTTTATGTGAATGTAAGGTTCCATTTTCTGGTATGGATGCCAAGAGTACTTTACAATTTATTCTAAGTCAGAAATTTTTAATGTGTCAAAAAAGAAGAAAAAGAAGGGTCACTTGGGTGGCTCAGTTGATTTGAATGTCCGACTCTTGATTTCAGCTCAGGTCATGATCTCACAGTTTGTGAGATCAAGCCCTCTGTCCGGCTATGTGCTGAGAACATGGAGACTGTTTGAGATTCTCTGTCTCCCTCTCTCTCTGTCTGTCTCTCTCTGTCTCTCTCAAAATAAATAATCTAAAAAAAAAAGAAAAACCTAAAAAAAAAAAGGTCAACACTAATGTGACTTAAAAAAAGGAAAAAGAAAAAAAAGAGGGGAGGGGGAAAAATGAAATTTTTTAAGTGTCAAAAATAATGGTATTAATTGGGGCGCCTGGGTGGCGCAGTCGGTTAAGCGTCCGACTTCAGCCAGGTCACGATCTCACGGTCCGTGAGTTTGAGCCCCGCGTCAGGCTCTGGGCTGATGGCTCAGAGCCTGGAGCCTGTTTCCGATTCTGTGTCTCCCTCTCTCTCTGCCCCTCCCCCGTTCATGCTCTGTCTCTCTCTGTCCCAAAAAATAAATAAACCTTGAAAAAAAAAAATTAAAAAAAAATAATGGTATTAATTATAGACATAATAAAAAATAGTAGTTTTCAATGTTTCTTTTACCTAAAGGAAAAACTATAATTTCTGATTAAGAAATTCTAGTTTTTACACATTGGAATAATAGATTGTCATGAAAGACTGTTGTCATGATGAATTCCCGAAAAGGGAAATATGAAATTACATGCATAAATGTTAGAGAATCACAAAATTTGTGAATAGGTACATAAGGTTGTTAACTGATCAGTTTAGCTGATTGCTATTCACTGTTTTTTATTGAAAATCCTATTTTTATCCCTCATTGCATTTTGTATTTTTCACTGAACCAATGGATTGTGACAATCTTTGCATATCAGTACAGAAAAGCCTCCTCATTCTTCTTTTTTTTCTTTTGTCCTTTTTATTTTTTTTTTTATTTTTATTTTTTTTTCAACGTTTTTTATTTTTGGGACAGAGAGAGACAGAGCATGTACGGGGGAGGGGCAGAGAGAGAGGGAGACACAGAATCGGAAACAGGCTCCAGGCTCCGAGCCATCAGCCCAGAGCCTGACGCGGGGCTCGAACTCACGGACCGCGAGATCGTGACCTGGCTGAAGTCGGAGGCTTAACCGACTGCGCCACCCAGGCGCCCCACTTTTGTCCTTTTTAAAAGCTGCATACTGTTTTTGGGGGGCATCATGTATTCAGCCAGCCCTCTCTTGATGAACACTTGGGTTGTTGCTGATATGTTATAAACAATTCTGTAGTAAATAGTGTTGTACATATATGAATTCATACATCTTCAGGCATATCTGAGGATAAATTCCTGAAGCTCGACTACTGGGTCAGGTGGTAAATAATTGGTAAATATTGCCTAACATTTTAATATTTTAAGATATGAGACAGACATAAAAAAGATTAGCCTTTAAAATATTAATATTGGAATTTTGATTGGAATTTCATTGTTAGTAAAATGATTAAAGAATAAGTTGTATATGGTAGTTGAATATGGAACAACAATAGGTACTGTTGTAGAATTGCGTAGAATACATGTAGAGTAACAGTGGCTACTATTAAGTTCTTACAGTGTGGTAGTAGGCATTCAATGCAATAAACTATGGTAGTAGTACACACTTTATTTCATTTTATCTTCCTAGCAGTTCAGTTTTGTTGATGTGAAAACCGAAACCTAGAGAGGTTTCCTGACTCAGTCATAGTCGCGTAGGTGAATGGTGGTGTAATCCAGAATTCCACATCTTCTTTATCCATTAATCTGATGAATGCCCAACTGTAATATAAATGAGAATAAAAGTACTGAAAATATAAAATGGTAGTATTTCATTATATAAATGCTTAGATATGACCGTACTCAGTGACATAATGAAATAGTCAGGCATATGTAAACATCATGAACGCAACAGCTACAAATGCAGACTGTTATAAGTATGTTGTATCGGTGATCTGAGTACCTTGACTGGGGGGCCTGGGTGGCTCATTAAGTTGAGTGTCCAACTCTTAATCTCAGCTCACATCTTGATTTCAGGGTTGTGAGTTCAGGCCCTTTGTCAGGCCCTGCGTTGGGCTCCCACTGGGTGAGAAGCCTTCTTTTAAAAAAAAAAACAAAAAACCCAAAAAACAGGTCCTGATTGTGTAGTTCATGGGTTTGAGCCCCGCATTGGGCTCTGCGCTGACAGTGTGAAGGCTGCTTGGGATTCTCTTTTTCTGTCTCTCTCCCTTTCTCTCTCTCTCTCTCTCTCTCTCTCTCAAATAAATAAACTTAAAAAAATTTTTTTAACTCCCCCTCCAAAAAACAAAAACAAAGAAGCACCTTGCTTGGTGTTCCTGTCAATGGCATGGTCTTTTAAAATAGTAACTACCTCTTGGTATTCTGAACAAAATAAAGTAGTAGTTCTTTCCTCAGTTTTGTACATTGCTCTATTATTACCATGGAAAAGCACTTTGTCTTTATATATAAAATAGAGTTTGGGTCTAGACTCAGGTAATCATAAATAATTTTTTTCATTCATATGAATATATATTAGGACATCAAAATTGTACGGGACAATTCTTCAGTGATAGACCATCCCATTCATTTCAGGATATTTAGTATCCATGGCTCCTGCCTATGAATACCAATCATGTTCTCAAATGAACCAGAAACTCAATCTACAAATTTCTAAAATATTCTAGGCTGGGGAGTAACTGCTCCTTTGAGATCGATTGTTTGAGTGTTATAAACTGTATTTGTTATAGAAGCTAAATTTCTTTCTTTTTATGACAAAAATTATTTGATATCATTACCCAATAAAAACTTTCATAAATTTAGAGTCATATTTCAGTTCTTCATCTTCATATCTAATCAGTTCATCTACTGCACTTACTAAATGAATTTTAAATTAATGTCACATTGTGATTGGAAATGACCTTAGATTTTGCAGACTAAAGCAAGTTAGAAGTGTGTTTCTGCTCTATAATGACATGACTGCAGAAAATGAGAGTAAATGCTTAAAAGTTTTGACATTGCCATGACATCAGCTGCATGATTTTTGTATTTCTCAGAGATACCAGTTTGCTGGAATAGAAATATACACAGTGTTCTTTACCATAGATTTCCTGAGAAGGAAAATTTATCATCTGTAAATGATATAGACCAGTAATTTTCAAACATTTAAAAGACTTAAAACAATTAAATACATTCATCGTACCAGACCTCGTATGGAAGCACAATGTGCAAAACACATGAAAGTGAAGCTCTCTTTAGAATTTGTCTGGGCTTGAGAACCCCTAAACTCCTACAGTGGCCCCCTCAGGGCCACCATGGACTCTCTAGGGCTCTCAGAGCATCTTGACACCCCTGGTTTATAGAGACCACCATTACTCCTTTACTACTAAATAAAATAAGGGCATATTTATACCTCATGACAAGGTAAAGAGTAATTTTTCCTAATGTATAAATATATCTGATAAATTTTTACAAAAAATACCAAAAAACTCCCAAACCGCCAAGTAGATCTCGAATCAACACCTAGAATTTGGAGTGTCTGCCCTTGTGATTTTTGTCTCTGGGGTTGTTTTTTATTTTTTTTTTAAAACTTTATTTAATTAGGGAGAGAGCCCGAGGAGGAGGGGCAGAGAAGAGAGAGGATCCCAAGCAGGCTCAGTGCTGTCATTGCAGAGCCCGATGTGGGGCTCCATCTCACACACCGTGAGATCATGACCTTAGCTGATATCAACAGTTGGACGTTTAACCGACTGAGCCGCCCAGGTGCCCATGGGGTTGATTTTTTTTTTTAATTTTGTTTGTCATCTTTGTCTTTGGGATCTTACTGCCTGTGGAATGGTTCTCCCTACTGGCAGCCACAGACCTCAGCCTCCCATTTCACTTTACAGGCGTACTTCGTTTTATGATGCTTTGCTTTATTGCGCTTTCCAGATAATGTGGTTCTCCCTGTGTCGGGCAATCCATTGGCACCATTTTTCAAACAGCATTTGCCCATTTCATGTCACTGTGTCACATTTTGGTAATTACTACAATATTCCAAAGTTTTTAATTAGTATCATATTTGTTATGATAATCTCTGATCAGTGATTTTTGATGTTACTATTAGAATTGTTTTGGTGTGTCACGAACTACGCCCACATAAAACAGCAAACTTAATAAATTCGTGTGCTCTGACTACTCTGCAGGCTGGCTGTTCCCCATCTCCCTTCCTCTCCTGGTGGCCTCTATTCTCTGACACACAGCAGTATTGAAATTAGGCTAATTAACTGTATAGCAGCCTCTTAAGTGTTGAGGTGAAAGGAAGAGTCACACATCTCTTTAAATCAAAAGCTAGAAATGATTAAGCTTAGTGAGGAAAATCTGTTGAAAGCCAAGATAGGTGGAAAGTCAGGCTTCCTGCACCAAACAGCAAATTTTGTCTGTAAAATCAAAGTTCCTGAAGGAAATTAAAAGTGCTAGACTGGTGAACACACAAATGATAAGAAAGCAAACAGCCTAATTGCTGATGTAGAGAAAGTTTTAGTGTTTTGGATACAAGATATTAGCCACAACATTCTCTTAAGCCAAAGCCTAATCCGGGGAAAAGCCCCAAGTTTCTTTAATTCTGTGAAGGCTGAGAGAGGTGAGGAGGCTGTAGAAGAAAAGTCTGAAGGTAGCAGAAGTTGGTTTGTGAGGTTTAAGGAAGGAAGCCGTTTCCATAACATGACAGTGCAAGCTGAAGTAGCAGGTGCTGATGTAGAAGCTGTAGCAAGTTATCCAGGAGATCTAGGTAAGATAATTCATGAAGGTGGCTATGGTAAACAACAGATTTTCAGCGTAGATGACAACTTTCTATTGGAAGAAGATGCCATCTAGGACTTTCATAGATAGGTGAAGTTGGTGCCTGGCATCAAAGCTTCACAGGACACCCTGACTCTCCTGTTAGGGGCTAATGCAACTGATGACTCTTAAGTTGAAGCCAGTGCTCATTTAACACTCTGAAAACTCCTAGGGCCCTTAAGAATTATGCTAAATATACTCTATCTTTCCTCTATAAATGGAACAACAAGGCCTGGATAACAGCACATCTGTCAACAACATGGTTTACTGAATATATCTTTTTTAAATGTTCATTTATTTTGAGAGAGGGGGAGCATGAGTGGGAGTGGGGCAGATGGGGGCAGGGAGAGAGAGAGAAAGAGAGAGAGAGAGAGAGAGAGAGAGAGAGAGAGAGAGAGAGAATCCCAAGTAGGCTCCGTGCTGTCTGTGTAAAGCCTGACACAGGGCTTGATCTCACAAACTTTAAGATCATGACCTGAGCTGAAATGTAGAGTCGGACGCTCAAGTGACTGAGCTACCCAGTTGCCCCAGTTTACTGAATATTTTAAGTCCACTGTTGAGACATGCTGAGAAACAAAGATCTCTTTCAAAATATTACTGCTCGTTGACAATGCTCCTGATCACCTAAGGGTGCCGATGAAGTTGTACAATGAAATGAATGTTGTTTTCGTGTCTGCTAACATGACATCCATTCTGCAGCCTGTCCATCAACTCTTGTTATTGAAGAAATACATTTCCTAAGGCTGTAGCTGCCTAGAGAGTTATTTCTCTGATGGATCTGGGCAGAGTAAATTGAAAATCTTCCAGAAAGGATTCACCTTTCTAGGTGCCATTAAGAACATCCATGATTCATGGGAAGAGATCAAAATATCAGGATTGACAGGTGTTTGGAAGGGGTTGATTCCAACCCTCGTGGATGACTGTGAGGGTTTCCAGACTTCAATGGAGGAAGTCAGTGCAGATGTGGTGGAAACACCAGGAGAACTAGGATTAGAAATGGAGCCTGAAGCTGTGACTGGCTTGCTGCAGTCTCATGATAAACCTTTAATGGATAAGGAGTTGCTTCCTTTTTTTAAAAATGTTTATTTGTTTTTGAAAGAGAGAGAGGGACAGAGTGCTAGTGGGGGAGGGGCAGAGAGAGAGGGAGACACAGAATCCAAATCTGGCTCCAGGCTCCGAGCTGTCAGCACAGAACCTGATGCGGGGCTTGAACCCATGAACTGTGAGATCATGACCTGAGCGGAAGTCAGACACTTAACCCACTGAGCTACCCAGGCGCCCCGATAAGGAGTTGATTCTAATGGATTGAACAAAGAAAGTGGTTTCTTGAGATGGAATCTACTCCTGGTGAAAATGCTGTGAAGATTGTTAAAATGACAAAGGATTTAGAATATTTCATAAACTTGTAGATAAAGCAGTGGCAAGCTTTGAGAGGATTAACTCCAATTTTGAAAGAAGTTCTGTGGGTAGAATGCTATCAAACAAACAGCATCATGTTCTATGGAGAAATCATTCTTGAAAGGAAGAATCCATCACTGCAGCAGACTTTGTTGTCTTATTTTAGGTAATTGCCACAACCACCCTAGCCTTCAGCTACTACCACTCTGATCAGTCAGGCAAGACCCTCTACCAGCAAAAAGATGATGACTGGCTGAAAGGTTAGATGATGGTTAGCATTTTAAGCAATAAGATATTAAAAAAAATTTTTTTTGTTTATCCATTTTGAGAGAGAGAGAGAGAGAGAGAGAGAGAAAATCCCAAGCAGGCTCTGCAGTGCAGGGCTGGAATCCAGGAACCTCAAGATCATGACCTCACTTGAGAGTTGGACTAACTAATGTTCAACCAACTGAGCCACCCAGGCGCCCCATACAATATTTCTTATTTAAGATTTGTATACACTGTTTTTTAGACATAATGTTATTGCACACTTAATAGATTACAGTATAGTATAAATATAATTTTATATATACTGAGAAACCAAAAAATTCATTTAACTTGGTTTATTTCAGTATTTCAGCTTCATTGTCATTTGCAGCCCAACCCGCAATAGCTCTGAGGTATGCCTATATTTTGTTGACTCGTGGAGGTCACTAATAGGGCCTTACAAAGTGAGTGTCAGCTTTCTAACACTGTATTTTAGGTAAACCTATCCTAAATATGTCCTTGAAATTTGATGAAAGTTCTCGTAAGGTTACTCGTAGAAAGGTAATGTTTTTACATAGATGTTGTAGATCTGATTATTTTACTCCGTTGTTTGAAATCCTCCAGTGGCTTCAAGTTGCTGTTAACTTAAAGACCAATAATTGTGCTTCTTCTTATCTCTGCCTACCTCTGTAGCCAGGTATCCCGCCTGTTTGTTCCAGGCTTCCTACTCTTTCCAGCTGATCTGGCTTTTTATTTATTTATTTATTTTTAACTTTTTTGAGTGCTTAGTTTTTTTCCCATTTCAGGATCCCATAACATACTCTTTTCTTGCTACCCCAGCCTGAATTGGCTACCTCTTATTTTATCAAGTTTTAGCTTAAACATCATCTTGGGGAAACTATATGTCTTAGTCTTGCTATAATGCATTCTCATACTATCCTGTACTTTTTTGCTTCATGATATACCAATTGAAATTAAATAGTGTGTATTATTTTTCATTTGTATGTTCTTGCCATGGATTGTCACCTGCACAAATGTAGAGACTATGACTACCTTGTCCATCACTGTATCATCACTGTTTAGCAGAGTGTCCAATACATAATAGATGTTTGATAATTAACTGTGGAAGAATTACGGATATGTGTATAAAATCTTATGGTCATTTTCTTCTTTTTTTTTTTAGGTTAAAGAAAGACCTGATGTGGGAGTTTATATCAAAGATTTATCAGCTTATGTGGTAAATAATGCTGACGATATGGATAGAATTATGACTCTAGGCCACAAAAATCGTAAGTGGTAGTGCATAATTGTGATTGAACATTTATGTGTTGAGTAGGCTTTTATTTATAAAAATGATTTTTAAAAATCCTCACAGTGGACTATGAAGGTACTAAATTCCTATTTTATGATTGAGGAAACTGAATCTTAGTTTAAGTAACTTGTCCAAGGTTGTATACTACTTAGTAAGTGGCATAGTCTTTGAGTGTAGACTGTTAGTCATCATTAACCAAGCTCTTTACTGCTTCCCTTTTGTTGGGGAGAAAAGCAAACCAAAATTAAATGAAATTCTTTTTAAGAATTATTCGAAGTTTTGTGTAAAGAGTAAGAAACTTCAGCACTGTTGAAACGCAAGCTGCCTTGGGCCTAGTACTAGTGGTGCTGCCAGCAGCAATTAGAGATCAGAGGTAAAAAATTAAGAACGTAGGAAGTAAACGTCTTTTTAAGATTTTTTTTTGACTAGACTGTAAATCTAGCAAGCTCAAAGAAATTAAAGAAAAATTTAAAAATCAATTGTATTCTTATAAACCAAGTAATAGACCACATGATAACAGGAAAATGAGCAAAAGATATATATGAATATGTTACTTACAGAAGAACTATACACAGCAACCAGCGTATGAAGGTATGTTCAACAGGACAATTAATCAGGAAACAGCAGTGGGAAACAGCAGTGTATTAGAACAGCAGTGGGAGATATTTCACCCATTGTTTTCGACGAAGGGATATCCAGGTTCATGAAGCTCTGACGAAACGGGCACTGGTGATGGGAGTGTAATGCGCTACAGCCTTTCTGAAGTGTAGTGTAATGGTATCTGTTGACATTTTTTAGAATGCATGCCTTTTACACTTGCTCTTAGCCAAAAGGCCAAGAAGCGTTAGAGAGTGCATGCCTTTTGACCCAGTGTTTCTAATTCTAACACGTATCTATCTACCTACTTACTTATATTGATATATATGTAGAAAAATATTTTCTTAATATTTAAGTAATCTCTACACCCAGTGTGAGGCTCAAACTGACAAACCTGGGATCGAGTTGTATGCTCTTCCAAATGAGCCAGCCAGGCACCTCTAGAAAAATATTTTTAGACATAAACAAACAAAATGCCTTATTGCAACATTATTTGTAATAGTAAAAGTTTGATGTAGTCTAAATAGCTATCAGTCAAACATTGTCTATACAGATTATGGTACAGAAATACTATGGAACATAATGAAGTTATAAAAAAAAGAAAGAGTAAATCTACATGTAGAGACCTGAAAGATTTTCAGGGTATAGCATTAAATGAAAAGAAAGCAAATCACAAAATAGTATGTACTGCATCATCTCATTTATGTATGTAAAAAAGCCAAATTATTAAACAACTCTGTATTTGGGCTGTGTGTGTGTGTGTGTGTGTGTGTGTGTGTGTGTGTAGACTTGTGTGTATGTTAAATACAAAAGAAAAGAACATTTAATAGTGGTTACCTTTAGGGAAGGGGAAGTAAGTTTGGGCAAAAGGGATATATGGAGCCTTTACTTTATGTTTTCAGATGTCTGTATTTTCAAATTTTTTTATACCAGGAATATGATCATGTATTGCTTATTCTATAAAAAAATTTTTTTGACTTAAGAGTCCATTCACAGTAGTGATCAAAACTTTCCATTAAGAACTGAGAATTGGGGCACCTGGGTGGCTCAGTTGGTTAAACATCTGACTCTTCATTTTGGCTCCGGTCATGATCTTGCATTTTGTGAGTTCAGGCCCCACGTTGGGCTCTGTACTGATGATGCAGAGCCTACTTGGGATTCTCTGTCTCCCTCTCTTTCTGCCCCTCCCCTGCTCACACATTTTCCCTCTCTCTCTCTCTCAAAAATAAACGTTTAAAAAACAGAAACAAACAAAACAAAAAAAGAAAAAAAAGAATTAATTTGGTATGTGAGATTGATTCAAGGAAAACTATAATTCTAATGAGAGAAATAAGAGAAATAAGAAGAAATAAAAAAAGAGAAATGAAGCCAAAGACATTTTAAGACGTAAGATAGAAGAGAGAAAAATACTCTTAATTAATAGATTGAATCCAAGAATTAGACATTTAGTACAAATACCAAATAGAAAAGTTCTAACATAAAAATAGTAATTTTATCATATGGAAATAGAGTAAAGTAACTATCCAGAGGACAGTAGCAGAGCAAGGAAATGTGACAGTAAAAGCTGTTATTCTAAACAGATGAAAAATTGATACAAATATAAAATTAGTTCCCATTTTGTGCAGGAGGTCATAGTATAGAACTAGTTAATTTTACACTTAAGAAAATAAGTCTTTAGGGGTACCTGGGTGGCTCTGTCAGTTAAGCGTTTGACTTCAGCTCAGGTCATGATCTCACGGTTCGTGGGTTTGAGCCCCACGTCTGGCTCTTTGCTGACAGCTTAAAGCCTGGAGCCTGCTTTGGATTCTGTTCTCCCTCTCTGCGTCCCTCCCCCACTCATGCTTTGTCTCTCTCTGTCTCTCAAAAATAAATGTTAAAAAACATTAAAAAAAGAAGTCTTTCATTTCATGAATATGTGATGTGCTTGGCAACTAAAATGCAAATTTAAGATAGTCAATTATATTTGCATTGCGGGCACTATTGTGAATTTGCTAATATTTCTTTAGACCAGTGTTTTTCAGCCGTTAAACAATAATCATTTTGGGGCGCCTGGGTGGCTCAGCTGGTTAAGCGTCCGACTTCGGCTCAGGTCATGATCTCACGGTTCGTGGGTTTGAGCCCCACGTTGGGCTCTGTGGAGACATGCTCAATGTCTGGTGCCTGCTTCCCATTCTGTGTCTTCCTCTTTCTCTGCCGTCCCTTGCTCACGCTCTGTCTCTCTCAAAAATAAAATAAAACATTAAAAAAAAATTTTTTTTAAATTATCATTTTCTTTGAAAATTTTTATTTTTGAATAGATCATCCATACACATGTTCTAAAATTCAAAAGGCACAAAAGTAAACATTGAAAAACAAATCTTTCTTTTACCCTTGGGTGTCACTCACCTAGTTCCCGCCCCAGTGGCACCCTCCATTAATTTCCCACGTACCCTTCCTGATACAGTCCATGAATGCCCAAGTGCAGTTTTACAGAGAGTGCTTGTCCTTTTTTCAGGAGCCAAATAATAGTAGTATTTATTCACTTAAGGGTGTTGTTATAGAAATCATTTCACATCAACACATGGTAGACCTTTTAAAAATAGCTATATAGTATTTCGCTGGATTTATCTACATAACGTATTTACCCAATATTTTATTCATGGACTTTTGTGTTGTTTTCACTCTCGCTGTTATTAGTAATATTGTAGTAAATATTCTTACATATGTGAGCTTATACACATGCAATCATATTTATAGCATAAGTTCTCCTTACCATCTTGAAAAACATAAATATTTAATTTTTTCTTTTTTTTTTTTTTTAAAGTTTGTTAATTTATTTTGAGAGAGACAAAGACAGCATGAGTTGGTCGGGGGGGGGGGGCGGTGCACAGAGAAAGAGGGAGAGAAGGAGAGAATTCCAAGCAGGCTCCATACTGCCAGCTGAGAGCCCACATGGGGCTTGAAGTCATGAAATTGTGAGATCATGACCTGAGCTGAAACCAAGAGTTGCACGCTTAACCGACTGAACCAACCAAGCGCCCTAATTTTTTTCTTAATCCAAAATAAAAATTTTGACACAAATTAAAGCTGTGGAATTTTGTTTTATTTCCATATGTGATATTTCAGTAGGTTGGAGTATTGAGTCAACTTGACTGCTGCAAGCAGTTTTCTCCTTAGGGATTATAACATTCAGTATAGCTTGTCTGTTGCATTGCTTTGTTTTCATAACTGGGAATAAAAATCAGTCATAAATCCCATGCTGTACTTATGTTGGAAAAATAATAGGTACTAAAATATTTAATACCAGTTTTTTACATTACATGTTTTCTCCCACCCCAGATTAAAAATCACATAGTTGTAAAACTCTTCCAACCCTTTGATCCACTAGTGCCAGTTTGAAAAATACATTCCATAGACACAGTCCTTAAGAGAAAGAGAGGTATCTGCTCAAAGATGCTTGTATTGTTGTTCCTTATGAGGACCTAAAATGGGAAACAATCCAAGTATCAGGGAATAGCAAAATCAGTTTTAGTAAGATTTGCAAGTTGTTTTTGCATGGAAATATAGGAGATAATGTTAGGTGGAAAAAAACAGAAGGTAAAATAATACTCTGTGGAAACATGTATGTGTAGTACTACTTACCGGATGTTATAAAGTGGTGTCGGATCAGATTTTTAAAGATTAAAAAAAAATTTTAATTGTGGCATTACTTTTTTTTAATGTTTTATTTATTTTGAGAGAGAGAGAGAGAACAGGGGACGGGCAGAGAGAGGGAGAGAGGAAGAGAGAGAGAGAGAGAGAGAGAGAGAGAGAAAGAAAGAAAGAAAGAATCCCAAACAGGCTCCGTGAGATCATGACCCGCGCTGAATTCCAGAGCCAGACGTTTAACTGACTGAGCCACCCCGGGGCCCCTGGATATTTGGTTATTTTTAAAGATGCTCCCTGGTGTTACACTTTCTAAGAACTTCCTTCCTTTCTTCAAGGTTCTGTTGGCGCAACTAATATGAATGAACACAGTTCCCGTTCCCATGCCATCTTTACAATTACTATAGAATGCAGTGAAAAAGGCGTTGATGGTAACATGCATGTCAGAATGGGGAAGCTCCATCTTGTAGACCTTGCTGTAAGTAACAGGATACTACTGAAGGAATAACCTTTGTTGTTTTTTACCTTTTATTAATGGATAAAAATTCAAGTGAAAATGTGTAATTTACATACAGTTTTTAAGTTGTTTACTTATGTACGTGTTTAACTTATTTATCATAGAATATTTCTAATGTATACAAAAGTAGTTAGAATAGTAGAATGATCTCCCATATACCCGTGACCCAACTTCAGCGATTACCAGTTCATGGCCAGTCCTGATTCATTTTTGCCTTTAGCCACTTTTTCCCTTCCCGTATTATTTTGAAGCAAATTCCAGATATCCTGTCAGATTTTTCAGCATCAAAGTCTGTTTTAAACTGTCAGAGGCATAGTCTGTATTTTTTATTTGAGCTTTATTTCTTTGTCTGTTGCTAGGGTTCAGAAAGACAAGCAAAAACTGGAGCTACTGGACAGCGCCTGAAGGAAGCCACAAAAATCAATCTTTCCCTTTCCACCCTTGGTAATGTAATTTCTGCCTTGGTTGATGGAAAAAGCACTCATGTTCCTTATCGCAACTCTAAATTGACTCGTCTTCTTCAAGATTCCTTAGGAGGAAATTCAAAAACCATGATGGTAAGACTTAATTGTGGAATAGTTAGCATCAGGCAAATTTCAGATTCCTGTTTATGTATTGCCATGACTTTTTAAAAACCATTGATATTTCACTTTTTTTGATTTTGTGATGATTCTTTTGGAAGAACATCATGTGTGCTAACCCATATAATGGTGTTTAGAAATCTGTGTGGTGGTTGCTTTCTTGTTCCAGAAGGCCAGAGAGGAACCATCTATGCTTAAGAAATTCTTTTTGATATATTTGTAATGGTAGTATTAATTTTGACTGCATCAAGGGTAAAATGTTTTGTATTCCTGATTCAACAGTGTGCAAATATTGGGCCAGCAGATTACAATTATGATGAAACTATTAGTACATTACGGTATGCTAACCGTGCTAAGAATATTAAAAATAAAGCTAGAATCAATGAAGATCCAAAGGATGCTTTGCTTCGTCAGTTTCAGAAAGAAATAGAAGAACTGAAAAAAAAGCTTGAAGAAGGTAACTTTTTCTCAAAATACTAATGTTAATATTGGCTAAAAATATATTGTTTAACCACTAAGTATTCTAATAAAAATCACTTATTTAAATTCTTTGAGCATCTAACTTTGATATTTTAAGGAATATTTCTACAAGGTAACTTGATACATACTTTAGCATTTTCATATTAAGTTTAATTATGTAATATTTGTGTATGTAATTTTTAAAAATTGATTTAATTTAAACCTCCATCTCAATCCCTATGACCTTTTATAGATTTCATTTGACCACTTATTCAATAATGAATTTTTTTGTCTCCATATAAGAGTGAGTTTTACCATATATGTATTTAGGTGAAAATGACCTAGAGTATCAGTCACTGTTGTTCAAAATAAAGAAAGCTATCAGAGAGTCATGGGTAAACCACATTTACTCTAAGTCAAAATTCATTGTGTGGCTTTGAAAATAATGCTTTCGTTCTTAAATTTGAACATGAGATTGAATTTGAGGAATCCTTTTCTAATAAGGTGTTAGAAGGTTAGAAAGTTTGAAGACCTTGTTCATGAGGGTAAGAAATTTACCAGCTGTCATTAAGTGCTCAATGACTCTCTCCACTTCATGCTAAGAGCTGATTGGCATAAGGGGTGCTTTGCATAGCAGATAAACAGAGGGCTTAAAATAGCTTTTTTACAGTTTATGGGGAAACTGGATACGTCAGATGTGAATTCCAACATCACAAATGTTTGGAGATAGTACTGATTGAATAAATTTGAGTAAGATTATTGAGGAAAAGCAGTATAATTGAGTTGCCTCTTAGGTAATGAAATTTGGTATTTTAAATATGACCACTAGGTGGTATTTATAGTCAGTATGTTTTAAAGGTTTAAATTTCTTAGATTTGTTAATGTTCATTTCATCCTTTATTTTGCTGCCTTAATTTTTTTACCTTTTTTAATTGTGGCAAAATGCACATCACGTAAAATTTACCATTTTAACTACTTTTATTCGTTTATTCATTAAGTATGTTAACCTTGTTCTGCAACCATTACCACTGTCCATCCCTAAAACTTTTTAATCATCCCCAAATGAAACTCTGTACCCATTAAACATTTACTCTCCATCCCCCTCTCTGCCTCAACCCATGGTAACCTCTGTTCTATCTCTGAATTTGACTATTCTAGATAAGTCCTATAAGTAGAATCATATAATATGTGTGCTTTTATGTCTGGCTTATTTTACTTAGCATAAAGTCCTCACAGTTCATCGATGTCATAGCATGTGTCAGAATTTCCTTCCTTTTAAAGGCTGAATGATACTCATTCTTTGTATACACCCCATTTTGTTTATCCTTGCATCTGTTGATGGGCACTTGGGTTGCTTCTGCCTTTTGACCACTGTGAATAATCGTGCTATGAATGTGGGGATACAGATACATGTTTGAGTTCTTGCCTTCACTTGTTTTGGGTATATACCCAGAAGTGGAATTGTTGGATCATGTGGTAATGCTGACTTTATATTTAAAACATTTCATTTCATTTCATTTCATTTCATTTCATTTCATTTCATTTCACTTCATTTCACTTCATTTCATTTCATTTCATTTCATTTCATTGATGCTTATGACATTTGTTTTTATAATCCAGGTAAGAGTGTTATGGTTAATACAGTTGGTCACAAATAATAAAAAGGTAGGGGAAAACATTAAAAGAATGATTTTTTAAACACTTTTTATAGACTTATCGAAAATTTGGAAGTATAGTGAGTTTCTATATAGCTATTATACAGCTTCCCTTAATGTTAACATCTTTTATGTTTGTTGGAACCAGGAAACTTACAATGATACAGACTTATTAACTAATCTGTAGATCTTATTCAGATGTTGAGTTTTTTCTCAAAAAAATGCCCTTTATCTTCACTTTAAAATGTAGTCTAGGCTCACACATTGCAGTTAGTTGTCAGGACCTTTTAGTCTCCTCCTGTCTCCAGTTCCTCATCTTCCTTTGTCTTTCATGGTCTTTACACTGTAAAGGTCATATATTTGTAGAATGTTCTTCAGTTTGGGTTGTCTGTAGTTCTCTCATAATTATTCTGCAAGGATTCTTCACTATAAATTCTATCATTTAATTTTTTTCTTTGGTCTTAAGGTATGTCTCATGAGAAGATACTCTGAAAAATTATGAAAAGATCCTGTTTCTCATCATTCTTTTCTGCCCTAATTTTAGCACCCAACAGGGGTTCTTGCCTGTAGCAATAAATCTGTGGCATTTGCTCAGTGGTGACTTTCTCTTCTCACCATTCCTTCTAATATTTAATGTCTGGCATTCTCTTGTGAGGGGGAATAGTCCCTTATCCCTCACTGGTTTATTTATTCAATTATTTATTTATGTCAATGCACTGTGTTGTGCAGTGTAATGCAACAATATCGTTATTTGTTTTATTGCTCAAATTACTTGGACTTTAGCCATAGGCACCCCTTCAGGGTAGTTGGTTGCTACATCCTTTGAGATGCTCCCATCATTTTTTTGGCTTGTGGTTTTGAGCACTTACTTATTTCTGGCACCACATGTGTTTTAGGCTCATTTTATATTTTCCCTGCTCTGGTTTTAAAACCATCTGTTTCTCCCTGGTCCCTCTCAATGGAGAATGGTATTTAGAAATCGAGATTTGGACATTATGTGCACTCACTGCTACAAGGGTGTCATTGTCACTAGGCCTAAAGAAAATGTTTTTAATGATTTTTTTCTCCCAATATGCCGATCTCTTCCCATCCATTATTTACTGTTGTTCAGATATTATCATTTGTGATGAGTGTATATTTTTCCCCCAAGTTACCTTTGTTTTTTTTAGACATTTCTTACATTGACGGTATTATTTTTAAATAACTATTTTGGAGGTAATATAGTACTGCTTTGAATTAATATTAGTTTAATTACTCCCTTTTATTTTATTTTTTGTTTTTCATTGTAAGTCATACTTGGGGTGCCTGGCTGGCTCATTTGGAAGAGTGACTCTCGATCGCAGGGTTGTGAGTTAAGAGGCCCACGTTGGGTGTAGAGATTACTTAAAAAATCCAGTCTTTGGGCCCCTGGGTGGCTCAGTTAAGTGTCTGACTTCGGCTCAGGTCATGATCTCACAGTTAGTGAGTTCGAGCCCCCAATCAGGCTCCGTGCTCACAGCCTGTAGCCTGCTTCGGATTCTGTGTCTCCCTCTCTCTCTACTCCTCCCCTGCTTTCACTCTCTCTCTCGCAAAAATAAACATTAAAAAAAAAATTTTTTTTAATGCAGTCTTAAGGAAAAGTTATACCCTTTGTACAAATAACCCCTTCTTTTGAAACATTTCTTATGATATAGTTCTAAAAGTGGAATCACTATGTTAGATGACAATTTTATGGTTCTTAAAAAAATATGCTGGTTGAATGAATTATTTAACATCTTAAACAGAAAACCCATGAGAAAATGGTCTCCCAAAGTGATCTCTTTTTCAAAAATCCGAAATAACAACTTTAACATGAAATTTTTATGTGTATTTAGAACTGTTTGTAAACTAATCATTTGAAATTTTAAGTAGATCAGTTTAACTTCTCTTTAGGAACTTTAAAGCCTCTATGTACATCATATCTATTCCTGAGGTTAGCATATCTGATATACTGTTTAGGAATATTAAAATATGGTTTGTTTCAGGCAAAAAAAAACTTAATGAAGAAAATTAATAGAGGTCATGACCTATCTGGTATAGAATATAAATCGTTTTGTAAAATTTCTGTTCAGGGGAAGAAATATCAGGCTCTGATATCAGTGGGTCAGAGGAAGAGGATGATGAAGAGGGTGAGGTTGGAGAAGATGGAGAGAAGAGGAAAAAAAGAAGGGGTAAGTTCTTTTTAATGTTCTAGAAATTAACTGGGATTGCTACCTACATATGATTTCACATTCCTAATGCAGTTGAGTGCATGCCTTTTCTTTTGCCATTTTTAGTTATGGTAGCAGTTCAAACAAGAAATATGCCATATACATGGTTAACTTTGCCTTATTTTTTTCTCTAGTGCTGATCTTCTATTTACAGCTGAATCAGAATACCTTATCTTCTGTCTTTTTACAATTTAGAAATGTAAAAATCTGTGATAGTGGTTATACCATGTTAAGATTTCATTCAGGGTTTTAATTTTATGTGGGAACTTTGATCTTTGTTAGGAACCTAAATTTTTTGTTTTGTTTTGTTTGTTTTGTTTTAGGAAGTCAGGATAATGTGGAGTTTTTCTCAAGCATGGGTAGGCTTTAGAAGTCACTGAATTTTTTAAATAACTTTGTATGAGGATTTTATGTTTCAATACTTTGTAAAATGCACTTTCATTCTTACTCTTTTATGGGGCGTTTGTTGCCAAGGGTGAAGTAAGGTTGTGTTTATTGTGATAAAGATAAAAGTAACAGGTGAAAGAGACATTATAATGGCCCGCTTTTCAAGCCTTTGTGCTCTGAGTGTTTGTTTATTTCAGAACTCTCTTCCATTAATGTGGATCATTAATGTGTGGATCATTGTTTTCAAGCTGGTGCATATTTTGCTTGTCTTATTAAAATGATCTTGTTGAAGATAAACCCAGAAGTCCCCAATTTTAAAATGAAAGGTCCTATAACTTAAAAAGACAGGTAGAACATGATTTAGAGCAAGAGTTGGTCAATGATAAGTCTACTGGCCATATCTGCCCTGCCACCTGTTTTTGTAAATAAAATTTTATTTAAACAGCCATGCTCATTTGTTTACATATGGTGTATGGCTGCTTTCACATGATTCTGGATAGCCCAGAATAAATGCCTAAGGCATTTATTATCTGTCCGTTAACAGAATATGTTTGCCCACCCCTGATTTACATAAATGTTTTTGTGTTCATACCTATTTTTTTCAGACTTGTCATAGCTAAAGCAGATAATAGATCTGTTAAAAATAAAATTTTAAGTAGAAAAAAATGCCATTGCTTAATATGTTAAAATATTTAATAGTAAGATATTTTATTACCTTGTAAGATAGGCTTACAAATTTTAAATTTTTCAGTGAGCCTTTCACAGTTTTGCCATGAAACCTTAAACATACATAATTACATCCAATTGCTTGATGTTTTGGTGGAGAAGGAGTGAAATTGGAGACAAAGCAAGCTGTCTATAATGAAGGGTAATTTATCATTTCTATAGTTTTAATTGTGCATAACTTTAAATTTGGAGTTTTAAAACTCACTTCCTGTAACTTATCAACTAAATAGTTTAAAGAGACTTAAATGTCACCAACTGACTTACTTTTTTATTCATGTCATTCCAACCTCTGAATTGCTGCTGTTTTAAGTAGATATTGGGATTTACCCATAGTACATGCTTAAAGGAATACAGTTTCTAATTGCCCTGTCTGACTTTGTAATTAGAGAATATTGGATAATATACCAGGACTGGTTTTAAGGGAAAATAAGTTTTGGTTCTTTAGTACAAAGCTTGATTGTTCTTTAAAATTCTGAATTTTCCTCTGTGTATGTGTTCATTTTCTTGTTTCCTCTTTCTTTGGTTCCCGTTGGGTTCATTTCTTTGTCTTCCAGGCAGTAGCAGCAGCAGTAGTTCAGACTCCACATGTTCTGTCATAGAGAAACCTCTGGATAAGTCCTTGCCTAGTGAGTGGTAGCTCTTAAATTACGTCACAGAGCTTTGGCTTTTCCATAACCTGTGGGCTTCATTTGAGAAATGCTGCACTGCTCCCTGTCATTATTTAAAGAATACGTGTTGGACTTCTCAGTAGAACAAAGCATGTGATGATTTCTCCCCTTCTTCATTGCTTCCAATTACCCATAATTGTTAAAACATGTGCTTAAGCTTATGTTTGAGACAATGGAAGAGAGATTCATGCTTTTGCAATTGAGATAATGTAAAGAGAGCTAGTAAGCTGTATAAAAGAATAATTAAGAGGTTCCTTTTTAGGTTTCATCATAAATTTCTAATCCTAGTCAGTATCAGGGACATGCAGTAACAAATCCTGAATTTCTAAAAGTACAAATTATATTTGGCAATGCACCAGTGCCCATTATAACATGTTTTATTTACGGTTATAAAGATCTTCTGCTTTGGTGTCCTATTCTTAGGGGTAGCTTAAGATGGAAAGCTCCCAAATAAACTGTAAAGTTTGAAGTAAGTAAAGATACATTGGGTAGTATTTCAAATGGCCACTTTTCTCTATTTCTAAACTACCTGATTGATTTTAAGAAATGTTCTAAGGTATGATTAGAGACTTCAGATCCATAAGAAATTGTTTCTGCAGGATCTGTCTAGACTTATTTCAGTCGTAAAGGCTTTTTCTTAAACCTTAATTTCATTAAGTTGAAAAGTATTGTTAATTTTATTTATATTTTTAGAAGAAAGGGGAATTGATGTTTTCTTGTACTAGATTGCAGCTTACTGCCTTTTAAAGCATTATCCATGTACTCACCTTTCCAAAACTAATAACAAAAACCTTTGGTTGTTCTTACACATTTAGCTTTCTAGAGGAAGAATTCCAAGAATATTAAGAATTGTTTTCTCTCTTGACAACTCTTAGATTTTAGCAAAACAATTAATTTCATAGGATAATTTATAAAATACAAGAAATTGCTTTAGAAACCATATAGAGGTATTATTTCTTATTATAAACTGTGAGGTCTGAGAAAATATCTGAGTGGAACATTATAATTTAATTTTCTTTTTTAAAATTTACCTTAATCTTTAAAGAGTAGTTATATGAAATGAGTTGTACTTTGTTCAGTTCATGCAGTTTTAGTTACTACTTGTGTACCTAGCATACAACGTTTTTTGTTGTGATGTGGGTGTGTTGGTGCATTGGAAAAATGGTTTTCCCAGCATGTGGTTGCTGTGTGTAACTTGTATGTACCTTTCCTTTTAAAAATATGAATGGCCTTTTTTAAGGTGCTCTTTGCTTGAATCATCAATTGATCATTTACTTCTATGAAATCATAATTGCCTTTAACAATCTACTAATAGATTGAATGCAAGTTTGTTATTATACAGGTGTACTTCACTTTATGCAGTTAATGTGTTTTTTTTTTTTTTTTCTGAAAAATTTGCTTATAAACCAAATTGGAGAATCACATCCATTGGGAGAACTTGCTGTCCTTAACATTTCTTCGTTAAATCCTTTTGTTAATCAAGTTATCGCTACAAATTACTATAATCCAATTCATCTCTTTAGTTGATTGAGGATTTTGTGTTGGATTTTCTTAAAGGGAGGCACACCTGTATTGGATCTTTATATTAGAACATTGAATTGGGAAATTTTATAAACAGACAATGCAAATTTTGCTACTTTCAGCTAATTTTTTAAATTTGGCATCGTTTTTTGTTTTGTCCTTACAGACTACTTCCTAGATCTTAGCAGGTTCCCAATTCCATGTGTATCGTTGGTGTAATCACATGGTGCTGAACTCTTATATTTTCAGGAGTGTGGGAGTCATTGTGTGAGCTTTTGAGATTCATTTGAAGTGTAATCTTAATCTTATTTGCTTAAATTACATCTCTGATTGTGTTGAATATCCTTTCTTTTTACGTAAAGCTGCTCTCTTTCAGTGTTGATGATTTGATTTATTTCTGTATTTATACTGTAAGTAAATGCTATTATACATTTTTCTTTGTTTTACAAAGGAAATAATGTTTTTCTTTTTTTCCTCTTCATCTCTGTGCATATGCTTCCTGTCTACGATTTGCTTACTACTTCTTACTGAAAGATCAAGCAGGTTGGTGTGATTGATTTGCACTCCACATGGTATAATTATTTAAACTATAAAGAATTTTGTTATTTAATTACATTTTTAAAATTTAATACTATTTTTTTACAAGGTAAGTATCTGTCTTTTGTATTAAAAAAAATCTTTTGACTTTAGTTTTCAACCTTTAGTTTTTTTAAAAAACCTCACTTTTTCCTAAATTAAAAAAAAAATGTTTCAATTTTTATTTTAAAAAATCAACTTTAGTTTTCAACTTTTAGTTTTTTTTAAAAAACTTACTTTTTCCTAAATTAAAAAAAAATTACCTCCATTTTTATTCAGGAAGATATTAGCAACAGTCTTGTTTCCAAATGATCTTTTTAGAGGAACAGTTCACAAGTGTTAGATCAACATTCACACACACTGGATTCTCTAGACCTCATCAACACAGTAGACAAAAGTCAATATAACACCAGAACCAGATGACAGAATATTTTTTCCTAAATTTTTAAGGACCCATTAGGCCAAATTTCAGTAATGCAAATATAAATGATTTTCATATTCAAGCATTTTTTTAAAGCAAGGAATCCAAAAAAAAAAAAAACAAACTTAAAGTTTTTTTTTCTTGAATGAAAAAAGGAATCGCACACCTGGGTACTTATGCCCAACAATGCTCATGTAATGAGAATGAAATTAATTCAGTTAACTCTTCCTGAAATTCTTCCCTTTAATTTCATCTTGGCAATTTTGGTTGGAATGCATGGCAAAGGGCAATTAAAAATACTATTATTTCTGTTTGGCTTAATTATATACTATATGACATGACCAACTTTTAAGATGTATTTACCTGAAATTTTGTGCTGAAATCTATCATGCAGTATTAGAAGAAGGGTTTTTGGTTGGTTTAGTTAAGATTTTTTTAAATTCTTAAAAAAAAAATCAACGTAAGAGTGACTTTAGTGATGTCACAATTTTAAGTGACTGGTTAGGAGAGTTGGAACATATTCACATTTAGCCTGAAATATTATTTGCAGAGAAATACATTGATTTATCTGAATAATACTGGCTAGAATATTATTTTACTTAAATATTAGACTTTTGAAACTGAACCGAACCCTGTATGCATGGTCATCTTTATGAGAATATTGTAAGAGCACAGTAAGATTTTTGCTGCTAAAGCGTCAGTTTGAAAATCCTACCTGAATGGTTTTGAATAACTAATGCAATTCAGGCCTGCTAGTAATTCATCAACAGGTTGTGCTTTTGTATTTCTATATATAATATCTTTTTTACTGCCTCTTAATGGGGTTAGAAACTAGATATTTTTAAGTGTTAACCAAACAACTAGAACCCTGAAGCCTAAAAATTAATGTGCATATGTTTATCAGATTATTTCCGCTATGCTGTTAATATCCACATCTTTACAGAGAGGTTTTTTTGTTTTGTTTTTTGTCTTAACATATTGGCCATTTTTTCTTTAAATATTTGTAATGCTGAGGTGGAAAATAAGTTACAATTTTTTAATGCATGCCCTCGTTTTATTTTTTTAAAGATTTTATTTTTAATCTCTACACCCGATGTGGGGCTTGAACTCATAACCCCAAGATCAAGAGTTGTATGTGTTACCCACTGAGCCAGGCACCCTCTGTATGCAATTCCTTTATACCTGAACTTCAACTTTTCCCCCTCAAATTTCTAAGAAATAGTACTGCTGATTAATCCTGTCTAGGAGTTCACTGGGAGTAGGAATTAGATTGCTTTTTAAAATCATTTTTTTAACAGCATAATTCAGAATATTCAATACAGGTGGCTGTGCCAAAGAAGCCAACATACTCAGGTCTACATCCTGACTTTTGGAATGCAATGAATCACACCACACCAAAGCATGAATTTGGATCAGTGCTTTCATTTACTCTTTTATTTAACTTACTTGTTTTGTGGCTTAAGTTTGCTTTGGACTTTTATTTCTATAGAAATGGAGGGTAATATATTTTAAACCCTTGGGTTTTTAATATAATTTTATCCTAAAGATTTAAAGTCTCTGAATGCTTCTTCATCTCATGTTTCCTGAAAATGTATATTCAGATAAATATCTGCATCATCATTATCTTTCAGTTCTCTTTCCTTGTTAGCAGGAGGGGTTAGCTTTTGGGTGGAGACATTAACAATTTATAAACTCTTCTGGTTTACACTCTTCTGTGGTCCTTTGGGAAGGAAGTTAAGAATGACAGAAAGCTTTCAGGAGAGCCACACACCAATTCTACGAAAAGTTTGATCGTTTTTCTAAAGGAAAGTATGTTTCAAAGAAATTGTATTACCAGAAATGAATTTATTTGATTCAGTTTCATAACCAGTTTGATAACCTGGTTTTTTATTTGCTCTTTTTGATTTCTCATTTTAGTTTCATGATTTTGAAATTCATTCAATAAACTTACATTGGATACCTATTATATATATGTGAAACACTAGTTGGCATTATAGTCAAAATAATCAACTGGAAACTGCATTTCCAGCTTTATTATTTGATAGTATTTCTATTTATATTTGATACTTGACATATTTAAAGTGGCTTATTGAGATTTAGGCTCCTGAGTTTGACATAATAATGAGCTATTTTAATTGCTCATTTAAGACACGATGATAGATCATGGTAGCTCAACAACTGTAAAATGCCTGGTTAATTGTAATGTAACCGTTAAATAATTAGTATAGAATTTCTTCCTTTAATAAAGGTATAATATGAAATGAAACACTTTCAAGTAATTTTATTAAACATAAATTTTACAAAAATTCTGAAGATATATGTTAGAAACTTCTTGCTATAAATTTTGCCTGATACTTTCATCTGTGCATTTTATGACTATATGTGCCTTTTATTTATTCATTTATTTTAATAAACTCTGGGGGGTATTTTTGGAAGCCACTTTATTTTGTACCTCGTTATCAGAAAAAAGTAAACAATCATACTGCTTTTTTGAACATACTGCGTATTTGAGGATACATAGATCTTTGTTTTTTTTATTAGGCTTTCCTGTTAATCTTTTTTTTTTTTTTTCCTACTTACCTGTTTTGCTTCTCTTTCACATACTTTTGTTTTTAGTTATCATCGCATAATTACACAGCAGTTTGTTTAGCAATTAGTTAAAAAGTTATTCTAGGAACATATTAAATAGAAATAAAATATATTATTTGATTTGCTCAAAATTGTATTTGATTTTGTATTATTGAGGAAGGTATCTTTTGTAATTGAAGAGAATTTATACAAGCCTGAAAAATTGGCCCTAAAGTGATTGTTGCAAATAAATGACTCATATAGGTAAAAAGAAAGTGTCCCCAGATAAGATGGTTGAAATGCAAGCAAAAATTGATGAGGAGAGAAAAGCACTTGAAACAAAGCTTGACATGGAAGAAGAAGAAAGAAACAAGGCTAGAGCTGAATTAGAGAAACGGGAAAAAGATCTACTTAAGGCTCAGTGAGTATTACTGAATTGAGATAGATTCGTGATTTAAAAATCTTGTATTTTTCGTAGCATGTATAAGCAAGAAAATTAAATAGTAATTAAAAGCTTGATTTTTGTCTCCAGAATAGCTTTTTGGGATCGAAGGTTTTGTTGTATTTCCAGAAATTACATCTGTTTTTGTTATTTCATCTCTGTGTAGAAGGAACAATTATCAGTGAAGTTGGGTGTTAGAGATTAAATCATAAGTTAATTAATACTACACTGTGATATAATTTGATAGAGGCGTTACATAATTATATCCCTATTTTTAAATTTTGCATCCAAATACCTGGTAAATTTTGGGAAATGATATTGATAGAATAGAAGATAATCGATGGATATTAACTATTCTCCTTTTTAATCAACAGACAAGAACATCAATCTTTGCTAGAGAAATTATCTGCTCTGGAGAAGAAGGTAATTGTTGGTGGTGTTGATTTGTTGGCAAAAGCTGAGGAACAAGAGAAACTTCTTGAAGAATCTAACATGGAGCTGGAAGAACGGAGGAAAAGAGCAGAGCAACTTCGCAGAGAACTTGAGGAAAAAGAGGTAATGTGACTTTTTGTTTCTGGTTGACACTTAGCCTTGGGTATTTAACTCTTCTAGTGAAAAGCTCTATATCCATAATCTTTAATTAAGTATAGTAGACACACAATGTTATACTAGTTTCAGATGTACAACATAGTGATTCAGTTTTTCTATATGTTAATCTGTACTCCCGGCAAATGTTGCTGCCGTTTGTTAACATATAATCCCTGTTACGGTACTCTTGACTATATTCCCTGTGCAGCACCTTTCATCTCTGTGACTTACTCATTCCATAACTGAAGGCCTGTACCTCCCACTCCCTGCTTCATCCATTTTGCCTCTCTCCCCCTGAAACCCAACCAGCAGTTGTTCTCTGTAGTGATAGGTCTGTTTCTGCTTTTTGTTTATCTCTTTGTTCATTTGTTTTGTTTTTTAGATTACACATATAAGTGAAATCATGTGGTATTTGTCTTATATCTATAATCTTAATAAAATTTTAAAGCAGATCTGTGAATTGCTTTGAAAGATAATAGTTGCTAAACATTTTTATCATTTGTTAAATAATGAAATTTTGACTTAACGAATAAATGATTGTGGCTGAAGTTTATCAATTTTTGTCATAGCAAGAACGCTTGGATATTGAAGAAAAATACACCAGCTTGCAAGAGGAAGCACAGGGAAAAACCAAGAAATTAAAGAAAGTGTGGACTATGCTGATGGCTGCCAAATCAGAGGTTGGTTTCCTAGAGATTACCTACAAATGTAGCTCTGAATTAAAAAAAAAGTTGTTTGAGTATGATTAAAAATCCTAAAGAGGTTATAATGTATGCTTACAGTTTTAAAGAAATAACATTTTCTCCTTTGTGTGCAATTTCACATTTTAGCTCTTAAGCTATATTGTGTATTTGCAACCTTGATAATGTGAAAATAGGGACACCTGGTGACTCATTTGGTTAATAAGTATCGGACTTTGGCTCAGGTCATGATCTCGCTGTTAACCTAGCTTGAACCCTGCGTCGGGCTCTGTGCTGACAGCTCAGAGCCTGGAGCCTGCTTCAGATTCTGTGTCTCCTTCGCTCTCTGTGCCCCTCCTGCACTCACACTCTACTCTGTCTTTCTTTCTCTCTCTCTTAAAAATAAACAAACATTAAAAAAGAAAAAAAAATAATGTGGAAATAGATAGTGAAGGGGTAGTATCGTTTTGTGCATTGTTTTTGTGAAAAAACTGAGTAAGTTTTACAAGGTTTCTTAGGCCAGTGCTTAAATCAGATAAAACTGTTCTGTATTTAAAATCTTGTTTGCCCTTCATATTTTTATTGATTCTTCTGGTAGATGGCTGATCTCCAACAGGAGCATCAGAGGGAAATTGAAGGCCTCCTGGAGAATATTCGACAACTTAGCCGGGAGCTTCGACTTCAGATGCTTATTATTGATAACTTTATACCTCAAGATTATCAGGTAAGAGGGAAGTTCTCTGACCTAGATGTTACATCACTTGGCTGGGGTGAAGAAATGGGAATATAATTTTTAATTTAATTGATGGTACGTATTTACATTTCAGTTGTTGACAGTAAAATTTACTTGAACTAATGCCATCACATTTCACTTCAACTGTTATCTTTTCTCAATACATAATTCTCTGAGTATGTAAGTATCTAACTAAGAATTTCTCAGCCCTTTGGAGGAACCCAGATTTAGGTAATTGCATTCCTGTTTATTCATTCAATATACTTGATCCTATAAATAGAATAAATGAAACTCCTTTGCTAATTTTTCTCCCTGCTTATGGATACTAATTGTGTGTATGTGCGTGTGTGTGTGTGTGCATGTGTGTGTATCATAGTGTAGTGTATATGGTAAAATACACATAACATGAAATTTACCTTTTTAGACTATTTTGAGGAATATAGTTCGGTGACATTAAGTATGTTTATGGTGTTTTGCATTCATCACTGCCATCCATCTCCAGGTGGATGTTGATTTTTAATTCTAGTATAACTTTAAAATGTCAGCCTCTCTGTACCCCAAATTGCCACTTTTCTGGTACATTTTAGTGTACCTTAACGTACTAATTTTTCAAAAATTTATTTCGAGTCTCTGTATAGCTCAAAGAACTTTTTCTGAAAATAAGCCTTAATATTTTTTTCCTTTGGACCTCAGGTTGACGAAATTTTTGTTTCATGGTACATTCTCCTTACTGGTCCTTGGGTGACCTGCTTTTATTTAGTTGGTTAGTTGTGTTTGTTTTGGCCTTTTTTTGTTATTTACTTTGTAGTGACCTTGTCATGCATAACAAAAGCTGGTATCAGGATGTAACCTATTTCTAACCAAATGGTTTCCCTTTCCCCTCTGCCATCCCGTTGCCTCTTCCAACTCATGGTCGCCATCATCCTGAATCCCATGTTCTTCATTTTATTGCTTTTTATTTTTATATGGTTTAATTGCATTTATGTAAATTCCTTCAAAGTATGTATTTTTAAATTTATCAGAAAGTTATAATGCAGTATACAATGTTTTGAGGCAACTTTTTTTACTTAATATGTTAAAATTTTAGTTTTGAGAGCGTTTTCAGTATTTCAAATGTTATTAAATATTAAAAGTAGACCATCTTTGACTCTTAAAAGGAAATGATTGAAAACTACGTCCACTGGAATGAAGACATAGGAGAATGGCAGCTGGTGAGTATTACCTTCATCCTCTCATGAAGTACTTAATGGAGTGCATCTTGTGGCCTGGGGACTGTGCTGGCTCTGAGGAGACTAAGATGGTCCAGGGAATGAATCAGATGAGAGTCCACTAGAGTGGATAAGATATTTTTCTCATTAACCGTGTTATATCACACAGACTATTCAGGGGAAGTGGTGTCGTTTGGGGCTGCACAGGACTGTCGGAGTTCTAGATTCCTTTCTTTTCCAGTATTCAAATTACGTTTTACGATTGTAACATCAGTATACCTCATAGTAATTTGCCTTATTCTCAGTATTAATTGCTAATTAAGATAATTTTCCTCCCTCCCCTTTTTTTTCCTTTTTTGAGAAATGTGTTGCCTATACAGGAAATAACATGAGGAAGCAGACTCCAGCTCCTGATAAAAAAGAGAAAGATGTAAGAGTGCTTTTTTGTTGTTGTAACTCCAGTTTCTTTATAGGATGTGGGTCACTCATCTGTGTTATCAATATGATTTAAATTAATCAGCTCAGCTGAAAAATAGGCCTATCTTTTGGGAAGAGAAGCCCTGGGAGGGGGGTAGAGGACGTTTCTGCTCCCCTCAGTCATGAAGGTAGGCTTTCCCTTTGCACCACACAGGTGGCATGGTGGCTTCTTCAGAGCCTCTTCACCTCTCCAGGCCATGGCGGGGGGATAGTTAGAGACCAGAGTGGGTCTGTCTCCTTCTCAGAGCTGGTCCTGGACCTAGGTCAGCAAGAGGAAGTAGGAGCTATAGGGGAAACAATAGTGGTTTTCCTTTCCTCTGAAGATATTGATAGGGTGTCAGGGCTCCTTACTTACCGCCCATGGTGAATACGTTTGACATGAGTGGCATTAGAAAAAGATACCCTTAGACATTTATTTGGTCTTCTGCAGTTTTTCTCTAGGAGTATATTCAGTATTTTTAATCTTCTCCCCACATCTGGTTTAAATCCTTCCTATAAGAGTGTCTTGTGTTTGCTCCCTTTACTTAGCCCTTTGAAGTGGACCTTTCCCACGTGTATCTTGCCTATACTGAGGAGAGCCTCCGGCAGTCCCTGATGAAGTTAGAGAGGCCACGGACGTCAAAGGGGAAAGCAAGGCCAAAGACGGGGCGAAGGTAAAGACTTCTCTTTCAGTCCTGTGAGATAAAGGCACTGAGATATCCTATGTAGATACATTTAGAGGAAATTTACTTAACATAATAAATGTTTTAGCTGTATTAAAGAGCTGCATTTTAGTTGTATTTAAATAAATATCCGAGTCCTTATGTAGTAATGATTTGAGTAAGTAAAAACTAAAGAATTAAATTAAGGCTTCCAATTTCTTTAGCCTCCCTGAGTACTAGAGTTTATTTTTAATATACTTTGTTCTATCCAAATGTATTAGAAGTCATCTCTTATCTATCTATCTTAATCCCTTAATTTCTTACAGTAATTCTTCTAGTGAGATGCTAATGAATTTGCCTGGTTCAACTCCAGGGTCTTATATTTGCTGGCTTGCTTTTCTGTTATAAACATTGCTCCAAGAACCTTTAACCTTTAACCTTGCTAGTTAAAGAAAGCTTTTCTGACCATTTTTCCCTTTCCTTTGAGTGCTGGTTTTGACTGTTGAGTAGTCTATATGTATCATAACATGAGATCAGGGCTGGGGCGTGTTTCTTCTCTCCCTTCCCTATGTAAGTACTGTTCAGTTTATTTAAACTGATTTTAACACTTGGAGCTCCTGAAATGATAGGAAATATTAAGCTTATTTTCCCCCCTACTTTGAGTATGTAGACTTTTGAGCTATAAGTCAGATGAAGTTGTAAGGTTTTAATATTTTATGTTACGTAACATCATAGACATAACCTAACATCTGTAAATTTGGTTTATGTGACTGAAGGTCAGTAGCATTGTAAAGATGTACAAATTTTTACATTTCTTGGCATTCAAGTGCCACTTGTTAAAAACTTTTCACATGTCAACAGAACCCATTTGTGTAACATTAGTGAATGAAGAAGTCAAACACAAATCCTGCTGGATCTTTCATTTTTCCATTTTTAATAGAGATATTTTTCTCTTACCTCTGCAGTCAATAAGAAAAATTACAACACAAGAGTGATGATAAATGATTTAACGTAAAAAAATTTCATTTGAGCCAACATTGGATGAGCCAAACCTATCATTCTCTGTGTACCAGAATTAGCCTTCTGTATTATAAAAACAGTAGATGCCCCTGAACGTAAACATACACAATAAATGGTTTGTTGATAATGTATCACATTACCTGATAAGGTCCAATGTGATGTTCCTGTAAATTAGAAATGCATAGTTCAGTGCGCTAAGCAAAATTCCATTGAACACCGTACATTAATGTAGTATTTCCATCGGTCCCTGCACATGCTTCTGCAGGTGTTGCTTCAGAGGATTTGTGTCTCTTTTTTTCACTGAATGAACCTGTACCTTCAGCATGCCCCAGAACAGATAATCCAGGGGCTCAGGCCTGGCAAACATACAGTCCACTTGGCCCTGGCCTGTCTAGTCCTATTTTAGAAGTTTTCATTGACTCAATCCCTTACATTCTGGTTGGTAGGGTAAAGTGTCAGGCTCTTGCAGCTACTTCAGGTGACCTTCCTCTGGCCTAAAAAGGTGGGCATTGATCTCTTAACATGTCAAACGTGGCAAACCTTGGCTTGTTTCTAGACCTTATGGCTACTCTGTGGCCATACCTGCTACATAATGTAAAGTGTTTGCATTCAGTCTTTTAGGAAAGCATTCATATTTTCTTTTTCTCTTCTCCAAACAGAAAGCGTTCTGCAAAGCCTGAAACTGTGATTGACTCTTTACTTCAGTAGACATTACAGACTTAAAGTCACAATAAAAATTAATGATATTCTCATGCCTAGACAAAATCTTTAATTAAAACACTGAAGACTGTTGTGTAATTTCAGATTATGGAAGCTGTAAATCATGGAGTAAGACTGGAACTAATATTTTGCCTAATAAGTCTTAGTCAGTATATATATTAATGTCATATTAAAATTGTACAACTGGTAATTGTTCAGATTGTCATATTACACTCTATACTGTGCAGGGAACTTGGGGGAGCAGCTTACTATACTGAGAGAGTTGCAGTTTAATGTATACATAAATCTGCTAGTGATTTATTCAACTACTGTATAATTAGGTAACTGGATAGGCAAAATAGAAAAAAATATATATGTCCTGTTTTGCACACAGAAAGTAGCAGATCTCATCATTCTATGTTGTGCTGTCATATGTGACTGTATGGGCTGCATATCTAAGAAATTATTTGATCTTAACACCCACCTGGCCTATTTAAAAATGTTCTAATTTTTATACTAACATTCATTGCATTTTAAGTATGAGACAACTTACGTTATTGATCTTTGGAAAATTTTATAATTCAGCAGCCAAACTTTAGAAGTATACATGTTTAAAATGCAAAAGTTGGAAACACATTTCTTTAGGACCTCTCTTGACCTTTTTCTGCCACTTGGACTTCAAGTGAAATACACTTTTTTGGTTCTGGTTTCATGTTCTCTCGAAGCATTGAGTTTGTAGATAGATATAAAAGTCACAGTTGCAGAAAATTAAGAAGCTAAATACTGGTCACTAACCTTTGCCCATATATGTATATTTTCTAAAATTCACTTTGAGTGTGACTAATGGATGCTTTTCTGCATCTCAGTTCTAAATTGTGATAGGAATTGCTCTGTATCTCCCAATTGAGAAAGGTCTCCATTTTCCACAAAATGCAATCAAAGCAAGAAATATGTGTATCTTTTAATTCTTAGACTTTAAAACATTTGTTTTGCTTTTATTCATATTTTATAAAAAGAAAACATTCTTCCCTGAATTTCTTTTATTGACAAATCCCAGTTACACCATATTCCTTTAAAAATAAAAAAAAAATCATTTTTATAGTAAAATAAGTTGTAATAGTTAGAATTGTTCTCATGGTGATTGCTTACAAAATTTTAATTTTTTCATAAGTTATGCTACTCCTAAGCCACTTAATGTATCTTTTATGAATTTTAAAATTATATGATCAGCCCTAAAGTCCATTGGTTGCAAGTTTGAGACTTCATAAATTAGTATTTATTAAGTGAACAGTATTTTAGTAAGTTTGGTTAAATATTGGTTTGTAGTTACCAAGCTGCCTATAGACTGGGGGTGAGTGTAGGTGGCATGATTGTGAGGTGGTGGTAAAAATGCGTCTCTAAGTTTAAAGTTCATTCCAAAGGTGGTGTACCAGATGTCCTGTGTATGGTGAATATTTTCTAGGTAATAAGAATTGCATTTACCTGGCAGCATTTTCCTTGTAATGTGTAAGATAGTTAGAAGTTTTGACTTTACACTCTGTGGGGCATTGTTCAGGTACTGTGAAGACTAGAGGTGAATTTGTGTCTTGTAAAAGCTTTGTCTGTGCAGAATGTCTTGGCAGTTGTAGATGCGCATTTAATGGTTAGCAAATGCTCCAGAGAAATCTTAATTTTGCCAGTAGAATAAAAAAGATGCATACTTCTTTCTAAAAATCCACACTTCTAGCCTTTAACCATCCAGTGAATAGGAAAGGAATAACTTCATTTTTTATTGTTTTTGAGTAGAGTTGACACACAGTGTTACATTAGTTTCAGGTGTGCAAAATAGTGATTCCGCTGCTGAGTTACACTGTGCTCATGGCAAGTGTAGCTCCCATCTTTCACCATAAGACGCTATTACAGGCTATTACAGTATCGTTCACTATATTCCCTTTGCTGTGGGGAAGGAACAACTTGTGCATTAAGCTTTAAAACAGAAAATTTAAGCCAGTGTGTTAGATTTATTTTTCTATTCCACTTCTGCTACAATAGCAAAAATCTGTAAAAAGTCAAAACATTGAGGAATTTACAAAACAGGCCATGTGAGCAGTTTTTTTTTTTTTTTAACATTTACATCAGAAATTGATTATACCAGATGTACCTTAGATATTCATTTTATGAAATACCAAAATAAGATATTCGAGCCAGGCTTGAATATCCATATGAAAACATGGGATACTGACTTTAGAGCTGTTCATTTAGCTCTGATCATAGCAATTCTGTGGTTTCTTCACATGTACTGTGTCTTTGTCCATAAAATGAAATATTTTTAACTTCAGTGTTAATTTCATGAAAGGATATGGATGAAGATACTTGCTCATTATTTGAAATAGACAGTTTTAAGATGAGTGTCTCATATAAATAGGTTATTGAAAGGGTATTTTCTCTTTAATTTAAAAAAGTAATATTTATTTATTAAAAGGAGCCTTGGTAGAATGTTAATTGTTTGTGATACATTCTTTAATAAACCCTGTTTTAAAACCTCAATTATATATACTTATAATTAGGATATTAACACCCCCTTTTTGTTTAGATTCTTGTAAAATATAAGATTAATCAAGGTATATGGGGGTGGCCTGCATCTGTGTTTTTATCTGGCAAGTAGAATCCATTTGACAAGGTATCTCATCTTTCTGGGAAAAGGGGACCTTTTTTTTTGCAGCAAGAAATTTAAGATTATTTTGGGGGAGGGAGGTGATTCTACTTGATCTGTAACATATTTTTAAAATTATGATTATGGTTTTTGGGTTGTAGCTGTCATTTTTAGTCTTCTAAAAATATCTTTCCCCTTAACTCTTCTATAAAGGGAGGTCCCTCTCTTTCTTACAGGGCTGTGAATTAAGGAATGGGTAGAGTTTACATTTAAGCATGCCAGTGTCTGCCCAGTTTCTTAATGTATACATTTGTTTTCCTTTTTAGTTATTTTTTGTTTTTAAAATGCTAGAAGAAAACCTAGATCTTCCTAGTGCCTTTGAACTTATACTGTAGTTTGATTAATTTTAAATCATTAATAACTTCAGTAGCATTACTACAATACTGTATACTGGCCAAAATTGCAGATCTTCCAATGAGTTTGTTGCATTAATTTCAAAAGCCACACTTTCATTGTATTTTATGTATAAATTGTATTTGTTCAAGTTGTATATATTGATATTGTATGTATACATGCAGCATGGTTAAGTTAGAAATAAAAATCTTTACCTAACACTGATAGTGGCGGTCTGCTTTTTCCCCTGAACTCTCTTTGTGGGTCTTTATGCTTGGCATCTCAATTTTATATGGTTTAGAGAGGCCTGTGTCATTTCACACCCCAATTTTTTTTTAATGTTTGTTTATTTGGAGACAAAGATTTGCGTGAGTGGGGTAGGGGCAGAGAGAGAGAGAGAGAGAGCGAGAGAGCAAGAGAGAGAGAATCCCAAGCAGGCTCTGTGCTGTCATCAGAGCCCAACGTGGGGCTCTATCGTGAGATCATGATCTGAGCCGAAATCACTAGTCAGAAGCTTAACTGACTGAGCCACCCAAGCATCCTTCACACCCAAAACTTTTTGTTATTAATTTTTTAAATGTGTATTTATTTACAAATTTTTAGTGTTTATTTAAACATTTTTTTTCAATGTTTATTTATTTTTGGAAGAGAGAGACAGAGTGTGAGCAGGGTAGAGGCAGAGAGAGAGGGAGACACAGAATCCTAAGCAGTGTCCAGGCTCTGAGCTGTCAGCACAGAGCCTGACGTGGGGCTCAAACCCACAAACTGTGAGATCATGACCTGAGCCAAAGTTGGACACTCAACCAACTGAGCCACCCACATGTCCCAAATGTTTATTTTTAAGAGAGAGAACACGAGCTGGGGGGTATGGTGGGGGGAGAGCAGAGAGAGAAGGAGACACAGAATCTGAAGCAGGCTCCAGGCTCTGAGCTGTCAGCACAGAGAGAGCCCAGTGCTGGTCTTGAACCCACAAACTGTGAGATCGTGACCTGAGCCAAACTCGGGTGCTTAACCGACTGAGCCACCTAGGCGCCCCCACACCCAAAGCTTTTAATGTTGTGAGCCTTTAAACAGAAATCATCCTGAAACAGAAACCTGGGAGAGAAGTTTTAAAATGTTTCTTCTAATTGATAAAATTTATTTTCACCAAAAATATTTTTATCCAAATTTTGTTACCCTTTCACTAGGTATTTGAGAACAGAAACTTAAGCATGTATGAAAAATGTATGTCACTAAAAGGTAAAAGGAGACATTTCTTAGTGGTAAGATACCATGATTTCTTTCAAAAACTTTTAATGAGCTTAATATATCTGTAAAACAAAACTTTGCTTGGATTATTATTAATCGTGTGTTCTTTTAACAAACACTTATTGATTACCAGGCACCGTGCTGAGCTGCCTTGGAAAATTCATGGCAGGCAGGTGCTGAGAGGTTTGGATTTGTCAGCCAGTCTCAGAGGACTTGATGTGCTTTTACATAGGAAAGGAGAGTCCTCTGGGCCTTTCAGTCTTGTTCTCTTTTCCCAGCTGCTAACTTAGCTCCCACTCCTTCACTGTGTAGAATGTGAGAAGAAGATTAAAGGCCCGCTATGGCCCAAGCAAGGTAATAAATAGTGCCGCCTTCGCATCTGCCCATCCTCCCCAGTTGAGTTTCCGAGCGTGATACTCCGACCAAGCGATACCACTAACCCACTAATGCGTTCCCTCACGAAACCTGTTACTGCCTGTGTTGTCAGGATGCTGCTGAGGACGTTGTCTGTCCTCTTGAAGACCTTGAGAAATCTCTTTTAAAACCAAGTACAAAAACAAAACAAAAAATAGAGCCAAGGACCAGCCTAGGGGACCATAGTTACCCTGTGCCTGCGGGAATAGTTCACAGAGTTCGGAAGCCACAGCCTAAGCCTACACTGAGCTGGAGGAGCCTCTGAGCACATTTGTTACAACAGGAGCTGAGTGTCTCATTCTTAGGCTGTTTCATTTGCAAAGCAAATCAGGTCTTCAGTCCTCCTTCGGAAGTTGAACAAATGTGTGGGAAAATGATTATGAAGAGGCTACTTCAAAAAGAACCTGTTTCCTCTCAGCATTTATCTTGGGCTTCCTGTGACCCAATCTTCAAGTTACTTTTATCAACGTTATCAGAACATCACTTTGTCTTACCCAAACACGTTTATGGCTCTGACTAAAGAATATGACAGATCACACATTCTTCCACACCTGCTCCCCTCCCCCTCCCCTTTTCAGAGGGCTGGGGAAATTTTAGGTTTTAATCAAAGGCTTTATTTCTCCAGTGGTACAAAGGAATTTAACTGGGACTTTACAACTGAATAAAATATTTCTCGGAGTTGATACGAATCTCAGTGAGAGGATATTGCCTAACCCAACCTAAAAGCACCAGAGTCATTACAGAAATATTATGTTGGCCTTGATTTCTACTCCATCATGAATTGTGCCACTGCGTCACTGGTGTCTTCTCTATTTACTGTGTGCCTACGCTCTTCTGCTCAGAAGGTCTTTGCGATGCTCACAGCCTCCCTCCGGAGGGACAGGTGACCATGGAAATGAGAACAAGCGTGCGGCACATTGAGGGCTGTAGTTACGGGGTGTGACTGGTGAGTTGCCAGGCTCCGTGTTCTTCCCTGGCAACCAGGATGGTGCCTGGCACCAAATGGTCAGAAAAGGCATCTTCTCAGGGACAGTGCTGTTTGAGATGTTGTAACAAGTAGGGAAAGGCATCCGGGGCAGCAGGAGTAACATATGGGTCTGGATGCCACGTGCCCCGGTAGGATGTTTGATACAGAAGGCAAAAAGCATGGGGACAGATGAGCCTGAAAAGGAAAGCGATAGGCCAGGACCCTATTGTGAAGGAGTTTTCTGTAAGGAATATGAAGCCACATGGGAATTTAAAGTGGGTCACTCATATCATTTGTGTTTTAGAGGAACAACTTCTGGAAAGACTGTGAAGGATTAGATAGACGGGAGCTGGGAGAGCAGATGGTGCACACACCCGGGCCCTGGGGGCTGACCTGGTTCTGAGCCAGAGGAGCCAAGCCCTCTGTCTTCTCTGCGAGCTCCCTGGTTCTCTTTACTTACGTCACCTGGCAGGTACCCAGGCCTGCAGCCAGCACGCACAAAAGTAAATGAATGATTGTGTTTGGCTTAACACTGGCTAATAGGAGACGGTGGAGAGCCTGAAGGTGCACCTAAGAGGAAGTTGACAGGAAGGATGGATCCCAAGAGCCGCACTGTGGAGAGCTGAGGAGAAGATGTCCAGGGGCTCAGGGCAAACCCAGTGCGGGAAACGCTGGGCCTGACAGCTAACTAGATTTTGGTTCTCGACTTGAGTTTATAAATTGAACCAAGAAATCAGCTCTGGGACCAGACAAAGTCCTTGCTCTCAGTGGAAGCTGGCGGGAATGGAGAGGCTAACGTTGCATACTGATTGAGCCCTACCCCATGGAAAGCCATGCAGCCCGCTGTGCACTGAAATTCCCTGTTCTCAGATGATTTGGGCACCCTGAGAGCACCCCCCCCAAGATGACCTGTGGAGGAGGGGGGAGAAGGATAGGGCAGGCTCACCGGCATGGATAAGCCAGTAAGGAACAAGGAAGCCCCTGGTGCATTTCTAACCGTGGCTGGTCCAAGGATGTGTCAATAAAAGTCCTTCCACCATAGATTGGAGTGAAACATCTTTTCTTTCGTTCATTTATTCAATAGGTATTTCTTACCTACTAATGTCAGTTAGAGATCTAATATATACGTAGGCAACAGGTGGAGGTGGTTGCTGGCAAGGAGAGGTTCAGACTTTGTCGTCAGTGTTGCACAGTCCACGCAGGCAGGCACGTCCCCTCAAGCCTGGGCTGTGGCAAAGTTTCTAAATGAATGTGTTCAAATGACAGCCATCTCACCTTTCACTTCATCCTCATTTCTTAACTCCTTCTTCTTATGTGTGTCCTCCTCGGTTCATGTTCTCTTGCCCTCCTGGTAAATTCAAGGGGTGATTGTTGGGCGTTTCTGTCCAGAGCCCGGAACCACCCGTCTGGAAGCAAATAAAAATGTTAGTTGCCTCTTAACCATTGAAACTCGGCTTCTGACAGACGTGCCCGGAGTCTGCCTGTCCTTCCTATGGCCCCGTCTAAGTCTTTGTTCCCAACAACCTTTCCTTTTACCGTCCTGGCCTCATACACAAATACAACCCACAACTCATATCCTGTGGCAGACTACAGCTCACATTAACCATTGAATGCAAATGAGTCTCAATCAAAGAAGAAAGGAAACTAAAGTTTTCAGTGTGGCCTTAGAAGGCTCCATGACTCTCTTAGTTACTTGTTGCCCTTGACATGCTGGTATTTTATGTGGGCAGGGTGAAACTGGCTGTGGTCAGGGTGAGACTTCAAGCTTTTGATTTGTTCCCTTATTTTGAAAGGGTTAAAAAGATGTTACATGTTTGGGTATAATTTTAGTACTAGTATTAATTTTTGTCACATACGTGTAAGCGAGGATGAAACGAGAGTGCTCATTCACTGCTACTAGATGCAGTTTCTTGCATGTCTTCAAAAGGCAAGTTTCAACAACTTGCCACTGCTTTTGTTTGTCTTCCCTTTTAATTTTTTTTTTTTATTTCTGGTGTTTATTTATCTATTTAGAGAGAGAAAGAGAGAGCCTGAGCACGGAGGGGGAGAGAAAATCCCAGGCAGGTTCTGCACTGTCAGCGCAGAGCCTGATGTAGGGCTTGAACTCGCAAACCGTGAGATCGTGACCTCAGACAAAATCGAGTCAGATGCTCAACTGACTGAGCCGCCCAAGCGCCCTTTCCCTTTTAACGTTTTAAAAAGTAACTGTTGTGTTAAGATGTATACTCATATACTAGATGTATACTCATATACTATAAAGTTCATCTTTTTAAAGTATACACTTAAGTGGTTTTTAGAATTTTATTTTATTTTTTTATTATTTAAAAAAAATTTTTTTTAACGTGTATTCATTTTTGAGACAGAGAGAGACAGGGCATGAATGGGGGAAGGTCAGAGAGAGAGAGGGAGACACAGAATCTGAAGCAGGCTCCAGGCTCTGAGCTGTCAGCACAGAGCCCGACGCGGGGCTCGAACTCACGGACCGCGAGATCATGACCTGAGCTGAAGTTGGACGCCCAACCGACTGAGTCACCCAGGCGCCCCAGTATTTAGTATTTTAGTATTCACAGTTATGCAACTGTCGTCATCACTGTCCGAGAACATTTTCATCTCTCCTAAGAGAAGCCTGTGTCCATTAGCACTCACTCCATCTTCTTCCATCCCCCTAGCCCCTGGAAATCAGTCTTCTGCTTTCTGCCTCTATGGATTTGCCTCTTACCCGACTAAGCTACCCAGGTACCCCACTAGTGATTTGCCTCTTCTGGACGTTTTATATAAATGGAATCATAACCTATGTAGCCTTTTGTGTCTGGCTCCTTTGACTCAGCCTAGTGTTTGCAAGCTTTTTGCATATTGTAGCATGTATCGGTACCTCATTTCTTTGTAGTGCCAAGTAATATTTTGTTGCATAGGTATACCACACTTTGTTCTCTCCTCGGGTGTTATTTGGGTTATTTCTGTTTTCTTGCTATTGTGAAGAATGTTGTTATGGACGTGGGTGTAGAGGTTTTTGTGTGGACATAAGCTTTCACTTCTCTCTGGTAGACAGATAGCTAGGATTAAAATTGCTGGGGCATATAGGAACTGCGTGTAACCTTTTGAGAAACTGTCACACTATTTTCCAAAGTGGCTGCACCTTGTCCCACTCACACTGGCAATATATGAGGGTTCTGACTCTTCTGCATCTTCACCAGCATTTGTCTTTGTCATTTTTAGTTCTTTAATTTTCAAAAAACACTTATTGGGGTGTCTGGGTGGCTCAGTGGGTTAAGCATCCTACTTTGGCTCAGTTCCTGATATCATGGTTTGTGGGTTCAAGCCTCACAATGGGCTCCCTGCTGACTGTGCAGAGCCTGCTTGGGATTCTCTGCCTCTCCTCTGTCTCTGCCTCTTCAGTGTGCATGCTCTCGCACTCGCTCTCTCTCTCTCGCTCTCTCTCTCTCTCTCTCTCTCTCAAAATAAGTAAGTAAGTTTGGGAAGATCAAAAAAATTAAAAAATAAAAAAAACCATTTTATCATTTATGTATGCACATGGCCACGGCCTTAACATGGAAAGCCAGCAGTCTTGTGTCTTGCTTTCCCTGATCCTTACTCCAAGTCCCATTGCCAGCAAACCACCTTCCTTTTTCAGTTTTTAGTTTCTATGGTGGCTACTAGCAAAGATTTCTCAGTTCACTCACTATGGGCTTTTGTCCACTTTTTATTACAAAAACTTACAAACATGCATGAGAGCAGAGTAGTACAGTTACCTCTCCTGTTCCCACCTCCAGCCACACCAGTCTTCAGCTTATGATCCCTCTTGCCAACTCTTTTTTAATTTTCCAACATTAGATATTGTGTGTTGATTTCCCTCTTGAAAAGTAAGGGTTTACCCCATTTATACTGCCCCTTCCAAATTTTTTATAAATTTTTTAAAATGTTTATTTTTTTGAGAGAGAGAGAGAGAGAGAGCGAGCAGGGGAGGGGCAGAGAGGGAGACACAGAATCCAAAGTAGGCTCCAGGCTCTGAGCTGTCAGCACAGAGCGCAAAGTGGGGCTCGAACCCACAAACTGTGAGATTATGACCTGAGCCAAAGCTGGACGCTTAACCGACTGAGCCACCCAGGTGCCCCCCCCCCCAATTTTTTTATAGTAAATTATTTTTAGATCTTATGTTACCTTTGCAATTTTGAATACTTAAATCTCTTGTTTTTGTTCCATCCTCCTCAATGCTGTTCAACTGATCCCTTCTACCGGTAAGCTGGGGGAGCCTCACCTGTCTTTCCTTCTGCTTTTACACCTCAACCATTTTCAGCTGTACCTCTTACATTGTCAGGTTGATAGCATTCACAGCCCGTTGTATAATTACAATTAAGTTGTCTGTCTTTGTCTATTGGTTGGTCCTAAGATTTGAAAGTCTTACATCGTCAAGGGAATTGACATTATCAGGGCTTTAGATATCGTTCACTGCAGATCCACGTGTTGTGCTGGACTTCATCCCTGCTGGACTTCATCCCTGCCCCTGCCCATAGACTCAGGGCGACAGCCTTGTGCCACTGGGAGGCGAACGTTCTTTTTTTTTTTTTTTTTTTTTAAATTTTTTTTTTTTTAACGTTTATTTATTTTTGAGACAGAGAGAGACAGAGCATGAAGGGGGGAGGGGCAGAGAGAGAAGGAGACACAGAATCGGAAGCAGGCTCCAGGCTCTGAGCCATCAGCCCAGAGCCCGACGCGGGGCTCGAACTCACGGACCGCGAGATCGTGACCTGAGCTGAAGTCGGACGCTTAACCGACTGCGCCACCCAGGCGCCCCTGGGAGACGAACGTTCTAAGCGTCCAGTTAACACCTTTCAATTCACAATTAGTTGCTAGTTAGTAAGACTCAGGGACCCACACTCTACAAGCTCTCTTACTTCTCATTTACATCTTGTGTGGCCTTCTATTCTTTAATCCTTTTGTGCATTGAGTCCCCATCTGGAGAGGAAAACAGTGTTTCCACTTTTACACCCACACCAATTTTAGACTCTTGGTAAATTACAATGGTTTCCCCAAAAGTTGTCAAGTAAATACAGCTGATGCCATTGAAGGGACACCGTACTGTCGGGTTCTACATATACTTTATTTTATAATGAATTATAAATATATAAATATTTTTAAAATAAAGTAATTAAAAAACTCATAAATTAAGATATTCAGCTTCAGTGCTTTGAGTATTTCTTTTGCATGATCGCTTTTAGCCTTTCCAAGAAGTCTTTCAGTGTACTCTTCTTGACTTCATTCACAGAACAGGTCTGCAAAAGAAACATTTCATTAGCTTCTAATTTCATTAGTTAAGTAATTGAGTCTGTCTTTCCTGCCTGTCTACTGAGTCAAGCCTGCTGTGGCCCTTGCTACCCAAGCAATTATTTCTGACTAGGGCCTCCTCACTCCTCCAGTCTAGTTTCATTGGCAGTCCCTCTCTGCCACCAGGCCTCTTCTATGCATGCTAATAAACTCCTAGAAATGGTTACCTTCACTGTCAGCCTCTGAGGGGTGCCACAGACCCTGCGGGAGGTGAGGGGAGAGTGTCACCACTCCATGCTGCTTTGGGGCTTAACGTGAGGTGGAGCCTCAGACCTGCCTGCAGCCATCCTGGGCCTTCCGCATGGCCAGCTGGTCTGCTGAGACAGAGAGTCGTTCCGTTCTCTCTCCTGCCCATGAACAGCACCCCTCCAGCTTGGCAGCACCACGGGTGGAAAGGATCCCAGGCCACTGCTTCAGTTTGGGGCTCAGCTCTGCTCTGCCACTTTATTAATTAGGTTGCTTAGGACACACTACTGCATTTATAAAAGCGTCGCTGTTTTCCCTTATAAAAGGGGGACAAGTGTGCCTATTCCATGAGATAATTAAGAGGATTAAAAGAGGGAATGAGCGTAGTGGCAGCACCCTATTCCATTACCTTACCTTACAAATGAGGGGGGCAGGCGCAGTAAGGGGGTGAATGTCCCCAATTCCTGCACTTGGCCCTAGATAACATCTACTCTTGGCTCTTCCTCTTTTGCACACCGTCGATTCTCCCCGCTCCCCTGGATCATTACTTCTGGAGTGTTAACCTGCTGCATATATGCCCCACCTCAAAAGAATTTCCCTGAATCCACACCTGTCCTTCAGCTCTTGTTCTGCTTCTAGGCAGCCTAATAGAAAAACACCTCAGAAGAGTTTTCTGTCCTCACTTCCCCTTGCTTTCCACTCCTCCCCACCACCATTCTCTGTGGAACCCGCTCTAATCAAGCTTTCAGTGCTGAATCTCCATAGATAACGGCATCCCCCCTGTCCTCTGTCAGGCCAGATCCACTGGCCGTTCTCCTCTTCATCTGACTTGACCTTCTGGTACATTTGACACATTTGATGCCTCCTTCCTTATTAAAAGAGTCTGTTCACTTGCTGTCTGGGACACCACACAATCTTTGATTTCACTCTTGCTTCGCTGGCCACTTCTCAGCTCTCCTGCCGACCTCTTCTTCCTGACCTCTGTATGTGAGAGTGCTTCTGGGCTCAGTCCAACAATCTCAACATCTCCACTTGGCTATCCAGGAGGCACCTCACACTTAGTATTTATAAATTGAACTCCCGATCCTGCACTCAGCCCCCATCGCTGCCGCACCCAGTCCTCAAAATCTGTAAACAACACCAACCATCTCCCAAAGGGCTCAGGCCAGGAACCAAGAGGCCACCTTCTTCTCTTTCCCTCACCTGTGATGATGGTTCTCCTGGCTCTGTTTTCAGCTATATTCCAAAGCTCACAGCCTGTATCGCTCTCACCTGCAAAACTGCTGTTCCCCCCAACCTGGATTAGTGGGATGGCCACCTGGTGGGCCAGCGTGCTTCTGTGCTTAGTCTCATTCAGTTTATTCACCACACAACAACCAGAGTGATCATTTTAAAACACATAAATTAGACTGGAGTCTCTGCTCAAAACCCTGTGGATATATCCTCCCATGCTTGGGGTAGAATGCAAAGACCATGTGTGATCTATTAAAATCCCCCTTGCTCAATCTGATCCAATCACACTGGCTTTCCTACTAATCTTCGAACATGTGAACCTCATTTCTACCTCAGGACCTTTGCACAAGAATTTCCTCTGCCTGGAATGTTCTTTCCCCAGTTAGTCATGTGGCCTGCTCCCTCACATAATTTAAATATTTGTTCAGATGATGTCATCAATTGTTAAATCAGCCCTCTTTCTCATGACCCTTCTATTCTTTATTCTTAGAGGTTTTTTCATAGCACATATCACTACTGGACATAGTATTACATGTTAGTTTGCTTTCCTGACTCACTCACTAGAACATTCTGTGAGAGCAGGCACTGTTTCCCCAGTGCCTAGAGCAGCCCCTTGCACTCACAGAGCCTCAACAAATACTTGCTGAATGAATGAATGGGTTGATTAAGCAAGGTTACTACAACTCTGAAGGAGGAACATTTAGACGTGAGGTTCCTGTCCATCAGGAGCCAAGCTGTTGGGCATCAAGCAGCTCACCCTGTTTGCCATGCTGCTGAGGTTCCTGTCGAGTCCTTTGAGGAATTTGGTGGAGCAGTTGTGATGTGTATAGATCTGCCGGAGCACGGTTGTGGCTCTGCAGAAGATTTCCTTGTCGCTTGTGTTCTAGAAAGAAAAATGCCACAGTTAGCCATGCGCTAGCTCCGTTTTGACCATGGGGGAGAGAGTTTTCCTTGTGATTGCTTCTTTCCAGGAGGACAAGTGGAGAAAGTGAGTTTGCTCAACTATGGATCAGGTACTCAAGAATTCCTTCCATGTGACTGAAGGCTGCCGGTCACAGTAAACATCCTCTCCCACTTACCTGCAAGTGCAGCAACCTTCTCTTTTCCCTCAGATGGTGTTGCTGAAAAGGTACCTGATTAAAGTCACTCAGCTAAGTAGGTGACAGAGCAGGGATTTGAATGTAGAGCCATCTGTCTATAGCCCACGTCTGTTTCTCTCCACCACACGTGCTGTTCTGTAGGTGTCTGCTTGAGCTTGTAGTCAGATTCTGCTCTGTCTCGTTGCTATAAGATTTTAAAGTCCAGGTTTCCCAGAGATCCTACATGCTTGTTGAATAAATGAGTGCCCATCCTGTGGCCTGGTGCTTTGGGTAGCATTCTCCACTTGGCCCTCCCCACAGGAGATGGCAGTGTGTGCAAAGCTTGGGGTCCATGTGAGGAGATCAGACATTAGCCCATACAGCTAGAGGGGTGTGCCAGGGTCGGGGCTAGGTGTGAGATCAGAGGAAACTTCTGGGAGAGGGTGCCCCTGAGCTGGGCTGTGGACACAGCTTCTGTAGAGGCCTTTGGTCTGGGATGTGCAGCATGAGAACCTTGGTGGGA